>NW_027637034.1:1107500-1477500 GCF_951216825.1 Electrona antarctica | reverse complement strand
CGACTACCTCTGTTACCTGTAGGCACACATGATCAGCAATTTTGGGTGAACACAAAGAGGGACTTGAACCCACAACCCAAGCAAAATTGCAATCATCTGAAAGTTGATTGATGGGTTAAATTGCCCCTCCTATCTCCATTACCTGCATCATCTCTGACATCTTCAAGATAGCCACGAGTGCATCAAACAGCTTTGTGAGAGCAAATATTACAGGGAACACAGGGCTCGTTGGTCTAGGGGTATGATTCTCGCTTTGGGTGCGAGAGGTCCCGGGTTCAAATCCCGGACAGCCCTACGGTTGTCACTGCACTTCACCATCCCTCGCCTTAGTTCATGTCTTGGAAAGAAGTATGTTGTAGCCTGGAAGAAGACAACATAGAACCTCCGCAACGACTAGCAGACATTGTCAATAATGCACCACAAAGCTGCAGTTTACTATTCATTTTCAATTGAAGCCATCACCATGACACTACAAAGTGAAACCCAACATTTGTACCTGTTGCACAGACTATAAAGCTCCGTAGTCGGCAGGATTCGAACCTGCGCGGGGAGACCCCAATGGATTTCTAGTACATCGCCTTAACCGCTCGGCCACGACTACCTCTGTTACCTGTAGGCACACATGTTCAGCAATTTTGGGTGAACACAAAGAGGGCCTTGAACCCACAACCCAAGCAATATTGCAATCATCTGAAAGTTGATTGATGGGTTAAATTGACCCTCTCTATCTCCATTACCTGCATCATCTCTGACATCTTCAAGATAGCCACGAGTGCATCAAACAGCTTTGTGAGAGTAAATAGTACAGTGAACACAGGGCTCGTTGGTCTAGGGGTATGATTCTCGCTTAGGGTGCGATAGGTCCCGGGTTCAAATCCCGGACCAGCCCTACGGTTGACACTGCACTTCACCATCCCTCGCCTTAGTTCATGTCTTGGAAAGAAGTATGTTGTAGCCTGGAAGAAGACAACATGGAACCTCAGCAACGACTAGCAGACATTGTCCATAATGCACCACAAAGCTGCAGTTTACTATTAATTTTCAATGGAAGCCATCACCATGACAACCCAAAGTGAAACCCAACATTTGTACCTGTTGCACAGACTATAAAGCTCCGTAGTCGGCAGGATTCGAACCTGCGCGGGGAGACCCCAATGGATTTCTAGTCCATCGCCTTAACCGCTCAGCCACGACTACCACAGTTACCTGTAGGCACACATGTTCAGCAATTTTGGGTGAACACAAAGAGGGACTTGAACCCACAACCCAAGCAATATTGCAATCATCTGAAAGTTGATTGATGGGTTAAATTGACCCTCTCTATCTCCATTACCTGCATCATCTCTGACATCTTCAAGATAGCCACGAGTGCATCAAACAGCTTTGTGAGAGTAAATAGTACAGTGAACACAGGGCTCGTTGGTCTAGGGGTATGATTCTCGCTTAGGGTGCGAGAGGTCCCGGGTTCAAATCCCGGACGAGCCCTACGGTTGACACTGCACTTCACCATCCCTCGCCTTAGTTCATGTCTTGGAAAGAAGTATGTTGTAGCCTGGAAGAAGACAACATGGAACCTCAGCAACGACTAGCAGACATTGTCCATAATGCACCACAAAGCTGCAGTTTACTATTAATTTTCAATGGAAGCCATCACCATGACAACCCAAAGTGAAACCCAACATTTGTACCTGTTGCACAGACTATAAAGCTCCGTAGTCGGCAGGATTCGAACCTGCGCGGGGAGACCCCAATGGATTTCTAGTCCATCGCCTTAACCGCTCAGCCACGACTACCACAGTTACCTGTAGGCACACATGTTCAGCAATTTTGGGTGAACACAAAGAGGGACTTGAAACCACAACCCAAGCAATATTGCAATCATCTGAAAGTTGATTGATGGGTTAAATTGACCCTCCTATCTCCATTAACTGCATCATCTCTGACATCTTCAAGATAGCCACGAGTGCATCAAACAGCTTTGTGAGAGTAAATATGACAGGGAACACAGGGCTCGTTGGTCTAGGGGTATGATTCTCGCTTTGGGTGCGAGAGGTCCCGGGTTCAAATCCCGGACGAGCCCTACGGTTGTCACTGCACTTCACCATCCCTAGCCTTAGTTCATGTCTTGGAAAGAAGTATGTTGTAGCCTGGAAGAAGACAACATAGAACCTCAGCAACGACTAGCAGACATTGTCAATAATGCACCACAAAGCTGCAGTTTACTATTAATTTTCAATGGAAGCCATCACCATGACACTACAAAGTGAAACCCAACATTTGTACCTGTTGCACAGACTATAAAGCTCCGTAGTCGGCAGGATTCGAACCTGCGCGGGGAGACCCCAATGGATTTCTAGTCCATCGCCTTAACCGCTCGGCCACGACTACCTCTGTTACCTGTAGGCACACATGTTCAGCAATTTTGGGTGAACAGAAAGAGGGACTTGAACCCACAACCCAAGCAATATTGCAATCATCTGAAAGTTGATTGATGGGTTAAATTTACCCTCCTATCTCCATTACCTGCATCATCTCTGACATCTTCAAGATAGCCACGAGTGCATCAAACAGCTGTGTGAGAGTAAATATTACAGTGAACACAGGGCTCGTTGGACTAGAGGTATGATTCTCGCTTAGGGTGCGAGGGGTCCAGGGTTCAAATCCCGGACGAGCCCTACAGTTGACACTGCGCTTCATCATCCCTCGCCTTAGTTCATGTCTTGGAAATAAGTATGTTGTAGCCTGGAAGAAGACAACATAGAACCTCAGCAACGACTAGCAGACATCGTCAATAATGCACCACAATGCTCCAGTTTACTATTCATTTTCAATGGAAGCCATCAACATCACAAAACAAAGTGGCACCCAACATTTGTACCTGTTGCATGGACTATAAAGCTCCGTAGTGGACAGGACTCGAACCTGCAATCGAATATTGCAATCTTCTGAAAGTTGATTGATGGGTTAAATTGACCCTCCTATCTCCATTACCTGCATCATCTCTGACATCTTCAAGAAAGCCACGAGTGCATCAGACAGCTTTGTGAGAGTAAATATTACAGTGAACACAGGGCTCGTTGGTCTAGGTAAGGGGTAAGTTGATCCAAGTCGAGGGGCAAGTATAACCACATGATATTTTAATGTTAAAAGCTTAAACTTGAACAGATAATGTATTCACTTATCAATACTAATATAATAACAGTTTTCCCTTTTGCAAATAGTCTTATTTATTTGTTTATTTATTATTTAAACAATATTAAGACAATTAAATACAGTTTGTTATTCAGAACCTTATATTTGCAATATTGTTAATACAATATTGCAAACTTATTGCAAACAGAAGTTTGCAATATTGCAAACTTCTCTTAAATGAGTATGTACATGCAAATTAAAGGTCATTCAGTATAATTATTTTGGAGCGCCGCTTTTCCATTTAGTTTGTTTATGATTTAAGTTATTTTCAAAGCTGAGCACCCACTGCCTTAAACAAAGGGCAGTCTCCAGAGGAAGCACACTTGTTCTTTCTTTATCTGAATTATATGTATAATCTGACAATATTAACATGACATGAAAATACACATTAATAGTTCCTTGTGATGGAGCTTAATTGTATCTTGTGTATGGATCTTATTTTCTATTCAACATGATGGAACTTCATTTTATCTTGCATTATTCCCTCCAGCTCATATGTTCTGGTAGTACAATATGAGCCTCAGTCTTCTGTGTCCACATTTGTCAGTATTTAACAAATCATATGCATTACAATCATGCAAGAATGCCACAGACGAAAAACAGTCCACACTATTGATCCATAATGTATAAATGATAGATAAGGGTTCAGGACAACGAGGCCTTTTCGTGGAGGGGTCAGAATGAAATTTGGACTTAGACTGTTTTTCGTCTGTGGTACTCAATTATGTTCATTGATATACAGTAAAGTGCTCACAAGCTGCCGGGTTTGGGATTATGTAAGATGTAGCTGACACCCCTGTCAGCTACATCTTACATGATGTACCATCGGACCATGAAGCCACATATGCATCACATTTAAACGATTCTATTTAATCGTCATTTAATATCACCTTTCCCCATTTTATTTGCCTTTTTGTTTTCTTTTTACTATTTTGACTTTTTTAACTGTTCAAAAAGTTTTTCAAAATGGTAAAAACATAAATAAATAAAAAAAGGCAAAGAAGTTTAGGGAAAAGGGGTATAGCATGGACGAAAATTGAGCCCCCAATGTACAACATTTCTGGTGTGAAATGGCACAAGGTATTCCCACAAAAAGACAACCCCAAAAGCCGACAGATGTGCCCTTTTGTGGGATTTGATCACCTGCCCCCTCAGTGCTCTCTTCACGGCCCTGGCACACGCACGCACGCACGCACGCACGCACGCACGCACGCACGCACGCACGCACGCACGCACGCACGCACGCACACACACACACACACACACACACACACACACACACACACACACACAGTTTGTTCTGCGGAAATAGGCGATCTACAAGGTCAGAACACATTGCATCGCAACATGTTGTGAGCTATTTTCACGATTTGACACATGAAGTAACTAGGGCTGACGAGATTAAAAGATGACAAACCGATCTAAATCGATATCTGCCCATATAAAGAGTTTTGTGAAGATTAAGTCCAAATATGGAGTCCATGAAGTTGCTCACTCTAGCTGACGTCCTGACCAACTTGTATCTTTATTTAAAAAAATTTGAGGGGCGCTAGCCCGTCCTACAGTATGTCCAGCTTTGAGGTTGTGTGTAAACACAAACTGTCCCAACACAAACATTAAATGCCATTGAAAATGAATGGCTAGTTTTGAGTGTTTGTGGAAACACAAACATTGCGTAAACACAATCATTGAAGACAAAGGTGAGGAAGTAAATTCTGATTAGCCGGAATGAGATGATGTATGATGATGTACAATGATAAGAGCGCCCCTCGCTTCACACAGGTGTGATCTTTTGAGGGCCTCCTATATACAGCTTTTGACCCCACACGTCTCAATATTTGCCATTGACAATGAAAGGAGAAATTAGGTGAAATGTCCGCCAAATATGATTCATGATGATGTACGATGATAAGAGCGCCCCTCACTTCACACGGGTGTGATTTGTTTTTACACCTCAGGCTATGGGGGCTTGAGCCCCTCCCCTTTTACCTCAAAGTGGGCATGTGGGCGGCCAATGGGGGGGCCCCGGGGGCCCAATAAGGCCCTTTAAGATGAACATTTGACAAGTAGGCCTAAGGCCCGATTCATACTCGTATTTTAGAGCCGAATAAAAGTCGGTTCGGCTCTGTAGAGCCTACAATGTGTGTCATTTGAGGTTCGGGGGGGGGGGGGGGGGTACCGTCCTGAAGTCGGCTCTTCGGTGCTACTGGCACTACAGCGCCGAAACAGCGGTAAAATAGGAGTATGAATCGGCCCTAATGATAATTCCACTATCATAATTATTATTTATAATTATACTTTAAATGTGCTGGCTGCCATCAGTCAGTTTTAGTTTCAGACTAATGATAACGTATTGCTTATTTTACTGTCCAATGACATGCAATGGCACAAGAGACGGACCCCACAAAAAGACCCCAAATATCGGCGCACTACGCGCACACACATGTGCCCTTTTCTGGTGTTTGATCCCCTGCTCCCTCAGTGCTCTCTGCACGGCCCTACTATAGTGGGATTTGAAGGCAGTTGCAAAACGCAACCCCTGTTACATATTAGATGTAGGCCTATCATTTTAATCTAGTGACAGTTACACACCTCCACCACCAGGGGGCGAAAGACATTAAGGCAACAGTGCATGGATCGTTTGTTGCGCATGCGTAAACACTTTGACCCAGAAGCAGGGTTGTGCGTGTACAGCGTTTAGCACTGCAGCATGGAGTTTGTTAGCCTTTAGCTCTGTGGTTGTTTTTCATCGTGGTGTGAAATAAACGGATTGTTGCTAAAAACAACGTCTCATAATGGAGGTCAAAACGTGTCAAATGGAGTCTGTACGGATGAAGATACATGAACACATGACGTCGGTGGGAGAGGACATATTGTGTGTTTTGGACAAACAGCAACAGAGTGGTGGTGCTGATGTTTGTTGTGTGAAGCTTGATGTCAGAGTGTTTGTGTTGGAGCGCCTCAGTTTGGCTGCTCAGGTCATGGTCAACCTCTTCCAGAGAGAGATGGAGACACTAGAAACTCTGCTGGAGAAACAAAACAAAGTGCTGGACATTGATGTTGATATGGATATCGATCTACACAATGCAGGTTGGTAAACTCTGAACAACACCAGCTCAGCTACAAGTAGCATTAAGCTATCTGAACTGAAGTACATTTCCCAGTAGCTTCAAGTTCTTTATTGTTACATTTTGTGTTCACTTCAGATACGTGTGTGTGTGTGTGTGTGTGTGTGTGTGTGTGTGTGTGTGTGTGTGTGTGTGTGTGTGTGTGTGTGTGTGTGTGTGTGTGTGTGTGTGTGTGTGTGTGTGTGTGTGTGTGTGTGTGTGTGTGTGTGTGTGTGTGTGAGAGATGGGCCTTGCCTATCATTTTGTCATTAAACCCCTCTGTCTCACATTTGTTTTTTTTAAGAAATGTGGTCATAAGTGGTATGGCTGACTTGGTACTGCAGCCTAGGGGATATTTCTCATGTTATTTTAAAGGCTTAAGTTTGTTTGTTAATACATCAAAGATCCATAATGGATAAAGCCTTGGCCTGGAAGAGAGGTCATCAGGTGGTCCCCAACCTTCTTTAAAAAAAACATATATATCCCACGATTTTGCAACCCATTTTTCACCCAGTGTCAATTATCTAATGTAATCCTGGGCGCTACACTTACTCTGCCAACCTGGGGGGTGGGGGGCAGCGGACTGACCTCATCCTTCCTTCTATGCATGAGGAGTCCAAGCTGCTGCTTTTCACCTGACAGGGGGGAGTTTCCCTCCATCAGGCGCCCCGGCTGGCCAGGGGGAGGTAGTTTAGAGACCAGGATTACTGCATGTTGTTGTGTGAGGGTACCTACCCTAGGGGACACGGGGAGAACATGTGAGTGTACCTACCCTAGGGGACATGGGGAGAACATGCAAACTCCACACAGAAAGGCCCTTTCGCCAACCCCGCCTCGGGTATGCGCACTGATGACGCAGAGGAGAGAACACGCCCTAGCGTCCCCAGTGGGAATCGAACCCAGGACCTTTTAGCTGTGAGGCGACAGCACTACCGACTGTGCCATGGACTGTTTGTTTGTTTCGACCACCACAAGGTCAGCAGTGATTGGTCAAATCACTGGCCCTCTCATCCAGGCTTCCAGCTATTGTCCTTTCTCTATGCCAGAGCCAGCAGGAGGCTCCACCTGCCACCTGTGTTCTTCTGACATTGCAGGCACTTAGAGGTTTCTAGGACTGTGGTTTGCGACCTGCCTAGGGTCCTACGTCTCACCAGACTATAAGTCTGTGCGGTGTGCAACTGTGCATGTATCTGTCCTTGTCCACACTTGGCCTTACTCTGGTGTTATTGAGTCAAGGTGGGTTGTTTGAGCCTTCTCTGCGTCTGTGTCATTGTCGTTGTTGTTGCTGTTAAATCTGTCCTAGTGAGCCTCTCTTCCTCCTCCTCTGAGACTCTGGGGATATTGCTCGATATACATCTATCAGGATTCAGGAAAATATACAATGTAAGCCAACTATTATGGGACTAACTATATTGGGGCATTTGGGTCTCCGTTCTGTGAGGCCTTGACTGTTTCCATGTGAATCCTGAGATCTACATGATTCTCACTGTTCTATTATAGCAGCTGGGTTTACTTTTTTATCATTGCTGCCGGAGCAGAGAAACCTTGTATCTCTGTAATTCAGAAGGAGCGAGTGCATTCTCCGTCCCGGCCATCAGACGTGGCACTGCCGGGGGGAGGGGCGGCACCTCCCCGGGAAGGTGGGGGGATTAGTGGAGTTCCGCGGCAATGTCGTTCCATTCCGTGGCCGACGCCACAACTGCCGATAACAGCCGATATGAGTTGCCGGTTAAAAATCACCTGTGTCTTCCCTGTGAGGTTAGGGTTTGGGGTAGGGTGTCAGCGTCGCTGGTTAAAACTCACCCATGGCTCCCTACGTGTGCTGCCGGTTTAAAACAGCCGTGTCTTCCCTGTGAGGTTAGGGTCTGGGGTAGGGTGTCGGACTGCTGCCGCCGGTGCCGGAAAATGCACTCTCTCCCAAAAGTAACAGAAATAGCCGATCTACACGCTTTTGATCTGATATTTTTGAGTGTGCAACCTCTCCTATAGACAGCTATGTGTGTCCATGGGTCCCTGGCTGGCTGGCTGTGTCCGAGCACGAAAATAGCGTTTGGTTGGTTTTCACCGCCAAGTGTCACTGTTGTGCACACACACACACACACACACACACACACACACACACACACACACACACACACACATATTAACTGTATATATGATGATTTCGGGTGTGACAGTACAGTAGAGGGACCCCCACACGTTAACTCTGTCATTTCCCGACCGTTTTGGATGTGGGGCGGCTCGCCGGAACCGGGCCGGTACCCTGGGCGCATTCCTGTGGGTCTGGAACTTCCGGGAACTCCCCGGGGACGCCCACACAGAGTTGCACCACTCACTTAGATTTGTCCTACTAGAATTTTGAAAAGTAACAGTTTTGGAGTATTGGACATAAGAGGTCTCCACCTAGCCTGGGGTCCACCTATGCTTTCTATGTCATAGGCAGCTCCCGGCAGGATCCGCCGGGAGAATCGAGACGCAGCTGCGCGACATGAGACTAATTAATTAGAGCGACAGAGAGAGAGGAGTGTGTGTACGTGTGTGCGTCAATTTAACAAAGGTGCAGACGATCAGAAATCAGCAGAGAGTGATCAACGTTTGCGCTACTGTATGCCGAATTTAAGTGGACTCGTTCCACTTGAAGTGGACTCTGTCCGGACTTTTTTTCCCCCCTGGAAATAAAAACGTTTGGGTTTCCGAGGCTAGTCTCCACCTGACGGCAACAATAGTATACCTACTTGTGTTATCTATTTCAGGATCATTAATCTGTTATCAAACTGATTTGGCTTTTTCAAATAGGCCTATGCAATGAAAAAAATACTGCTTGCTAGATGTTCTTTCATTTTGTTCTTTCATTTTTCAATTTAAATTAGTTTTTAGTTTTTTAAAACATTCTGGTTCATAGTATACATTAATTTAGTCTGATTCAGTTTTCTACAGGAGTGTTATGCTGTAGTCCTTTGGTCTCTATATAGTCTATGGTAGTCCTTATTTGTGACACATGAACAGCCTTATTATTAAAGTTAATAATGTCACATCAAAGTCTTTATTAAAGTGTTTATTACAGTATATGTCTTCATTCCAGACCAGTGTGTGGAGTCCAGTCTGCAGGTGAAGATCAGTTCTCCAGCCACAACTGTTTCTATTAAACGGGAACCTGAAGACCACCTTAAACAGGAACCTGAAGACCACCTGGATCTCAGTAAGTTTAAATCACTCTGTCTTTATTGGTTTTATTGGTGAAAGTGGGTCGATACTGAGAGTGTAGAGATGAACCGATATGACTCGGTTATCGATTGTAGCATTAACAATGTGACTACATTGATCAAAATGTATTATGAATGGGACGACGGTTCGTCAGTAAAAGTATTAATGGGTTCACTGAAGCTTTTCAGTACTACTTCAGTATTAACAGTATTAAATTCAGTATTAACTAACCTGTATTCATCCTAGACTTTCTGCACGTTCCTGTGTGTAAAGAGGAGGTTCCACCTGAAGAGGAGAGGAGCTCCAGTCTCGTCCAGGAGGAACCACAACCTCCACAGATTAAAGATGAACAAGAGGAGCTACTTCAAAGAGAGGCTGGTGGGTCAATGAATTATTGCGTATTTTTAAAATACGCAATAAAAAAAATACTACTTAAAGGACCACTTCACCACTTTTCAACTTATCTTCATATAATTGGTTCTCACTAATGTTCATGATAAAATATCACCATTCTTTTCCTACTCAGTCTGTGTCTCATAGGAGGGCTGTGGGCAGTTCAGAAACCCATCCACCAGTGATATCATCGATGGGGAATCCAAACGAATAGAAACTGCAGGCTTTCTATTCCTGAAGAGTTGCAATGCGAAAATGATTTTCCTTTGGTCTCACAATAATACAAATCGAAATATTTTCTATTTTAAATCTTGTTTAAAAACAAATCTGCCTAACGATGATGTCACTGGTGGACGGGTTTCTGAACTGCCCACAGCCCTCCTATGAGACACAGGCCAAGTAGGATAAACAAGTGGTAGGCCTATTTCATGAACATTAGACCACCGGAGAGACTGGTGAGGAGGAATGTAGACGGCACCTGGGAGCAGTATGGGTTGGCGCCCCAGCCTGTGTCCTCTGTGAGCTTGTAGATTGGCTATTACTTTTTGACCTTTGTTTCCCTTTTACAAATTCAATATCTATTTTTATTTTCATCTGATGTTTACATCAGGATGGGGACAATTATTTTAGCACTTAGAACAACTAGTGACTGCTCCTTTCAACTGAACAGGTTGCAAGTAAGTTTGATTTGATTATGTGGTATAATGAAAGGGCTTTCTACTGGTGATTTCCACAGAGCACCACAGGGAGACAGTATCTAGAGAGATGGCCTCCAAAAGACATTCAACGTTGTCAGAGGAACAGCCAGAGATGGACCAGAGACATGGACTGTTTGATGCAAGGATGCACCCTGTAGTAAAATTGTACAAGATAGGTATGTAGTGTTTTATTTACTGTGGTTTAAACATGTAGTAAAGTTGAATACCATTTACAATCAGGGTTGGGAAGGTTACTTTTAAAAAGTAATCCCCGGCCTACAGTTACAAATTACTTGCTATAAATTGTAGTCAGTAACGTAATCCGAGTACCACCATTTAAAAAGTAACTGGTTACTTTCAGTTACCTTTGGATTACTTTTAAGCAAACCTCTATTTAATTAGATAAACAAGTTTTACCATTGATAACCAGAGCAGAATGTTGAGCCTATATGAAATTAAGAAAAAACTACAGAAATATTGTTAAATCAGTGGTTCTCAACCTTTTTACAAGTTTTCAAGTACCACCTCAGAAAATATTTGGCTCTCAAGTACCAACATTATGATTATTAAAATCTAGGCCTATTCAGCTAAGCACAGGTTCGCACAAAAGGCAAATTCATTCCTAATCATTATAATAATAATTCCTAATCATTATAATAAATATACAAATATAAATAATATATGTATACAGCCAAAGGCTTGCTGTACAAATTGGTAGGCCTATTGAGAAAAAAAATAAAGGAAAAAAATGTCACTTTAACAAATATGTTCTCCCATGACAGAGTGCAGACACAGACAGGCAGACAGACAGACAGAGACACGCGCACACATGCACACACGCACACACTCACACACAAGCTTGCTAGCGCTGCGCAATTGTTATATGCGCGATTGAGTGAACCAGTTTGACTTCGCAATGCGATCCACAGCTGTAATTAATCGCAGACCCTGTTTGCAATTTAGCAGATGCTCTTAATCCAGAGTGATTTACAGTAAGCACGAACAAAACATGGTATACATCTACATGAAGTATTGTTATCAAGAATCATACGTAAGCTAAGCACAGTGGAACAGTTGAGCCTTTACATAGGCCTGTAAGTTCGTCGAGGCTAGGGCAAGTGCTACGGACTAAGATGGAGTCTGAAGTCCTTTCCATTCCTCCTTTCATATATATATATATATATATATATATATATATATTAGGGGTACACGATTATGACACGATATCCAATCTCCGATTATTTGCAGGGTCATATCTGCCGATACCGATTCGGACCGATTCCGATATTATACAGAGGACCACAATGGAAACAAGCCTAGGCCCTAGGGGCTTGGCCCAAAGCATGTTAATAAAGTATTAAATCAATCAATAAATAGCCTTTTACAAGTGTCTGTTTTCACAACTGAATGACTACTGAATGAGACGAGTACACAAATTAAATGTAGAAAAAAAAACTTTATTTTGATTTAAGATTATTTTATTATTTTGAGACCATTCCGATACCGATATGGCATTTTTATGGCCGATATGGCCTATTCTGATTATGCTACCGATTAATCGTGCATCCCACCAAATATATATATATATATATATATTAGGGCTGTCAAACGATTAACATTTTTAATCAGATTAATCACAGTTTGAAAATGAATTAATCATGATTAATCATCATTCGAACTGTCGAATGTCCAAAATATGCCATGTTTTTCTCTATATTGTTGTGGGAATGGTAAGATAACTGTCAGAAGGCGGATACATTTAACATGCATATGTATGTATATTTTATTCTTTATAACAAACCCATGCAGTGTGGTAGGATGGTGTCTTTCACCCGTTGTCGTGCTATGTGATTTAAGCCTCTGCCTATGTAAATTGTGCAGGCTTTTATGGCACTATTATTGCCATCCAGATAGGGCTAGATAGTGCAGAGTCGATTATGGCATGTATGGGGCGGGTCATCCAAGCATGGATTAATTGCGTTAAAATTTTTAATCAAATTAATCTCACAAATTAATTAACTCAGTTAATTTGACAGCCATATATATATATATATATATATATATATATTGATGGATTTACAGTAGGTAGACAGGAAACGGGGAGGGAGATGCGGTGGAAGACACACAGTACAATTTGACTGGATCTGGACTCGAACCCGTGACGCAATGTCATGCTGGATTACCAGCCAAGGTGCCTGGACCGCTAACTTGGCCCAGGCCCATTCCATAGTTTTGGAGCCAGAGGGGAGAAGACATGGCCAAAGCATTTCCGGGGGTCCCCAGCCAAAAACATTGAGAACCTCTGTCCTAGACCATAAGGGTCGTAACACATTGTATTATTTTTGTAGACTTTCTGCACGTCCTTGTGTGTAAAGAGGAGGTTCCACATGAAGAGGAGAGGAGCTCCAGGCTGGTCCAGGAGGAACCACAAGCTCCAGAGATTAATGATGAACAAGAGGACCTACTTCAAAAACCAGAAGAGGCTGGTGGATCAGCGTTGACATTACTAGCAGTGAAAAGTGAAGAAGATGATGAAGACAGAGAGACAGAGCCTGTAGCCGGCACGTCAACTGTACACATGAAAACACAAGCTGATGTAGAGGACTGTGGAACATCACAACCAATTATTGAATCTGATACTGATGATTGGGAGGAGACTAGGGGAGATCAGTCAGCTTTAAACACACTGAAATCACAAAACACACAAAATGTGGGAGGACAGCACAAGCTGTCCCAGGACCTGAAGTCCTGGAGTCACACAGGGAAGAAAAGTTTTAATTGTACAGAGTGTGGCAAAATGTTTAATCTAAAGGAGAGAAAAAAACACATGAGGATTCATACAGGCGACAGGCCATTTTCTTGTACAGTATGTGGTAAAGGCTTTACTCGGGCGGTTAATCTAAAAACCCACATGATGACTCATACAGGCAATTGGCCATGTTATTGTACAGTATGTGGTAAAGGCTGTTTTAACACCAGTAATCTAAAAACCCACATGATGACTCATACAGGCGAAAGGCCATTTTCTTGTACAGTATGTGGTAAAGGCTGTGTTAACACCAGTAATCTAAAAACACACATGAGGATTCATACAGGCGAAAGGCCATTTTCTTGTACAGTATGTGGTAAAGGCTGTGTTAACACCAGTAATCTAAAAACCCACATGATGACTCATACAGGCGAAAGGCCATTTTCTTGTACAGTATGTGGTAAAGGCTGTGTTACCACAAGAGATCTAAAAACACACATGATGATTCATACAGGCGAAAGGCCATTTTCTTGTACAGTATGTGGTAAAGGCTGTGTTAACACCAGTAATCTAAAAACCCACATGATGACTCATACAGGCGAAAGGCCATTTTCTTGTACAGTATGTGGTAAAGGCTGTGTTGCCCCAAGTGATCTAAAAACACACATGAGGATTCATACAGGCGAAAAGCCATTTTCTTGTACAGTATGTGGTACAGGCTTTACTCAGGTGGGTAATCTAACAAAACACATGAGTACTCATACAGGCGAAAAGCCATTTTCTTGTACAGTATGTGGTACAGGCTTTACTCAGGCGGGTAATCTAAAAAGACACATGAGTACTCATACAGGCGAAAAGCCATTAGTTTAAGACATATGGTCAGTCTAATCCTCTAAAGTATTTACATTTTTTTCAGACTTTTTAGCCAGTCTTGCATTTATTTTTTATTTTGGAGCGCCGCTTTTTCCATTTAGTTTGTTTATGATTTAAGTTATTTTCAAAGCTGAGCACCCACTGCCTTAAACAAAGAGCAGTCTCCAGAGGAAGCACACTTGTTCTTTCTTTATCTGAATTATATGTATAATCTGACAATATCAACATGACTGAATAAAATACACATTAATAGTTCCTTGTGATGGAGCTTAATTCTATCTTGTATATGGATCTTATTTTCTATTCAACATGATGGAACTTCATTTTATCTTGCATTATTCCCTCCAGCTCATATGTTCTGGTAGTACAATATGAGCCTCAGTCTGTGTCCACATTTGTCAGTATTTAACAAGTCACATGCATTACAATTTATGCAATAATTATGTTCATTGATATGCAGTAAAGTGCTCACAAGCTGCTGGGTTTGTGTAGATCAGGGGTGTCGGCTACATCTTACATAATGTACCATCGGACCATGAAGCCACATATGCATCACATTTAAACAATTCTATTTAATCGTCATGTAATATCAATGCTCCTTTGTCAGGTGTGTGCTGTGAACAAAAGGAATTATTTCACATTACCAAACCAGACATTTGAGGTAAAACAAATATGGCGGGTTATATAGGTTTATATAAATTCCATGCAGCCGAAGCTCTTAACTAACCCTTTGTGCTTTCCAGGCTGCTACACACAGCCTACGTTCTTCCCATCAAAGTTGTTGTTTTTGTCCAATCCGCCAGAGGTTTTTGCTGCTCCTCTCGCTGTGTTGGGCTGTGTGCCTTGAAAGTAGTTGGCGCAAATTCACAGATATTGCCTGTCTGCCTGCGGTAACATCACATGAGGGCGATGAAAGTGTTAACACAACATCCGTGGCCCTTTTCATTTTGACATGGTAATGAGAACGTAGGCCACTGACATGGACCAAGTTATTTCACCTTTTATTTCCCCATTAGAAAAATAAGGCTCTATTTTTGTCCATGCTAAACCCCTTATCCCTAAACTTATTTGCTTTTTTTTTTCTTTGCTTTTTTTGCTATTTTGAAAAAACTTTTCTATTTTAACTATTCTAAAAGTTTTTCAAAATGGTAAAAACATAAATAAATAAAAAAGGCAAAGAAGTTTAGGGAAAAGGAGTATAGCATGGATGAAAATTGAGCCCCCAATGTACAACATTTCTGGTGTGAAATGGCACAAGGTATTCCCACAAAAAGACCACCCCAAAAACCAACATATGTGCCCTTTTGTGGGATTTGAGCACCTGCCCCCTCAGTGCTCTCTGCACGGCCCTGGCACGCACACATATACACGCGCACACGTGCGCGCGCACGCACGCACACACACACACACACACACACACAATGTTTGCTCTGCGGATATAGGCAATCTACAAGGTCAGAACACATTGCATCGCAACATGTTGTGAGCTTGTAGATCAGCTATTTTCACGATTTGACACATGAAGTAACTAGGGCTGACGAGATTAAAAGATGACAGTTGTAGCAGCTAGATGTCAGGTCATTAAGGTTGTTCGTTCCAGAGAGTAGGACCATAGGGACTAAATCCACCTTCAGCACATGTACATGTTACTCTAGGTACAGTTAGGAGACCCGTGTCTGATGATCTTAGAGTTCTGATTGGTTTACAATGATTTGTCAACCTATTTATCAAGATATGGACTCAAATGTTCACCATTTGTTTTCAATGACACACTGTACAATTCACTTGTTGACCCTTATCTGTCGTACTGTGTAGAAGTATGGGGCAATACCTATAATAAGGATAACTTGATCATACCTATAACCTGTTTTTAAAATCTTATATTCTAAAGTTCCCAGACTTGGTGAAATTTAAAACTGCACAAATCATGTTTAACCCATTCTGGGCGGGAACCCCTTTTGGTGTGATGTGAATTTACTGTAATAGTTCTCTGTTTGAATGGTAAAGATTGCGCAAATAAACGGAGACAGAAACTTTGTCAAATTATCTAGGTGGGATACATTTATTCCCAGCGAGACAAACTATTACAGAAATACATGGAAAAGTCACATGCAATTTGGAGATATAACCCAACAAGTCTAAATCCAAAATGACGAGGGGTAAAAATCACACTGACTAACAGAAATTGACTGCTTAACAGACTTACTGCTTGTGACGTAACGCTCCGCCATAAGGAATCTGGATTGATCCGTCAGATAAGCTTTATTATTGATATCAAACCGGATCGCTGATTTCTATTTTTTCATTATTATTTTGGCTTGGCCTTTCCTTCTTTAGCGATCCTAGACCAGGTTGCGCAACCTCGCCCCGTCCGCATCCCATTATACAGGCTGACTAAAAGCTGAATAACTCGAAATCTACGGAGCTCTCTGTGGTTTGGATAAAACGCACAATGTTCAGAGGTCTTTGCTGATTATCCGGTGGTCTAGATGGAAACATTGGCGCCTTCTAGAGCAAGGATGGCTATATTTTAGCTCGCTAGCATTGGCGCTATTTATTTAGCATTACGATGGACGCCCACAACAGGATATCCGTCCTGTGTGTTCACCCTCTAAATCGCCTCGGCCCTCGGAGCCCTCGGCAGTCTGAGGTTGGCTTTGCGTCCAGCAGGTGGCAGTAAACATGTTAAATACAAACTAAGTTTATCAATGATGTCATCTGGGCCCGAGAGTCTGCCCTTAGTGAGAAAGAGTCTTAACTTACTGACCAACCAGAGGGCTGCAGACTCTGACTTTCCTTCTTTACACTGATGTCAATTACACATTACCTTGTTGTCCAAACACTACACACAATGTTCAGTTGTTGCACACACTTCTCACATACAATCTCATATCAACCTACAACACACAAATAGTCAAATCTCTAAACATTCAGATCTGGTGAGCAATTTGCAATCAGGACTGCAGCATAAAAGGGAGCCTTTTGAGAGCCTCTGTTTTGTTGGGTGAACAATGGAGAACCTTGAAGAGATCGACAACCAGAGAAGGAGAGGGGTAAGAGTGAGAGGAGGATGAGTAGAGGAGTAGGTGGACAGAGAGGAGGAGTGAGAGGAAGAGGAGGAGGAAGAAGAAGGAGAACGGTCATATCTAATGAGATTCGGGCAACTGTGGTTGACCATGTGTTCAATCATGGTTTGACCATGAGCCAGAGGGTCCAACCCAATCTCAGCCACTACACAGTTGCTGGCATCATTGGAACATTTTTCTGTTCTATTCCTTCCACCTTCTTCTCCTTTCCTGAATCCTATTGAGGAGTTCTTTTCAGCTTGGAGGTAGAAGGTATATGAACGGAACCCACAGAGCCAGCTTTGAGCAGGCTGGTTTACAGTAAAACATTTTTTTAAAAAAAAGCATATTTGTGTGCTGTTTTATGTTTGACTATGAAAAAGTAGGCCTACACGGAGTCATTTTACAATAGGAGAAATGGCTCATTCTCTAGAGTCATTGTCATTCATGTGTGTTCCATTTCTATGATTGTGTTTTCAATTTTTCACTTCATTGTGCTGTAAATGCTTCGTAGTGTGTAGCCAAAGCTTAGTTGTGTGTACTCAATAAATGGTATGTGTGTGTCATTTGAAAATATGGCTGTGTGTACCAAATTAAAACACAAGTTCCATTTTGGGAACAGTTATGAGATTTGATGGCAAAGAGTCATCATGGGAAAGGAGAGTCAGGGTTTAGCATTTTGTGTGTGAGGTTTTCAGTTTTGTGTGTGCAGTTTTGAGAATGTCATTAGGTTGTGAAAAACGTGTGTTAACAATCGTGAAAAACTGTAAAAAGACACACAGACAGCACAGTGTGTGTGTGTGTGTGTGTGTGTGTGTGTGTGTGTGTGTGCGCGGCGTGTGCGCCATTCGCACTTGTCACATACAGCAAGTTCAGTCAGGAAACTCAGTGCAGTTGCTGCTGGCCGTAAATTGGGCTGCCTCAGCGTCACGTTCTCATTCACATGATTCACTTCATCCATGCAATCACACACTCATTCCAGTTTCATACCGGCTATTTAAACTGGAACTAATTTGCACTGTTCATCCTGCTTGCTTGCTGCTGCACACTGATACTGCTGCTGCACTGCTGTCTGCTTAAACTGTTGCTGCTCACCCTCCATCACCCCAGCTACCAACCTGTCGTTTTGGATCTGCTGATTTGGTACAAGGGATTCGGTGGGTCCATTTTCAATTTATCAGAACATTTAAAGATGTACAAATATACACTTCTATGAAAAACAGGAAATCATCATATATATACAAAATAAAAAAGGAAACATGGGTGGGGGGACCATTTGTGCACATGCAAAAATAACGGAAACTACCGCGCCACATGACACCAGCGTCACTGTCAAGCAAACTTACAAACGACAGACTGGCAGCCAAGTAGCTTAGCATCCTACTAGCCTACATGTAGGCAGGAAGATGGCGCCCAAATAAGCCAAAATCCTCTCCCCCTAAAGGAGCAATCTGGACAAAGGAGCAATCTGAACAAGCACAGTCACCTGCAGTGAGTGAAAGCCAGTGACTTCTGGAGACCAGGAGCACTGCAGATCTCATGAACAGGAATGTCGCAGTAGTTCTGGAGACCAGGAGCATTGCAGATCTCATGAACAGGAATGTCCCAGTAGTTATAGTAGTAGAGCTCTGTGATGCTTTATGTCTTAAATAAGTGGATCGCAAGAACTACAACATTAATGTCGACGTTACGGACAAATGCCCGAGGACCCCCTCTAAAACGAGATGATGCATCTCAAGAGGCTTATCCTTTAAATCAGTGGTTTTCAACACTTTTTACATCAGGGCCCATTATCTATTCTGCATTTGAGCCATATGGACCACCATTTGATGACATTTAGCCTCTCAGACCCCAGACTTAGAATATGTTGTTGTCGTTGGATAAGGTTTTTTCAGCAATAAGAGACAACGGGCACACATTGATCAAAATAACAATTTTTCTACATTCTCTAATTGCGTAGACTTCTTGTAAATTAAGTAATGCAGTTTTGTAACAACAATATAATTATTGAGTGCATAAGATTAAACCAAATGGACCCATATCTTGATCCGTATCTGAATACACTTCATGTGGTCCTGGGGTCGGTTGGGCGATCCGCTCCCAGGAACGGTACACAACATTCACACTACCACAACATCTGCCAAGTGGTCCCGAGTGCGCAACCGGGACCATAGTGTGAATCGCCCCTTAAAGGATGTCTGTCTCTGTTGCTGCTTCAAGCTCTTAAAGGACCACTTCACCACTTTTCAACCTATCTTCATATAATAGGTCCTCACTAATAATCATGATAAAATGGCACAATTTCTTTCTACTCAGTCTGTGTCTCATAGGAGGGTTGTGGGCAGAAACCGTTTAGAAACCGTCCTCCAGTGACATCATCATTAGGCAGATTTTTTTTTAAACAAGATTTTTACAAAAATGTTTAGATTTTCATTATCGTGAGAATGATGGCTTCCATTTTTGCATTGCAACTTTTCAGGACTAGAAAGCCTGCATTTTCTATTAGCTTGTATTCGCCATCGATGATGTCACTGGAGGACGGTTTCTGAACTGCCCACAGCCCTCCTATGAGACACAGACCGAGTAGAAAATAATTGTGAACTGCCCACAGCCCTCCTATGAGACACAGACCGAGTAGAAAATAATTGCGCCATTTTTTCATGATTATTAGTGAGGACCTATTATATGAAGATAGGTTGAAAAGTGGTGAAGTGGTCCTTTAAAGGATGTGTCTCTGTTGCTGCTTAGAGCTCTTAAAAAAATGTCTGTCTCTGTTGCTGCTTAGAGCTCTTAAAAAATGTCTGTCTCGGTTGCTGCTTAGAGCTCTTAGAGAATGTCTGTCTCTGTGCTGCTTGACGCTCTTAAATAATGTCTGTCTCTGTTGCTGCTTAGAGCTCTTAGAGAATGTCTGTCTCTGTGCTGCTTAGAGCTCTTAAAAAATGTCTGTCTCTGTTGCTGCTTAGAGCTCTTAGAGAATGTCTGTCTCTGTGCTGCTTAGAGCTCTTAAAGAATGTCTGTCTCTGTTGCTGCTTAGAGCTCTTAGGGAATGTCTGTCTCTGTGCTGCTTAGAGCTCTTAAATAATGTCTGTCTCTGTGCTGCTTCAAGCTCGCTGCTCCCACATTGTCCAGCTCTGTGACTCCGCTTGACATTCTTATACCGTGTCGCTCCCGCACCATAACGGTGTCAGCGTGACGTCGTACTCAAACACTCAAAGCTTTGAGTGTTTGAGTCCGAGGTGAATTGTGAAGAAGGAAGTCGATATCTGCCCATATAAAGAGTTTTGTGTCGAAGATTAAGTCCAAATATGGAGTCTGTGAGGTTGCTCACTATAGCTGACGTCCTGAGCAACTTGTATCTTTATTTTTGAGTGGTGTAAACCACTCCTACAACTGGCTTTTGTGTGCAGAAAAAAATGACCATGGTTGCTATGTTCAAAATTATTTCTGACGTAATTAAATCACACCCGGGTGAACTGGATGGCCGTAGCAACCGTGGTCATTTTCTCTGCGCAAAAAAAGCCAGTTGTGAAATCACATCCAGGTGTGATTTCATTACGTCAGATCAGAGCTGATCAGTCTATATAAGACCTTACACCACTCAGTTCACACGGGTGTGATTTTTTTAATTTTGAGGGGCGCTAGCCCATCCTACGGTATGTCCAGCTGTGAGGTTGTGTGTAAACACAAACTGTCCCAACACAAACATTAAATGCCATTGAAAATTAATGACTAGTTTTGAGTGTTTGTGGAAACACAAACATTGCGTAAACACAAACATTGAAAACGAAAGTGAGGACGTACATTCTGATTAGCCGGAATGAGATGATGTATGATGATGTACAATGATAAGAGCGCCCCTCACTTCACACAGGTGTGATTTTTTGAGGGCCTCCTATATACAGCTTTTGACCCCACACGTCTCAATATTTGCCATTGACAATGAAAGGAGAAATTAGGTGAAATGTCCGCCAAATATGATGTAAATTTGTGGCAACAGGCATTCTGAATGATTGGCCAGTAGCAGGCTATAAGATGATTCATGATGATGTACGATGATAAGAGCGCCCCTCACTCTGTTTTTACACCTCAGGCTAGGGGGGCTTGAGCCACTGCCCTTTTGCCTCAAAGTGCCCCTTCCAAATAAAAAACAAAAAAACAAATCATAAGATTTATTTTTTTCTGTCCACATAAGGGCATGTGGGCGGCCAATGGGGGGCCCCGGGGGGCCAATAAGGCTTATGTGGGGGCCAACAAGGGCTTATGTGGGGAGCCAATTAGGGCCATTGGCCCTTCAAGACGAACATTTGACAAGTAGGCCTAATGATAATTCCACTATCATAATTATTATTTATAATTATTATTTATAATTATACTTTAAATGTGCTGGCTGCCATCAGTCAGTTTTAGTTTCAGACTAATGATAACGTATTGCTTATTTTACTGTCCAATGACATGAAATGGCACAAGGGACGGACCCCACAAAAATACCCCAAAAATCGGCGTGCGCTACGAGCACACACACTGTGCCCTTTTCTGGTGTTTGAGCCCCTGCTCCCTCAGTGCTCTCTGCACGGCCCTACTATAGTGGGTTTTGAAGGCAGTTGCAAAACGCAACCCCTGTTACATATTCGATGTATCATTTTAATTTAGTGACAGTTACACACCTCCACCACCAGGGGGCGAAATACATTAAGGCAACAGTGCATGGATCGTTTGTTGCGCATGCGTAAACACTTTGACCCGGAAGCAGGGTTGTGCGTGTACAGCGTTTAGGCAGCATGGAGTTTGTTAGCCTTTAGCTCTGTGGTTGTTTTTCATCGTGGTGTGAAATAAACGGATTGTTGCTAAAAACAACGTCTCATAATGGAGGTCAAAACGTGTCAAATTGAGTCTGTACGGATGAAGATACATGAACACATGACGTCGGTGGGAGAGGACATATTGTGTGTTTTGGACAAACAGCAACAGAGTGGTGGTGCTGATGTTTGTTGTGTGAAGCTTGATGTCAGAGTGTTTGTGTTGGAGCGCCTCAGTTTGGCTGCTCAGGTCATGTGCAACCTATTTCAGAGAGAGATGGAGACACTAGAAACTCTGCTGGAGAAACAAAACAAAGTGCTGGACATTGGTGTTGATATGGACATCGATCTACACACTGCAGGTTGGTAAACTCTGAACAACACCAGCTCAGCTACAAGTAGCATTAAGCTATCTGAACTGAAGTACATTTCCCAGTAGCTTCAAGTTCTTTATTGTTACATTTTGTGTTCACTTCAGGTGTGTGTGTGTGTGTGTGTGTGTGTGTGTGTGTGTGTGTGTGTGTGTGTGTGTGTGTGTGTGTGTGTGTGTGTGTGTGTGTGTGTGTGTGTGTGTGTGTGTGTGTGTGTGTGTGTGTGTGTGTGTGTGTGTGTGTGATGGGCCTTGCCTATCATTTTGTCATTAAACCCCTCAGTCTCACATTTGTTTTTTTTAAAGCAATGTGGTCATAAGTGGTATGGCTGACTTGGTACTGCAGCCTAGGGGATATTTCTCATGTTATTTTAAAGGCTTAAGTTTGTTTGTTAATACATCAAAGATCCATAATGGATAAAGCCACCCAGTGTGAATTATCTAATGTAATCCTGGGCGCTACACTTCCTCTGCCAACCTAGGGGATGGGGGGCAGCGGACTGACCTCATCCTTCCTTCTATGCATGAGGAGTCCAAGCTGCTGCTTTTCACCTGGCAGGTGGGAGTTTCCCTGGCCGGATGTAGCACGTGGAAGGAACACGTTATTCCGACCAGTTCCTTTCCCTCCATTAGGCACCCCGGCTGGCCAGGGGGAGGTAGTTTAGAGACTAGGATTACTGCATGTTGTTTTGTGAGGGTACCTACCCTAGGGGACACGGGGAGAACATGTGAGGGTACCTACCCTAGGGGACATGGGGAGAACATGCAAACTCCACACAGAAAGGCCCTTTCGCCAACCCCGCCTCGGGTATGCGCACTGATGACGCAGAGGAGATAACATGCCCTAGTGTCCCCAGTGGGAATCGAACCCAGGACCTTTTAGCTGTGAGGCGACAGCACTACCGACTGTGCCACCGTCCCCAAACCTTTTAGAGTGTTTCGACCACCACAAGGTCAGCAGTGATAGGCCAAATCACTGGCCCTCTCATCCAGGCTTCCAGCTATTGTCCTTTCTCTATGCCAGAGCCAACAGGAGGCTCCACCTGCCTTGTGTGTTCTTCTGGCATTGCAGGCACTTAGAGGTTTCTAGGACTGTGGTTTGCGACCTGCCTAGGGTCCTACGTCTCACCAGACTATAAGTCTGTGCGGTGTGCAACTGTGCATGCATCTGTCCTTGTCCACACTTGGCCTTACTCTGGTGTTATTGAGTCAAGGTGGGTTGTTTGAGCCTTCTCTGCGTCTGTGTCATTGTCGTTGTTGTTGCTGTTAAATCTGTCCTAGTGAGCCTCTCAGTAAGCCAACTATTAGGGGACTAACTATATTGGGGCATTTAAACAGTAATGCTTGTCAGTCACAATATGGGACAGGGTTTCAATTTGTGGTACGCTTAAAGTCTTGGAAATGAGGGACTGTCCCATGCAAAGGGAGACACCTGGTCTCCGTTCTGTGAGGCCTTCACTGTTTCCATGTGAATCCTGAGATCTACATGATTCTCACTGTTCTATTATAGCAGCTGGGTTTACTTTTTATCATTGCTGCCGGGCAGAGAAACCTTGTATCTCCGTAATTCAGAAGGAGCGAGTGCATTCTCCGTCCTCGGCGATCAGACGTGGCACTGCCGGGCTGAGCGGTGGCACCTGCCCGGGAAGGTGGGGGGATTAGTGGAGTTCCGCGGCAATGTCGGTCCATTCCGTGGCCGACGCCGCAACTGCCGATAACAGCCGCGGCTCCCGATATGAGTTACCGGTTAAAAATCACCTGTGTCTTCCCTGTGAGGTTAGGGTTTGGGGTAGGGTGTCAGCGTCGCTGGTTAAAACTCACCCATGGCTCCCTACGTGTGCTGCCGGTTTAAAACAGCCGTTTTGGATGTGGGGCGGCTCGCCGGAACCGGGCCGGTACCCTGGGCGCATTCCTGTGGGTCTGGAACTTCCGGGAACTCCCCGGGGACGCCCACACAGAGTTGCACCACACACTTAGATTTTTCATACTTACTAGAATTTTGAAAAGTAACAGTTTTGGACATAAGAGGTCTCCACCTAGCCTGGGGTCCACCTATGCTTTCTATGTCATAGGCAACTCCGGGCAGGATCCGCCGGGAGAATCTAGACGCAACTGCGCGACATGAGACTAATTAATTAGAGCGACAAAGAGAGAGGAGTGTGTGTACGTGTGTGCGTCAATTTAACAAAGGTGCAGCCGATCAGAAATCAGCAGAGAGTGATCAACGTTTGCGCTACTGTATGCCGAATTGAAGTGGACTCGTTCCACTAGAAGTGGACTCGGTCCGGACTTTTTTCCCCCCTGGAAATAAAAACGTCTGGGTTTCCGAGGCTAGTCTCCACCTGACGGCAACAATATTATACCTACTTGTGTTATATATTTCAGGATCAATAATCTGTTATCAAACTGATTTGGCTATTTCAAATAGGCCTATGCAATGAAAAAAATACTGCTTGCTAGATGTTCTTTCATTTTGTTCTTTCATTTTAAATTAGTTTTGTTTTTTAAAACATTCTGGTTCATAGTATACATTAATTTAGTCTGATTCAGTTTTCTACAGGAGTGGTATGCTGTAGTCCTTTGGTCTCTATATAGTCTATGGTAGTCCTTATTTGTGACACATGAACAGCCTTATTATTAAAGTTAATAATGTCACATCAAAGTCTTTTTTAAAGTGTTTATTACAGTATATGTCTTCATTCCAGACCAGTGTGTGGAGTCCAGTCTGCAGGTGAAGATCAGTTCTCCAGCCACAACTGTTTCTATTAAACGGGAACCTGAAGACCACCTTAAACAGGAACCTGAAGACCACCTGGATCTCAGTAAGTTTAAATCACTCTGTCTTTATTGGTTTTATTGGTGAAAGTGGGTCGATACTGAGAGTGTAGAGATGAACCGATATGACTCGGTTATCGATTGTAGCATTAACAATGTGACTACATTGATCAAAATGTATTATGAATGGGACGACGGTTCGTCAGGAAAAGTATTAATGGGTTCACTGAAGCTTTTCAGTACTGCTTCAGTATTAACAGTATTAAATTCAGTATTAACTAACCTGTATTAATCCTAGACTTTCTGCACGTTCCTGTGTGTAAAGAGGAGGTTCCACCTGAAGAGGAGAGGAGCTCCAGTCTGGTCCAGGAAGAACCACAACCTCAGATTAAAGAGGAACAAGAGGAGCTACTTCAAAGAGAGGCTGGTGGGGCAATGAATTATTGCGTATTTTTAAAATACGCAATACAAAAAATACTACTTAAAGGACCACTTCACCACTTTTCAACTTATCTTCATATAATTGGTTCTCACTCTCACGAAACTGCAGGCTTTCTATTCCTGAAAAGTTGCAATGCGGAAATGATTTTCCTTTGGTCTCACAATAATACAAATCAAAATATTTTCTATTTTAAATCTTGTTTAAAAACAAATCTGCCTAACGATGGTGTCACTGGTGGACGGGTTTCTGAACTGCCCACAGCCCTCCTATGAGACACAGGCCAAGTAGGTTAAACAAGTGGTAGGCCTATTTCATGAACATTAGACCACCGGAGAGACTGGTGACAGGAGGAATGTAGACGGCACCTGGGAGCAGTATGGGTTGACTGTGTCCTCTGTGAGCTTGTAGATTGGCTATTTCTGTTTCTTTTTGACCTTTGTTTCCCTTTTACAAATTCAATATAATTTTTATTTTCATCTGATGTTTACATCAGGATGGGGACAATTATTTTAGCACTTAGAACAACTAGTGACTGCTCCTTTCAACTGAAAAGGTTGAAAGTAAGTTTGATTTGATTATGTGGTATAATGAAAGGGCTTTCTACTGGTGATTTCCACAGAGCACCACAGGGAGACAGTATCTAGAGAGATGGCCTCCAAAAGACATTCAACGTTGTCAGAGGAACAGCCAGAGATGGACCAGAGACATGGACTGTTTGATGCAAGGATGCAACCTGTAGTAAAATTGTACAAGATAGGTATGTAGTGTTTTATTTACTGTGGTTTAAACCTGTAGTAAAGTTGAATACCATTTACAATCAGGGTTGGGAAGGTTACTTTTAAAAAGTAATCCCCGGCCTACAGTTACAAATTACTTGCTATGAATTGTAGTGAGTAACGTAATCCGAGTACCACCATTTAAAAAGTAACTGGTTACTTTCAGTTACCTTTGGATTACTTTTAAGCAAACCTCTATTTCATTAGATAAACAAGTTTTACCATTGATAACCAGAGCAGAATGTTGAGCCTATATGAAATTAAGAAAAAAATACAGAAATATTGTTAAATCAGTGGAAAATATTTGGCTCTCAAGTACCAACATTATGATTATTAAAATCTAGTCCTATTCAGCTAAGCACAGGTTCGCACAAAAGGCAAATTCATTCCTAATCATTATAATAATAATTCCTAATCATTATAATAAATATACAAATATAAATAATATATGTATACAGCCAAAGGCTTGCTGTACAAATTGGTAGGCCTATTGAGAAAAAAAATAAAGGAAAAAAAGTCACTTTAACAAATATGTTCTCCCATGACAGAGTGCAGACACAGACAGGCAGGCAGACAGAGACACATGCACACATGCACACACGCACACACACACACAAGCTTGATAGCGCTGCGCAATTGTTATATGCACGATTGAGTGAACCAGTTTGACTTCGCAATGCGATCCACAGTTGTAATTAATCGCAGACCCTGTTTACAATTTAGCCATTTAGCAGATGCTCTTAATCCAGAGTTATTTACAGTAAGCACGAACATGGTATACATCTACATGAAGTATTGTCATCAATAATCACACGTAAGCTAAGCACAGTGGAACAGTTGAGCCTTTACATAGGCCTGTAAGGTCGTCGAGGCTAGGGCAAGTGCTACGGACTAAGATGGAGTCTGAAGTCCTTTCCATTCCTCCTTTATTTATATACATATATATATCACTCATTCTTGAGATAAGGGACAAAACCTTTTTCAAATCAGATTTTATTTTATTTTAAGAACCATTAAAATGAAATGGATGTATTTGTAGACACAGGTCTCAACTACCAATCTTGAGAAGGAACAGGTTTTTCGCATAACATTTATTTCTAAAATGGGACATTTATGCACTTTATAACAACCAATATTTGTGATGACGGCTATGGCCGTTTTCAGCCCAATGAGTGTTTTTCGTGCATAGCTAATGCTTAGAATGCATTCAGAATCATGAAAACCCCCTAGTTTGACATGTCACATGCTATAAGCATAATGAACATTTTGCCTTATATTGGTTGTTGATGGTACCCCAACTTTCAGCAGCTGTCAAAAGTTCCCCTAGGGTGGTTGAATATAAAGCAATGTGGGATATGTTAGTAGACACCCTTCCAAACACATTGGTGAAGAAAATTCTTGGTAAGGAATTTATTACCAGATTTTATTAATATCCCCATACTAAATAACGTTCTAATAATGTTCTAGACCACCTATAGACCCGACTTCACCAACAGAGACCCGGGTGACACCTAAACAACAAGTTTGGACAGCCCCACAAATTAGTGTTACGGAAAATAGCAAGTGTCTTGGAGGCAGCCAACATCTGTCGAGGCGATGGGGTGGCCTTTGAGAAGTTTGCGCTTCAAGTACAGTCGCTGGTAGGCTAACAACCCTAGGCCCAGAGGGAGACACAGCACTTAGATGCGGCTCACAAGTTGCACGACTCCTCAACAAGCTGCCACCAGAGATAAGAGTTGAATTCCGCCGCACAATGCTCTGCGGCCCAGGAGCAACCAACACCCTGTTGGAGTTCTCGGAGTGGTTGAAGCACGAGTCCTAGCCATATAGCCTGTGCAAAGGCAAACACCTTGAAGTCCTGCTTGAGGTGAACAGTGAGCGAAAGACTCTGCCTCAACGGAAAACCTGAAGATCTGCCTTCAGAACTATCAGGCAGGATGTGCAGACACTGAAGGCATCAGTGTCGTTCTGTGTCCCCAGCATGTCAACCAAAGCAATGTTACCAAATCAAAGGAGCCTTCACCTCAAGTCACCTGGGGCTGGGTGAGCAATCGTATCCTGTATCTAGCCTCACAACTAAATACAGACACTTGGCCAGACTGCCGCTACAACGGTTTGAAAGGGTCAAACCCCTCATCCTGATTGGGGAAGACCACCCCACCTAATCACACCAACCGAACAATTGAGGTTGGGGCCTCCAGGTGGGCCAGCAGCCATCTGCACAAGACTGGGCTGGACCCTGCAGGAAAGCAATCTCCAGCCAAGACAAACTGTGCGTCTGTGCCTGAAAGGGACAAGTCAAAGTCCATAAAGCCCACCTACTGTAATGTCCTGTCAGTAGCAACTCAACCTGCACCTGAAATAAGCCCTGACCCCTCCCAGAGAAAGTTCATCCTTGAAAATGTAATGATTAGTCGCCAGATCCAAGATCCTTGGTGGTCTAAAACTTGAGTTATTGGTAAAATAACAGCTGGTTGGTGGCCATTTTGAAAAAACAATGGCTTCCATGGTCACAGGACAAATCTAAATAGTACCACTGTATTCCTCATCTTTTAAAATGTATGATTACATTGATTAGTCACCAGAATCAAGATCCTAGGTGGTCTATAACTTGAATTATTGGTAAAATAACAACAGGTTGGTGGCCATTTTGAAAAACAATGGCTGGCATGGTCACAGGACCAATCTAAATAGTACCACTGTATCCCTCATCCTTGAAAATGTATGATTAGTCACCAGAATCAAGATCCTAGGTGGTCTAAAACTTGAGTTATTGTAAAATAACAGCAGGTGGCGGCCATTTTGAAAAATGGCTGCCATGGTCATAGGGAAAATCTAAATTGTACCACTGTATCCCTCATCCTTGAAAATGTAATATTAGTCACCAGAATCAAGATCCTAGGTGGTGTAGAACTTGAGTTATTGTAAAATAACATCAGGTGGCGGCCATTTTGGAAGATGGCTGCCATGGTCACCACGAGACAAACTGTGATGGCCCTATAGCCAAAAATGTTCCTTAAGGCATGCTCTAACTGTCTGCCAAATTAGAATACTTCCCATTATTCAAAAACTATCATTTTATTGTTTTGGGAACACTTTTGTCAACTCCGTCAGATACATGTCAACTCCGTCAGACACAAAACCTGATGGAGTTGACGTCTGACGGAGTTGACAAAATGGCATTTGTTTTCATCTTAACCCTCTGTAGTACAATTTAGTCATTTAGTTTTTTCTTCAGTTGTTAGCTAAACCTAACCCTAAACTAAAATACTAAACATTATTTTGGAATTCTTAAAGATCATAATAATGTCCTGACGGAGTTGACATGTAAAAGCTGTGACCACATTGATATCAACATTGTTTGTTTAAAATATCAAACCATTGAATGCTTGTCAGACCAGGTGCTCCACTGTTGCAACAAATATAAACAGGACTTGGAAAAGGAGTCTTCAGGCTAAATCTGTCGACAATATTTTCTGATTAATTTAAGACTTTCAAAAAACCTGACGGAGTTGACGGAGACGTGGGACACACATTTGATATGAGATATTTAATTTAAAATATAAATTAAAATTAACTGTGTATATTGTTTGCTATGTTGTTGACAATCTACTTTCATTTAGTATGTATATTTATGTGATTGTGACAGTATTAGACAATTTTTTGGCAGTTTGAAATTGTGACAACTTGCTGGGGACAGGCTAAATACAGGCCTTTTTGGGTACAGTGCCTGCTTTTAACTAATTTAGATGGCATATGAAAAAATATATAATGAAATGAATGGCATAATAGTTTGAAGTTTATTGAGAGGATGGCCCCTTGAGATGTCGCATCTCGTTTTAGAGGGGGTCCTATACATACAACATTACAGCAGTGCATGTACACAACATAACATGACATGACATGACATGACATGACAACATAAGATAACATACAGTTTGCTTGCTCCCTTTCTCCCACCCCCACCCCATCCCTGACCCCCGACTCGTTTATATATGGGAATAGTGGGGAAAACGGTATTATAAACTGTCTCAAAGTAGAGGTAAACATGTGAGCAAGCATTAGAAGCATGAACAGGTTGTTTGAAGATGTGAATACAGGGAAGTCCTGAAGCGGCCTAGAGAGGTGATTGATCTGAGTGGAAGCGGGAGATTATTCCAGTCAGATGGGGCTTTGTAGTGGAAAGACCTGCGTCCAGATTCTGAAAATATTCTGTTGGGAACCATAAGATAGGGATGTTGAGTGTGTCTAAGTGGATATGGGGATGTGAATGGTTTCAGAGACTGTTTTAGGTATGAGGGGCAGTTGGAGTGGATGCATTTGAAAATAAATAGGTACCAGTGGTGTTGCCTTCTAGCCTAATGGCCTCACTACACGAGGACGTCGCGGGCTGTTCCCCGCCTAAGTTTTGTGAACGATATAAAACTTTACTGCGTCTACATTGCGGTTATGTTAATTATGTACGGGTCTAGACGAGACCGGTAAACTGCTTCGTTTTCAAGATACAGCTGTAGTACATATTGCCAGCCTGTAGATGGCCACCCAAAAAAAAAAGAAAAAGCTTATTCTAAGGCAATATGAAAGCATTTTATAAATTATACTATTGGTATTTCACACAGGTGTTGCCAAATAACTAATTATCTCAGATGCGCATATGACATAGGCTATCTAGGTCATATCAATTTAATCAGCAGAGGTTGCAGAGCAGTGATGCTTCTCACTCTGCACACACTGATTTACCAGCTAAAGTTGATGCCTACTTTAAAATCATAATATGACAAACCTTGGATTAATTCTTCTGAAAACGAGCAGCACGCACAAAGTAAGTGATTCACACATTCAGAGAGAGAGAGAGAGAGAGAGAGAGAGAGAGAGAGAGAGAGCGCACGCACCCCTTCTCTCGCTCGAGAGAAGGGGTGCGCTCACCTGCTGGTAGCACAGCGCTAATCATTGCACATAGGCTATAGCCTACAAAAGTATCAAAAAAAGAGCAATTGGAAACAGTGAAAACAGGCCGTTTATAGAGGGATATGGACAGTAAACAATGTGTTTATCCTACCTGTGGTCTCTCAATGCAAAGCCGTTTTGAAGTTACACAAAGAATGTTTAATTTCCACCCAAGAAGAGAAGCACTTTGATGAGGCCCATGCATGCTTTGCACTGTGCACTGCGCAGTCAGACCTGCCTGAGAGGAACGTGCGGTGGCTGTGCTGCCTATCTTGTATAGCCTATATACTAATCTATTCTACACTACACCATTTAATAGTAACAATAATATCCGTAATAAATCCGTTTTTTTTCTTGTCTTTCCGGATTGGTAATCACCATAATTTATATCTGTTCTCCAAAAATAGCTCCTCTACAAGCTCGTGCATGTGGGCTGCAGATCGGCTATTTTTGGAGAAGAGATTTATAGACATTATGTGCAAATATAAAATAGCTGTGATACTTATATGTAAGTGGTTATGGTGAAATAAACCATTAACACTAGTTAGTTTGGAGGGGGCGAGGGGACTATGACATCACCGTTTCAGCAAATTAGGCGGCATTCGCTGTACACACGGAGACGTGAAAGTCGCGTCTCCAAACTTTCCCACTCTGGAAGGTAGTTTCAAAATTAGCCGTTAAAGTCCCCCAAAACGCCGTCTCCGTGTGACAAAAAGGGCAGATCGGCTAATTACTTGCCCGAGAAACACCGAAATCGTCCTCATCTGGATGGCCCCTTAGGCTGCAGCCAGTCAAGTGAGCTGTACAGTTGGCAGTGGTGGGTTCTGTATGGGCATCTTAGAACGAATCTGCACAGGGAGTTGCATAGTATGTTGAGTGGCTTGAGGTGAGTATCTGTGGTGTTTTGATATACAATGTCGGCATAGTCTACTATGGGGAGTAATACTTGAGATATTATTCTTTTCCTCACTTGAAAGGAGAAACAGTTGATGGATGGGTAGAGTGAGCACAGGCTGCCATAGGTTTTTTTTAACGGTTAGATCAATATGGTGTTTGAAAGAAAGTTCCGGGTCCATAGTGACACCAAGATATTTAAATGAGTCCACTTTTTCAAGGTAAGAACCATCATCAAATTTGATCAGTAGGTCGGAGGAGCTTTGGACATTGCGTGAGTGGCCGAACAACATGCTACAGGACTTCTTCATATTCAATAACAGTTTGTTATTTTTTAGCCATTTTTGGACCGGGTTGAAGTCGGACTGTAAAAGGTGTTGAATTTGGTGAATGTTTTTATCAGAGGCATAAATAACGGTATCGTCAGCATAGAGCTGGACTTGACAGTTGGAACAGACATCAGGTAAGTCGTTTATAAATATAGTGAATAGAAGTGGCCCCAATATGGAACCCTGGGGGACACCATTCTCAACAGTTAAAAAATCTGACTGGGAACCTTGTAATGTAACACATTGACGCCTGTTGTGAAGATAAGCACTGAACCAGAGAAGAGCATGTCGTTGGATACCGATGGAAAAAAGTTTGTCAAGGAGGAGGTAGTGGTCAACCATATCAAAGGCTTTCGAAAGGTCAATGAATATAGCACCGGTTAGCTGTCTTTTCTCGAAAGACAGTAGCACATCACTGGTGAATTTTAGAGTTGCTGTGGTGGTTGAGAAGTGTGGTCTGAATCCTGATTGAAGGGGGGATAAGATGTTTTCCTGATTGATGTATTTTGATAGTTGTTTGAAGACCAGTTTTTCAAAGATTTTTGCGGTGGTGCAGATGATTGAAATAGGTCGGTAATTGTTTAAGTCAGTTGGGTCTCCGGTTTTGAAGATGGGGGTAACTCTTGCACATTTCCATATGGGTGGGAGTGAGGAGGTAGACAGGGATAAATTGAACAAATCTGCAAGAGGAAAGGCTAGTACATGAGCAGCAAGTTTAATGTACTTGGCTTCAAGACCATTAGGACCAGCACCACAGCTATCTTTTAGCTCACCTTTAGCATGGAGGACATCTGTTGGCAGAATAACAGTTTAGAGCATTTGGTCTTGGGGGTTAGTTGTTACATAGGAGTTTGTTGATTGGGAACTACCGATTGATGAGAAATGATTGTTGAAGGCTTGGGCAATGAGTGGAGGGTCCGAGATAATATTATTATTTATTTGTATCTGATTTATAGTTTTTTTGTCGGTTTTGTTAAGGAAGGTGTTGAGTTTGTTCCAGAACTGTTTAGGATTGTGGAAATCGTGGCTGAAATTGTTTTTGTAGTAGTTTGATTTTGCGTTCCTTGTTTCTGTCTTTGATAAGTTTCTCAGATATCTGTAGTGTTCCCAATCACCAGGGTCTTTAGTTGTTCTGTGTTTGGCCCAGGCTTTATCCCTTTCTTTAAAAAGGCTAATGAGGTGTGGGCTGATCCAAGGTAGGTGGCGGCCCTTTACTCTAATTGTTTTGAGGGGGGCATGCAAATCAATTACTTTAGTGACTTCAGAGTGGAAATAGTCCCAAGCGTCTTCAACAGATGGAATTAGTTGAAGTCTATTCCAGTCATTTCTAGTTAGATCTAGGATGAAGGAATCTACAATCATATTTTTACTTTGTCTTAGTGTTATGTATTTGGGGGGAGATCTTGGGATTTTAATTTTCCAGACACAGAATATAACAGAGTGGTCGCTAAAACAATCAGACATGACACCAGATTTAATAACCCTCCCAGGATTAGTGACGAGTATCCAGTCTAATAGAGATGAGGACCGGTGGTCCACTCTAGTGGGTTGTTTAATTAATTGGGTGAGATTTATACTTCGAAATAGGTTTCTGTCATTTGAGCAGGCATGACCCGGCCAGTTTTTATTCAAATCTCCCAAAATTATAACCTCATTTTGTTTGTCAAGAGAATTGATAGTGGACAGGATGTTTTTGGTGGAGTCAGCCGGGGCTGATGGCGGCCTATAGATATTTCCTATTGTTAAGTGTTTGTTGTCATGAAACTTAATGTTAATAAAAAGACATTCAAAATGTACTGGCTCTATGGCAGGAGTAAGACGTTCTGAGACAAGATTGGAATCTATATATGTGGCCAGTCCACCTCCGTTGCCATCCCTATCAACTCGATAGAGAACGTAGTTGTCAATTTTCATGCTCTCATCAGAAATTAAATTGTGTAACCATGTTTCGGATATTCACATTGGGTTTATAAAGAGTAACCCATGTTCTAAGGGCGTCAATTTTGTTCCTGATGCTCCTGATATTAAGATGGACTACCTTTAAACCCCTGGCTGTTTCAATAGTGCCTGTGAGAAAGACAGATCAGTCGGGTTGAAAGGGGAGGTGCAGGTGGAGTGTGAGCAGCAAGCAAAACAAAAAACAAAAACAGGACAAAAACAAGAAAAAAAAAAAAAACACAACAATATACCACGTGAGGCCGATCCACGACGGCGCGGTTACTTGGCCGCTATTCATTTGTCAAGAATAGCGGAGTAGTGGTGTTCAATAGACAGGGTGTGTTATTTTAAGTGTCTAAATGTTAGGAGACAGTGAGAGTAGAGTGTGGGGGTGGGCAGCGAGACAGGGCAGAGACCTGAGGAACAGACAGAGGGACACCCCCACCCAAGCCCCAAGCAGCACAGAGAGGCCACAGTGGACAGACGGCGCATAGAGGTACATTCGGCGAGGGACAGATCCTCCCACCCCCCCACCCCTCACCCTCCTCCCCCTCAGGTTGAGGTAGCTTTAAGAGATGTATTGGTATTTTGCCATGAGCCGCTCCCAGACCCTAGGGAGGGCGCCAGCCCATAGCATCGTGCCAGTTTGGTCTCTCAAATATTTTAGTTGGTATTATTGGGACAGTTGCATATTTGTTTATTTTATTTTAATTTGTTATAATTATTACCAGTTGTTGTTTATTTGTATTTGTATTGGGTTAAGGGGAGGGGGGAGAGGGGTGCGGAGGGGAGAAGACCCCTCCACCAAACCCCACACCAACCACAACTTGGCCCCAGCTGTGCCAACGAGAGGACCAGGAGCAGGCAGCCGCCCGCCAGCCCCCCGACCCAACCCCAGCCTCCAGCACCACCACCACACAACTCTCAAAGTCAAGTGATCAAACTTTAACTCTTTTAAGGGAAAAACTGCAGGACTATAGCCCTGGCGGAGCAACAACAGCAGCCACCGTTGTTGTGAACGTGTCATCATTGTCATCATCACCATCATCATCATCACAGGCAGAGCATAGAAATTGCAATAACAGATTGTTAATGTAAATAAATTCAGATTATGGGGACTTGTAGAGTCTGTAGATCATTTTGGTTCGTTTGGCGGAAGGAGATGTGTGTGTGTGAGCGTGTGTGTGTGTGTGTGTGTGTGTGTGTGTGTGTGTGTGTGTGTGTGTGTGTGTGAGCGAGAAGAGTGAGAGAGAGAGAGAGAGAGAGAGAGAGAGCAGGAGCGTGCACGCCCGCCCGCAATGCACAGCGGTGAATGAGTGAGTGACAGGGGGGAGAGAGAGAGATATATATATAGGCGATTAGGCAGAATGAGATAAGTTTTGGTATGTCTGACTGATTACACAGAGCAGAGGTGTCCGTGTCAAGTGGCCTGAGTGTGCACAGTCTGTTGAAAAAATGAAAAAGATAGAAGGCAAAATGCTTCTTCCCATTAAAAAAGAATGTTTTTTTGGTGGAGCAAGGATTTGCGCGTGACCATTTATTCTCGGGGATAATTCTCTTCGTGAGCATTGTTCATTTGAGTCCTTTCCCAACAGCATACCCATGCCTTTATATTGCTATTGTAATGTTTATCATCACCATCATCGTAACGAGGGATTTTACCGCAAAGTTTATGAAGGGTTTCATCATTGTTCATTTGGTGAGGCGGCGTGTGTGTGTGTGAGCGCACGCGCGTAGCGCTTAGATAGATAGATAGATAGATAGATAGATAGATCAGTCAACATCAGTATAGCCACGGTGTTGTCTCACTGTCCTTATACAGTTGGCCATCAACGTAGAGTCGGTCAACTGAGATGACAGCTTTCTTATTATCCTGCATGAATTGTTTCCTTATGGGGAACAGAATTTTGCGCCTCTCCATTATTTCTTTAGGAAACTGGTCGTTCATCCCGAAATGCGTGTCTTTGAGCTCCTTTCCCTGTCGCTTGACCTGTTCCTTGTGTTTGTAATGCTCAAATTTAGCAATGATGGGTCGGGGGCGGGTGCTTTCTTTTTTCACAGCACCGAGGCGATGGACTCGGTGGAATGTGATCTGATTTACAGTTTCGGACGGGATTTTCAGATAGGTTGTCATGAAATCTTTTACCGCCTGTTCGGGGTCGGGTGTGATTCCGCTGGGTGGCTCGGGTATTCCAGAAAAAATTAGATTGTCTTGCATGGAGCGAGACTGTAAGTCGAGTATTGTTTCTTTCATGGTTTTGTTTTCGGTAGAGACAGAGGCCATTTGGTGGGTGAGGGTGTCAACTGATTGTTTAAGTTGAGAGTTTTCCTGTGTTAAAGTGAGTATTTGTGCCTGGCTGAACTCCAGGCTTTTTTGTAGGCAGTTAAACTCTTTGTGGAGGATCTCAATGAGAGCAATCCGTGCGTCCATGGATGAGAGAGTATTGCTGATTGAAATGAGAGTATCACTGACCTCAGAGGAAGAGTCCGTTTGAGTGGGCGAGTCCTTTGAGCCGTGTCGGGGGCGTTTGAGGGTGTTTGTTGGTGTAATGTTTGCCTTGGAAACGAAGCCACTGTTACTGGCTTTGTTTCCTTTTGGGTTATCCATGTCCAGCTGTTGGTGGTGATCGTAGTGCTGATCGATGAAGTGTTCTAGGTCCTCCAGTTTTCCCGGTTGGAGAATAAAAAGTTTATAAAAAAAAAAAAAATTGATGTAGTCCTAAAGTTTGAGTGCTACTAGCAGCAGGGCGCCGCCATTGATTCTCACACCAAGTCTCGTGAACTACCGGAGTCTCGTCACATCCCTCTAGTGGCTGACATGAGTGAGTGTAATAATACACAACTGTATTACATTTAACTTTGCAAGTGCTTTTATTTTCATGAATTAATTTATTTTTAACATAAATAAGGCTCTTATGTGTGGGACATGTTTTTTCCACTTTTGTCCCTCATCTCAAGAATGAGTGATATATATATATATATATATATATATATATATATATATATATATATTAGGGGTGCACGATTATGACCGATATCCAATCTCCAAATATTTGCAGAGTCATATCTGCCGATACCGATTCTGACCGATTCTGATATTATACAGAGGACCACAATGGAAACAAGCCTAGGCCCTAGGGGCTTGGCCCAAAGCATGTTAATAAAGTATTAAATCAATCAATAAATAGCCTTTTACAAGTGTCTGTTTTCACAACTGAATGACTACTGAATGAGACGAGTACACAAATTAAATGTAGAAAAAAAAACTTTATTTTGATTTAAGATTATTTTATTATTTTGAGACCATTCCGATACCGATATGGCATTTTTATGGCCGATATGGCCTATTCTGATTATGCTTCCGATTAATCGTGCATCCCACCAAATATATATATATATATATATAATAGGGCTGTCAAACGATTACAAATTTTAATTAGATTAATCACAGTTTGAAAATGAATTAATCATGATTAATCATCATTCGAACTATGTCCAAAATATGCCATGTTTTTCTGTATATTGTTGTGGGAATGGTAAGATAACTGTCAGAAGGCGGATACATTTAACATGCATATGTATGTATATTTTATTCTTTATAACAAACCCAGTGTGGTAGGATGGTGTCTTTCACCCGTTGTCGTGCTATGTGATTTGTGCAGCCTTTTATGGCACTATTATTGTCATCCAGATAGGGCTAGATAGAGTCGATTATGGCATGTATGGGGCGGGTCATCCAAGCATGGATTAATTGCGTTAACATTTTTAATCAAATTAATTTCACAAATTAATTAACTCAGTTAATTTGACAGATATTGATGGATTTACAGTAGGTAGACAGGAAACGGGGAGGGAGATGCGATGGAAGACACACAGTAAAATTTGGATCTGGAGTCGAACCCGTGACGCAATGTCATGCTGGATTACCAGCCAAGGTGCCTGGACCGCTAAGTCGGCCCAGGCCCATTCCATAGTTTTGGAGCCAGAGGGGAGAAGACATGGCCAAATCATTTCCGGGGGTCCCCAGCCAAAAACATTGAGAACCCCTGTCCTAGACCATAAGGGTTGTAACATATTGTATTATTTTTGTAGACTTTCTGCACGTCCTTGTGTGTAAAGAGGAGGTTCCACATGAAGAGGAGAGGAGCTCCAGGCTGGTCCAGGAGGAACCACAAGCTCCAGAGATTAAAGAGGAACAAGAGGACCTACTTCAAAGACCAGAAGAGGCTGGTGGATCAGCGTTGACATTACTAGCAGTGAAAAGTGAAGAAGATGATGAAGACAGAGAGACAGAGCCTGTAGGCGGCACCTCAACTGTACACATGAAAACACAAGCTGATGTAGAGGACTGTGGAACATCACAACCAACTAGTGACATCCAGCTCCTCTCTTCACACTGTTCTGAATCTGATACTGAAGACAGTGATGATTGGGAGGATACTAGGGGAAATCAGTCAGCTTTAAACACACTGAAATCACAAAACACACAAAATGTAGGAGGGCAGCACAAGCTGTCCCAGGACCTGAAGTCCTGGAGTCACACAGGGAAGAAAGGTTTTAATTGTACAGAGTGTGGCAAAATGTTTAATCTAAAGGAGAGTTTTAAAAAACACATGAGGATTCATACAGGCGACAGGCCATTTTATTGTACAGTATGTGGTACAGGCTTTACTCAGGCGAGTAATCTAAAAACCCACATGATGACTCATACAGGCAATTGGCCATTTTATTGTACAGTATGTGGTAAAGGCTGTGTTAACACCAGTAATCTAAAAACCCACATGATGACTCATACAGGCGAAAGGCCATTTTCTTGTACAGTATGTGGTAAAGGCTGTGTTACCACAAGCTATCTAAAAACACACATGAGGATTCATACAGGCGAAAGGCCATTTTCTTGTACAGTATGTGGTAAAGGCTGTGTTACCACAAGCTATCTAAAAACACACATGAGGATTCATACAGGCGAAAAGCCATTTTCTTGTACAGTTTGTGGTACAGGCTTTACTCAGGCGGGTAATCTAAAAAGACACATGAGTACTCATACAGGCGAAAAGCCATTAGTTTAAGACATATGGTCAGTCTAATCCACTAAAAAGTATTTAATTTTTTTTCAGACTTTTTAGCCAGTCTTGCATTTTTTTTATTTTGGAGCGTCGCTTTTTCCATTTAGCTTGTTTATGATTTAAGTTATTTTCAAAGCTGAGCACCCACTGCCTTAAACAAAGGGCAGTCTCCAGAGGAAGCACACTTGTTCTTTCTTTATCTGAATTATATGTATAATCTGACAATATCAACATGACTGAATAAAATACACATTAATAGTTCCTTGTGATGGAGCTTAATTCTATCTTGTGTATGGATCTTATTTTCTATTCAACATGATGGTACTTCATTGTATCTTGCATTATTCCCTCCAGCTCATATGTTCTGGTAGTACAATATGAGCCTCAGTCTGTGTCCACATTTGTCAGTATTTAACAAGTCATATTCATTACAATTCATGCAATAATTATGTTCATTGATATGCAGTAAAGTGCTCACAAGCTGCTGGGTTTGTGTAGATCAGGGTGTTGCTACATCTTACATAATGTACCATCGGACCATGAAGCCACATATGCATCACATTTAAACGATTCTATTTAATCGTCATTTAATATCAATGCTCCTTTGTCAGGTGTGTGCTGTGAACAAAAGGAATTATTTCACATAACCAAACCAGACATTTGAGGTAAAACAAATATGGCGGGTTATATAGGTTTATATAAATTCCATGCAGCCGAAGCTCTTAACTAACCTTTCGTGCTTTCCAGGCTGCTACACACAGCCTACATTCTTCCCATCATGAGGAAAGTTGTTGTTTTTGTCCAATCCGCCAGAGGTTTTTGCTGCTCCTCTCGCTGTGTTGGGCTGTGTGCCCCGGAAGTAGTTGGCGCAAATTCACAGATATTGCCTGTATGCCTGCGGTAACATCACATGAGGGCGATGAAAGTGTTAACACAACATCCGTGGCCCTTTTCATTTTGACATGGTAATGAGAATGTAGGCCACTGACATGGACCAAGTTATTGTGGAACACCTTTTATTTCCCCATTAGAAAAATAAGGCTCTATTTTTGTCCATGCTAAACCCCTTATCTCTAAACTTATTTGCCTTTTTTTTTTTTTTTTTTTTTTTTGCTATTTTATAAAACCTATTCAAAAAGTTTTTCAAAAAACAAATAAATAAAAAAGACAAAGAAGTTTAGGGAAAAGGAGTATAGCATGGATGAAAATTGAGCCCCCAATGTACAACATTTCTGGTGTGAAATGGCACAAGGTATTCCCACAAAAAGACCACCCCAAAAACCGACAGATGTGCCCTTTTGTGGGATTTGAGCACCTGCCCCCTCAGTGCTCTCTGCACGGCCCTGGCACGCACACATATACACGCACACACGCACGCGCGCGCACGCACGCACGCACGCACGCACGCACGCACGCACGCACGCACGCACGCACGCACGCACGCACGCACGCACACACACACACACACACACACACACACACTGTTTGCTCTGCGGATATAGGCAATCTAAAAGGTCAGAACACATTGCATCGCAACATGTTGTGAGCTTGTAGATCAGCTATTTTCATGATTTGACACATTAAGTAACTAGGGCTGACGAGATTAAAAGATGTCACAGTTGTAGCAGCTAGATGTCAGGTCATTAAGGTTGTTCGTTCCAGAGAGTAGGACCATAGGGACTAAATCCACCTTCAGCACATGTACATGTTACTCTAGGTACAGTTAGGAGACCCGTGTCTGATGATCTGAGAGTTCTGATTGATTTACAATGATTTGTCAACCTATTTATCAAGATATGGACTCAAATGTTCACCATTTGTTTTCAATGACACTCTGTACAATTCACTTGTTGACCCTTATCTATCGTACTGTGTAGAAGTATGGGGCAAACCTATAATAAGGATACCTTGATCATACCTATAACCTGTTTTTAAAATCTTATATTCTAAAGTTCCCAGACTTGGTGAAATTTAAAACTGCACAAATCATGTGCATTTGCATCTGTACCTCAGGGATCGATTCTGGGCCCATTGTTATTTTCCATCTTCATTGATGATGTTGTGAAACAGTGCGAGAACACCATTTTCCTGTATGTGGATGACTCCACCATCTTCACACCAATAACATCGTCAAATGGGCCTGAGGTGGCTGCGTCCCTGAACAAAGATCTGGAGAACATTCGGAAGTGGGCTGATGCCTGGAAGGTCACTTTCGAGCCCAGCAAGTGCAAGGCCATAATCCTGTCCAGAAAGAAGAATCCATCTCGACCGGATCTCTTCTTTGGCACCACCAAGATCACACTCAGCGTGCAGATGGAGGTTTTGGGTCTTTGCATAGACAGCAAACTTACGTGGACCAGCCATCTGTCCAACATCTGCAGACGCGCTGGCCAACGTCTTGGAGCACTGCGCAAGCTGGCCAACAAGCTTGATGCCAAAGGCAGGGCCAACATCTACAAAACCCAGGTCAGGAGCATCATGGAGTACTCCTGCCTAGCCTGGATGAATGCCTCTCTGACCACTCTCAGGCAGTTAGACTTCATCCAAAAGAAGGCCTTAAAAATCATTGGGGTAGATGAGGACCTTGCCCTACAGCAGTACGCCATCAGCAAGCTGAGTCATCGCCGAACAGTTGTTCTCTACAAGATGCACACTCCCAACTGGCCAGTGGACCTCAAAGCACTACTACCTCAAGCTCACACCTCAGGTTGAATCACCCGGAGAGTACTACCAAGCCACGCCCTGGAAGCCCCCAAGTCAAACACCAAATGCCTTGATAGGAGCTTGCTCCACTCTGCTATAAGGAGATGGAACAGCCTTCCCCCTGTGGTTGTTGGAGACATTACATCTAACAGTGTTCATGCCTTCAAGAAGAGGCTGAACAAACACCTCCTCAGTATGTGACTGTAATCCCACAAAGCGCAAGGACTGTCATTCATCCAACATTCAGTTTAGACATACTGTACGCCTGACTGAGTAGCTGCAGATCACTGATAGGCTCTTTGAATGTATTAATTCTCATAGCCTGTATCTGCTTAAGCTTAATAATAAAAAAATAAAAATAAATGTTTAACCCATTCTGGGCGGGAACCCCTTTTGGTGTAGCCTCGGTCCCAGGCTCACTTAACTGCGAAAAAGAAGAGCCTGGTCACAACCTAAGGCAGAGAAGCTATCGAAAGGCGACACTTCCGCCGTGTAACCCCCCCCCCGGAAGTTAACGTTTTTTGACCAATCGCAGCGTTGTGTTCCCGAAAATGTATTCCCGCTGAAATGATCATTGGGTGGGGACTAGTAAATACAGCCGCACCGCGTGACGTAGTTATCTTACACGCAACACTTCCGCCACTTCCGCTGATAGTCTTTTCAGCGTAGGTCTTGGCCAGGGTGCTTTTGGTGTGATGTGAATTTACTGTAATAGTTCTCTGTTTGAATGGTAAAGATTGCGCAAATAAACGGAGACAGAAACTATAGAAATTATCTAGGTGGAATACATTTATTCCCAGCGAGACATACCATTACAGAAATACATGGAAAAGTCAGATGCAATTTGGAGATATAGCCCAACAAGTCTAAATCCAAAATGACGAGGGGTAAAAATCACACTGACTAACAGAAATTGACTGCTTAAATACAAACTAAGTTCATCAATGATGTCATCTGGGCCCGAGAGTCTGTCCTTAGTGAGAAAGAGTCTTAACTTACTGACCAACCAGATCGCTGCAGACTCTGACTTTCCTTCTTTACACTGATGTCAATAAACACATTACCTTGTTGTCCAAACACTACACACAATGTTCAGTTGTTGCACACACTTCTCACATAAAATCTCATATCAACCTACAACACACAAATAGTCAAATCTCTAAACATTCAGATCTGGTGAGCAATTTGCAATCAGGACTGCAGCATAAAAGGGAGCCTTTTGAGAGCCTCTGTTTTGTTGGGTGAACAATGGAGAACCTTGAAGAGATCGACAACCAGAGAAGGAGAGGGGTAAGAGTGAGAGGAGGATGAGTAGAGGAGTAGGTGGACAGAGAGGAGGAGTGAGAGGAAGAGGAGAAAGAAGAAGGAGAACGGTCATATCTAATGAGATTCGGGCAACTGTGGTTGACCATGTGTTCAATCATGGTTTGACCATGAGCCAGAGGGTCCAACCCAATCTCAGCCACTACACAGTTGCTGGCATCATTAGAAAAGTTTTCTGTTCTATTCCTTCCACCTTCTTCTCCTTTCCTGAATCCTATTGAGGAGTTCTTTTCAGCTTGGAGGTAGAAGGTATATGAACGGAACCCACAGAGCCGGCTTTGAGCAGGCTGGATTACAGTAAAAAGAATAATAAAAAAAAACATATTTGTGTGCTGTTTTATGTTTGACTATGAAAAAGTAGGCCTACACGGAGTCATTTTACAATAGGAGAAATGGCTCATTCTCTAGAGTCATTGTCATTCATGTGTGTTCCATTTCTATGATTGTGTTTTCAATTTTTCACTTCATTGTGCTGTAAATGCTTCGTAGTGTGTAGCCAAAGCTTAGTTGTGTGTACTCAATAAATGGTATGTGTGTGTCATTTGAAAATAGGGCTGTGTGTACCAAATGAAAACACGAGTTCCATTTTGGGAACAGTTATGAGATTTGATGGCAAAGAGTCATCATGGGAAAGGAGAGTCAGGGTTTAGCATTTTGTGTGTGAGGTTTTCAGTTTTGTGTGTGCAGTTTTGAGAATGTCGTTAGGTTGTGAGAAACGTGTGTTAAAATGTGTGTTAACAATCGTGAAAAACTGTAAAAAGACACACAGACAGCACAGTGTGTGTGTGTGTGTGTGTGTGTGTGTGTGTGTGTGTGTGTGTGTGTGTGTGTGTGTGTGTGTGTGTGTGTGTGTGTGTGTGTGTGTGTGTGTGTGTGTGTGGCGTGTGCGCGCATCGCGCTTGTCACATACAGCAAGTTCAGTCAGGAAACTCAGTGCAGTTGCTGCCGGCCGTAAATTGGGCTGCCTCAGCGTCACGTTCTCATTCACATGATTCACTTCATCCATGCAATCACACACTCATTCCAGTTTCATACCGGCTATTTAAACTGGAACTAATTTGCACTGTTCATCCTGCTTGCTTGCTGCTGCACACTGATACTGCTGCTGCACTGCTGTCTGCTTAAACTGTTGCTGCTCACCCTCCATCACCCCAGCTACCAACCTGTCGTTTTGGATCTGCTGATTTGGTACAAGGGATTCGGTGGGTCCATTTTCAATTTATCAGAACATTAAAGATGTACAAATATACACTTCTATGAAAAACAGGAAATCATCATATATACAGTTAAAGAAAATAAAAAAGGAAACATGGGTGGGGGGACCATTTGTGCACATGCAAAAAGAACGGAAACTACCGCGCCACATGACACCAGCGTCACTGTCAAGCAAACTTACAAACGACAGACTGGCAGCCAAGTAGCATAGCATCCTACTAGCCTACATGTAGGCAGGAAGATGGCGCCCAAATAAGCCAAAATCCTCTCCCCCTAAAGGAGCAATCTGGACAAAGGAGCAATCTGAACAAGCACAGTCACCTGCAGTGAGTGAAAGCCAGTGACTTCTGGAGACCAGGAGCACTGCAGATCTCATGAACAGGAATGTCCCAGTAGTTCTGGAGACCAGGAGCATTGCAGATCTCATGAACAGGAATGTCCCAGTAGTTATAGTAGTAGAGCTCTGTGATGCTTTATGTCTCAAATAAGTGGATCGCAAGAACTACAACATTAATGTCGACGTTACGGACAAATGCCCGAAGACCCCCTCTAAAACGAGATGATGCATCTCAAGAGGCTTATCCTTTAAATCAGTGGTTTTCAACACTTTTTACATGAGGGCCCATTATCTATTCTGCATTTGAGCCATATGGACCACCATTTGATGACATTTAGCCTCTCAGACCCCAGACTTAGAATATGTTGTTGTCGTTGGATAAGGTTTTTTCAGCAATAAGAGACAACGGGCATACATTGATCAAAATAACAATTTTTCTACATTCTCTAATTGTGTAGACTTCTTGTAAATTAAATAATGCAGTTTTGTAACAACAATATAATTATTGAGTGCATAAGATTAAACCAAATGGACCCATATCTTGATCCGTATCTGAATACACTTCATGTGGTCCCGGGGTCGGTTGGGCGATCCGCTCCCAGGAACGGTACACATCATTCACACTACCACAACATCTGCCAAGTGGTCCCGAGTGCGCAACCGGGACCATAGTGTGAATCGCCCCTTAAAGGATGTCTGTCTCTGTTGCTGCTTCAAGCTCTTAAAGGACCACTTCACCACTTTTCAATATCTTCATAATAGGTCCTCACTAATAATCATGATAAAATGGCACAATTTCTTTCTACTCAGTCTGTGTCGCATAGGAGGGCTGTGGGCAGTTTAGAAACCGTCCTCCAGTGACATCATCATTAGGCAGATTTTTTTTTAAACAAGATTTTTACAAAAATGTTTAGATTTTCATTATCGTGAGAACGGTGGCTTCCATTTTTGCATTGCAACTTTTCAGGACTAGAAAGCCTGCATTTTCTATTAGCTTGTATTCGCCATCGATGTCGTCACTGGAGGACGGTTTCTGAACTGCCCACAGCCCTCCTATGAGACACAGACCGAGTAGAAAAGAATTGTGAACTGCCCACAGCCCTCCTATGAGACACAGACCGAGTAGAAAATAATTTCGCCATTTTTTCATGATTATTAGTGAGGACCTATTATATGAAGATAGGTTGAAAAGTGGTGAAGTGGTCCTTTAAAGGATGTGTCTCTGTTGCTGCTTAGAGCTCTTAAAAAAATGTCTGTGTCTGTTGCTGCTTAGAGCTCTTAAAAAATGTCTGTCTCGGTTGCTGCTTAGAGCTCTTAGAGAATGTCTGTCTCTGTGCTGCTTGAAGCTCTTAAATAATGTCTGTCTCTGTTGCTGCTTAGAGCTCTTAGATAATATCTGTCTCTGTGCTGCTTAGAGCTCTTAAAAAATGTCTGTCTCTGTTGCTGCTTAGAGCTCTTAGAGAATGTCTGTTTCTGTGCTGCTTAGAGCTCTTAAAGAATGTCTGTCTCTGTTGCTGCTTAGAGCTCTTAGAGAATGTCTGTCGCTGTGCTGCTTCAATCTCGCTGCTCCCACATTGTCCAGCTCTGTGACTCCGCTTGACATTCTTATACAACACAAACATTGCGTAAACACAAACATTGAAAACGAAAGTGAGGACGTACATTCTGATTAGCCGGAATGAGATGATGTATGATGATGTACAATGATAAGAGCGCCCCTCACTTCACACAGGTGTGATTTTTTGAGGGCCTCCTATATACAGCGTTTGACCCCACACGTCTCAATATTTGCCATTGACAATGAAAGGAGAAATTAGGTGAAATGTCCGCCAAATATGATGTCAATTTGTGGCAACAGGCATTCTGAATGATTGGCCAGTAGCAGGCTATAAGATGATCCATGATGATGTACGATGATAAGAGCGCCCCTCACTCTGTTTTTACACCTCAGGCTAGGGGGGCTTGAGCCACTGCCCTTTTGCCTCAAAGTGCCCCTTCCAAATAAAAAACTAAAAAACAAATCATAAGATTTATTTTTTTCTGTCCACATAAGGGCATGTGGGCGGCCAATGGGGGGCCCCGGGGGGCCAATAAGGCTTATGTGGGGGCCAACAAGGGCTTATGTGGGGAGCCAATTAGGGCCATTGGCCCTTCAAGACGAACATTTGACAAGTAGGCCTAATGATAATTCCACTATCATAATTATTATTTATAATTATTATTTATAATTATACTTTAAATGTGCTGGCTGCCATCAGTCAGTTTTAGTTTCAGACTAATGATAACGTATTGCTTATTTTACTGTCCAATGACATGAAATGGCACAAGGGACGGACCCCACAAAAATACCCCAAAAATCGGCGCGCTACGAGCACACACACATGTGCCCTTTTCTGGTGTTTGAGCCCCTGCTCCCTCAGTGCTCTCTGCACGGCCCTACTATAGTGGGATGTGAAGGCAGTTGCAAAACGCAACCCCTGTTACATATTAGATGTATCATTTTAATTTAGTGACAGTTACACACCTCCACCACCAGGGGGCAAAAGACATTAAATCAACAGTGCATGGATCGTTTGTTGCGCATGCATAAACACTTTGACCCAGAAGCAGGGTTGTGCGTGTACAGCGTTTAGCACTGCAGCATGGAGTTTGTTAGCCTTTAGCTCTGTGGTTGTTTTTCATCGTGGTGTGAAATAAACGGATTGTTGCTAAAAACAACGTCTCATAATGGAGGTCAAAACGTGTCAAATGGAGTCTGTATGGCTGAAGATACATGAACACATGACGTCGGTGGGAGAGGACATATTGTGTGTTTTGGACAAACAGCAGCAGAGTGGTGGTGCTGATGTTTGTTGTGTGAAGCTTGATGTCAGAGTGTTTGTGTTGGAGCGCCTCAGTTTGGCTGCTCAGGTCATGTGCAACCTATTTCAGAGAGAGATGGAGACACTAGAAACTCTGCTGGAGAAACAAAACAAAGTGCTGGACATTGATGTTGATATGGACATCGATCTACACACTGCAGGTTGGTAAACTCTGAACAACACCAGCTCAGCTACAAGTAGCATTAAGCTAGCTGAACTGAAGTACATTTCCCAGTAGCTTCAAGTTCTTTATAGTTACATTTTGTGTTCACTTCAGGTACATAAGAGTAAGTGTGTGTGTGTGTGTGTGTGTGTGTGTGTGTGTGTGTGTGTGTGTGTGTGTGTGTGTGTGTGTGTGTGTGTGTGTGTGTGTGTGTGTGTGTGTGTGTGTGTGTGTGTGTGTGATGGGCCTTGCCTATCATTTTGTCATTAAACCCCTCAGTCTCACATTTGTTTTTTTTAAGCAATGTGGTCTTAAGTGGTATGGCTGACTTGGTACTGCAGCCTAGGGGATATTTCTCATGTTATTTTAAAGGCTTAAGTTTGTTTGTTAATACATCAAAGATCCATAAAGGATAAAGCCTTGGCCTGGAAGAGAGGTCATCAGGTGGTCCCCAACCTTTAAAAAAAAAGAAAAATCCCACGATTTTGCAACCCATTTTTTCACCCAGTGTCAATTATCTAATGTAATCCTGGGCGCTACACTTCCTCTGCCAACCTGGGGGTTGGGGGGCAGCGGACTGACCTCATCCTTCCTTCTATGCATGAGGAGTCCAAGCTGCTGCTTTTCACCTGACAGGGGGGAGTTTCCCTGGCCGGATGTAGCACGTGGAAGGAACACGTTATTCCGACCAGTTCCTTTCCCTCCATTAGGCGCCCCGGCTGGCCAGGGGGAGGTAGTTTAGAGACTAGGATTACTGCATGTTGTTTTGTGAGGGTACCTACCCTAGGGGACACGGGGAGAACATGTGAGGGTACCTACCCTAGGGGACATGGGGAGAACATGCAAACTCCAAACAGAAAGGCCCTTTCGCCAACCCCGCCTCGGGTATGCGCACTGATGACGCAGAGGAGATAACACGCCCTAGTGTCCCCAGTGGGAATCGAACCCAGGACCTTTTAGCTGTGAGGCGACAGCACTACCGACTGTGCCACCGTCCCCAAACCTTTTAGAGTGTTTCGACCACCACAAGGTCAGCAGTGATTGGCCAAATCACTGGCCCTCTCAACCAGGCTTCCAGCTATTGTCCTTTCTCTATGCCAGAGCCAACAGGAGGCTCCACCTGCCTTGTGTGTTCTTCTGGCATTGCAGGGATTTAGAGGTTTCTAGGACGGTGGTTTGCGACCTGCCTAGGGTCCTACGTCTCACCAGACTATAAGTATGTGCGGTGTGCAACTGTGCATGCATCTGTCCTTGTCCACACTTGGCCTTACTCTGGTGTTATTGAGTCAAGGTGGGTTGTTTGAGCCTTCTCTGCGTCTGTGTCATTGTCGTTGTTGTTGCTGTTAAATCTGTCCTAGTGAGCCTCTCAGTAAGCCAACTATTAGGGGACTAACTGTATTGGGGCATTTAAACAGTAATGCTTGTTAGTCACAATGTGGGACAGGGTTTCAATTTGTGGTACTCTTAAAGTCTTGGAAATGAGGGACTGTCCCACTCAAAGGGAGACACCTTGTCTCCGTTCTGTGAGGCCTTCACTGTTTCCATGTGAATCCTGAGATCGACATGATTCTCACTGTTCTATTATAGCAGCTGGGTTTACCTTTTTATCATTGCTGCCGGCCAGAGAAACCTTGTATCTCCGTAATTCAGAAGGAGCGAGTGCATTCTCCGTCCTCGGCGATCAGACGTGGCACTGCCGGGGTGAGGGGCGGCACCTGCCCGGGAAGGTGGGGGGATTAGTGGAGTTCCGCGGCAATGTCGGTCCATTCCGTGGCCGACGCCGCAACTGCCGATAACAGCCGCGGCTCCCGATATGAGTTACCGGTTAAAAATCACCTGTGTCTTCCCTGTGAGTTTAGGGTTTGGGGTAGGGTGTCAGCGTCGCTGGTTAAAACTCACCCATGGCTCCCTACGTGTGCTGCCGGTTTAAAACAGCGTGTCTTCCCTGTGAGGTTAGGGTCTGGGGTAGGGTGTCGGACTGCTGCCGCCGGTGCCGGAAAATGCACTTTCTCCCAAAAGTAACAAATAGCCGATCTACAAGATTTTGATCTGATATTTTTGAGTGGTGCAACCTCTCCTATAGACAGCTATGTGTGTCCCTGGGTCCCTGGGTCCCTGGCTTGCTCTCTGGCTGTGTCCGAGCATGAAAATAGCGTTTGGTTGGTTTTCACCGCCAAGTGTCACTGTTGTGCAGCCACACACACACACACACACACACATATTAACTGTATATATGATGATTTCGGGTGTGACAGTACATTAGAGTACAACGGTCATTTCCCGACCGTTTTGGACGTGGGGCGGCTCGCCGGAACCGGGCCGGTACCCTGGCGTGGGTCTGGAACTTCCGGGAACTCCCCGGGGACGCCCACACAGAGTTGCACCACTCACTTAGATTTTTCCTACTTACTAGAATTTTGAAAAGTAACAGTTTTGGACATAAGAGGTCTCCATCTAGCCTGGGGTCCACCTATGCTTTCTATGTCATAGGCAGCTCCGGGCAGGATCCGCCGGGATAATCTAGACGCAGCTGCGCGACATGAGACTAATTAATTAGAGCGACAGAGAGAGAGGAGTGTGTGTACGTGTGTGCGTCAATTTAACAAAGGTGCAGACGATCAGAAATCAGCAGAGTGATCGACGTTTGCGCTACTGTATGCCGAATTGATGTGGACTCGTTCCACTTGAAGTGGACTCGATCCGGACTTTTTTTCCCCCCTGGAAATAAAAACGTCTGGGTTTCCGAGGCTAGTCTCCACCTGACGGCAACAATATTATACCTACTATTTCAGGATCATTAATCTGTTATCAAACTGATTTGGCTATTTCAAATAGGCCTATGCAATGAAAAAATTACTGCTTGCTAGATGTTCTTTCACTTTGTTCTTTCATTTTTCATTTTTAATTAGTTTGTTTTTTAAAACAGGAGTGTTATGCTGTAGTCCTTTGGTCTCTATATAGTCTATGGTAGTCCTTATTTGTGACACATGAACAGCCTTATTATTAAAGTTAATAATGTCACATCAAAGTCTTTATTAAAGTGTGTATTACAGTATATGTCTTCATTCCAGACCAGTGTGTGGAGTCCAGTCTGCAGGTGAAGATCAGTTCTCCAGCCACAACTGTTTCTATTAAACAGGAACCTGAAGACCACCTTAACCAGGAACCTGAAGACCACCTGGATCTCGGTAAGTTCAAATCACTCTGTCTTTATTTGTTTTGTTGGTGAAAGTGGGTTGATACTGAGAGTGTAAAGATGAACCGATATGACTCGGTTATCGATTGTAGCATTAACAATGTGACTACATTGATCAAAATGTATTATGAATGGGACGGCAGTAAAAGTATGAATGGGTTCACTGAAGCTTTTCAGTACTACTTCAGTATTAACAGTATTAAATTCAGTATTAACTAACCTGTATTAATCCTAGACTTTCTGCACGTTCCTGTGTGTAAAGAGGAGGTTCCACCTGAAGAGGAGAGGAGCTCCAGTCTGGTCCAGGAGGAACCACAACCACAGATTAAAGAGGAACAAGAGGAGCTACTTCAAAGAGAGGCTGGTGGGTTAATGACTGTTGACTTTTTTCAAATACGCAATAAAAAAATACTACTTAAAGGACCACTTGACCACTTTTCAACTTATCTTCATATAATTGGTTCTCACTAATGTTCATGATAAAATATCACCATTCTTTTCCTACTCAGTCTGTGTCTCATAGGAGGGCTGTGGGCAGTTCAGAAACCCCTCCACCAGTGATATCATCGATGGTGAATCCAAACTAATAGAAACTGCAGGCTTTCTATTCCTGAAAAGTTGCAATGTGAAAATGATTTTCCTTTGGTCTCACAATAATACAAATCGAAATATTTTCTATTTTAAATCTTGTTTAAAAACAAATCTGCCTAACGATGATGTCACTGGTGGACGGGTTTCTGAACTGCCCACACAGCCCTCCTATGAGACACAGGCCAAGTAGGATAAAAAGTGGTAGGCCTATTTCATGAACATTAGACCACCGGAGAGACTGGTGACAGGAGGAATGTAGACGGCACCTGGGAGCAGTATGGGTTGGCGCCCCAGCCTGTGTCCTCTGTGAGCTTGTAGATTGGCTATTTGTGTTTTGTCTTTCTGTCTTTTTGACCTTTGTTTCCCTTTTACAAATTCAATATCATTTTTATTTTCATCTGATGTTTACATCAGGATGGGGACAATTATTTTAGCACTTAGAACAACTAGTGACTGCTCCTTTCAACTGAAATGGTAAGTTTGATTTGATTATGTGGTATAATGAAAGGTCTTTCTACTGGTGATTTCCACAGAGCACCACAGGGAGAGGTCTACAGTATCTAGAGAGATGGCCTCCAAAAGACATTCAACGTTGTCAGAGGAACAGCCAGAGATGGACCAGAGACATGGACTGTTTGATGCAAGGATGCAACCTGTAGTAAAATTGTACAAGATAGGTATGTAGTGTTTTATTTACTGTGGTTTAACACTAGGATGTCTGAAAAAAATGCACTACTAATATGACGGCTAACGGTCAGGCTGACCGGTGTTTTTCGTGCTATTTGATTGGCCATTGTCTCCCCCACTGTCTAATGATCTTCACACCTCTCTCTGCACCCGTTGACGGCTTGCCATTGTCTTCTAAATGTTACATTCCAACGAATTCATTGCTCAGACGAAATACGACATTAGTTATATATTGTCATTTTATATAGAGGGGGAAACATCGATGTAATTAATATATATTTGATTGATTGTGCCAAAAAAAGGAAAGAGCTGTGCGTGCGTGCAAATCAGAAAAGTTTAGGCTACAGACAAAGGAGTTGGGAGTTTGGGATCGGCTAGCCTTCTATATAATGCTGCGCACATATTAGCCTATATATATTTAAAAAATACCCAGCATAATTTTTGGGAAGGCTAAGCCTGGCCTAGCCTTACATACCCGCCGCCTATGATCGATGTCATTTATATATATTTGATTTATTGTGCCAGCAGAAAGGTCCGTAGCAGCAGCACGGTTTATATATACACCATAGGATAGATCAAGTCATGTGACGCATCACCGCCACAAATAGTGCTACAGCGTTATCTAAAATGCACTTCCGCATACCTCACCGTCAGTTACTTGGATATTTTCTCCCTCTCCACGAGAGAGGGAGAGAGAGAGGGAGAGAGAAAAAAAGAGAGCCGTGATGCGTGGAAATCAGTTCCACTGGTCGCGTGCAGAAAAGTTTACAGACGAAGGACGGACAGAACTGTTCTTCTTACTGACAAAACATTTAGAAGTTCGGGACGTCTATCGGGTTGGACTGATTTCAAACACTGTCATTTTTATTTGGCATCGCGCTGATTCGCGCATCGGCGAACATTCTCGCTCCAAGGAAATGTCGGTCGGGTCAAACAGACCATGCTATAAACTTTATTATTCCAGGATAATTGATTCATTTTGATCATCGCCACCTTACATAATTATGCTATAAAGATGGCGTGTATAGTCAACATGGATTTATATCTATTGAGCTATGCGTTTGGTTGAAACAATACGCCAGTCAGTCAATACACCATATTTCACCATATTTTTGATGCGCTGATATATGAAATGAATATGCGCGACATAGTCACAATGCTATAAACTTTATTATTCCAACATAATTATGCTAAAGATGGCGTGTATAGTCAACATGTATTTATATCTATTGAGCTATGCGCTTGGTGGAAACAATACCACACACCATATTTCTTTTTCCGTTTCGAGAAATAAAGGCAGACATCGTTATTTCTGCAAACCGCATATAACAAATATAACATCTAAAACAACATTTAGTTTATGTAAGTTTGTAATGTAAGTTTGCCTACATGTGGAAGGCTAGTTGGAATGCAAATGACACATTAGCTTGAACAATGCCCGTCTCCAGCCGGGAGGGAGGTGTGAAAAGCACTGCTTGTGGGGGAGAAAGGGTGAGGGCTCTAAGAGCGGTCCCACGGACCGAAAAAGAGCAGACATTTTAGTAGAATTATGTCTAAAATCATATTTCCAAAACGTTTCAGATGAAAAAAAAAACAGAGATGGTTTGAATCGAACATTTAGAAAAAGTCATGCAAGGGGAACTTTCTCAGGACTTCATGGGCAAAGAAAATCCACTTCAAAATTTCAAAATCGGTCAGCCTGACCGCTCCGACGCGCTAGTGTTAAACATGTAGTAAAGTTGAATACCATTTACAATCAGGGTTGGGAAGGTTACTTTTAAAAAGTAATCCCCTACAAGTTATTTGCTATAAATTGTAGTCCGTAACGTAATCCGAGTACCACAATTTAAAAAGTAACTGGTTACTTGCAGTTACCTTTGGATTACTTTTAAGCAAACCTCTATTTAATTAGATAAACAAGTTTTACCATTGATAACCAGAGCAGAATGTTGAGCCTATATGAAATTTAAAAAAAAACTACAGAAATATTGTTAAATGAGTGGTTCTCAACCTTTTTACAAGTTTTTCAAGTACCACCTCAGAAAATATTTGGCTCTCAAGTACCAACATTATGATTATTAAAATCTAGTCCTATTCAGCTAAGCACAGGTTCGCACAAAAGGCAAATTCATCGATACCGATATGGCCTATTCTGATTATGCTACCGATTAATCGTGCATCCCACCAAATATATATTTATATATATATATTAGGGCTGTCAAACGATTCAAAATTTTAATCAGATTAATCACAGTTTGAAAATGAATTAATCATGATTAATCAAATGTCCAAAATATGCCATGTTTTTCTGTATATTGTTGTCGGAATGGTAAGATAACTGTCAGAAGGCGGATACATTTAACATGCATATGTATGTATATTTTATTCTTTATAACAAACCCAGTGTGGTAGGATGGTGTCTTTCACCCGTTGTCGTGCTATGTGATTTGAGCCTCTGCCTATGTAAACTGTGCAGCCTTTTATGGCACTATTATTGCCATCCAGATAGGGCTAGATAGTGCAGAGTCGATGGGATTTTGGCATGTATGGGGCGGGTCATCCAAGCATGGATTAATTGCGTTAACATTTTTAATCAAATTAATCTCACAAATGAATTAACTCAGTTAATTTGACAGCCATATATATATATATATATATATATAGCCATATATATATATATATATATATATATATATATATATATATATATATATATATATATATTGATGGATTTACAGTAGGTAGACAGGAAACGGGGAGGGAGATGCGGTGGAAGACACACAATTTGACTGGATCTGGACTCGAACCCGTGACGCAATGTCATGCTGGATTACCAGCCAAGGTGCCTGGACCGCTAAATTGGCCCAGGCCCATTCCATAGTTTTGGAGCCAGAGGGGAGAAGACATGGCATTTCCGGGGGTCCCCAGTCAAAAACATTGAGAACCCCTGTCCTAGACCATAAGGGTCGTAACACATTGTATTATTTTTGTAGACTTGCTGCACGTCCCTGTGTGTAAAGAGGAGGTTCCACATGAAGACGAGAGGAGCTCCAGTCTGGTCCAGGAGGAACCACAAGCTCCAGAGATTAAAGAGGAACAAGAGGACTTACTTCAAAGACCAGAAGAGGCTGGTGGATCAGTGTTGACATTACTAGCAGTGAAAAGTGAAGAAGATGATGAAGACAGAGAGACAGAGCCTGTAGCCGGAACCTCAACTGTACACATGAAAACACAAGCTGATGTAGAGGACTGTGGAACATCACAACCAACTAGTGACAACCAGCTCCTCTCTTCACACTGTTCTGAATCTGACACTGAAGACAGTGATGAGTGGGAGGAGACTAGGGGAGATCAGTCAGCTTTAAACACACTGAATTCACAAAACACACACAATGTGGGAGGACAGCACAAGCTGTCCCAGGACCTGAAGTCCTGGAGTCACACAGGGAAGAAAAGTTTGAATTGTACAGAGTGTGGCAAAATATTTAATCTAAAGGAGAGTTTAAAAAAACACATGAGGATTCATACAGGTGACAGGCCATTTTCTTGTACAGTATGTGATAAAGGCTTTACTCAGGCGGGTAGTCTAAAAACCCACATGATGTCTCATACAGGCAATTGGCCATTTTCTTGTACAGTATGTGGTAAAGGCTGTGCTAACACCAGTAATCTAAAAACCCACATGATGACTCATACAGGCAAAAGGCCATTTTCTTGTACAGTATGTGGTAAAGGATGTGTTAACACCAGTAATCTAAAAACCCACATGATGACTCATACAGGTGAAAAGCCATTTTCTTGTACAGTTTGTGGTACAGGCTTTACTCTGGCGGGTAATCTAAAAAGACACATGAGTACTCATACAGGCGAAAAGCCATTAGTTTAAGACATATGGTCAGTCTAATCCACTAAAAAGTATTTACATTTTTTTCAGACTTTTTAGCCAGTCTTGCATTTTTTTATTTTGGAGCGCCGCTTTTTCCATTTAGTTTGTTTATGACTTAAGTTATTTTCAAAGCTGAGCACCCACTGTCTTAAACAAAGGGCAGTCTCCAGAGGAAGCACACTTGTTCTTTCTTTCTTTATCTGAATTATATGTATAATCTGACAATATCAACATGACTGAATAAAATGCACATTAATAGTTCCTTGTGATGGAACTTAATTTTATCCTGTGTATGGATCTTATTTTCTATTCAACATGATGGAACTTAATTTTATCTTGCATTATTCCCTCCAGCTGATATGTTCTGGTAGTACAATATGAGCCTCAGTCTGTGTCCACATTTGTCAGTATTTAACAAGTCATATTCATTACAATTCATGCAATAATTATGTTCATTGATATGCAGTAAAGTGCTCACAAGCTGCTGGGTTTGTGTAGATCAGGGGTGTCAGCTACATCCTACATAATGTACCATCGGACCATGAAGCCACATATGCATCACATTTAAACAATTCTATTTAATCGTCATTTAATATCAATGCTCCTTTGTCAGGTGTGTGCTGTGAACAAAAGGAATTATTTCACATTACCAAACCAGACATTTGAGGTAAAACAAATATGGCGGGTTATATAGGTTTATATCAATTCCAAGCAGCCGAAGCTCTTAACTAACCTTTCGTGCTGTCCAGGCTGCTACACACAGCCTACATTCTTCCCATTATGAGGAAAGTTGTTGTTTTTGTCCAATCCGCCAGAGGTTTTTGCTGCTCCTCTCGCTGTGTTGGGCTGTGTGCCACGGAAGTAGTTGGCGCAAATTCACAGATATTGCCTGTCTGCCTGCGGTAACATCACATGAGGGCGATGAAAGTGTTAACACAACATCCGTGGCCCTTTTCATTTTGACATGGTAATGAGAACGTAGGCCACTGACATGGACCAAGTTATTGTGGAACACCTTTTATTTCCCCATTAGAAAAATAAGGCTCTATTTTTGTCCATGCTATTTTGAAAAAACGTTTCTTGTTTAACTATTCAAAAAGTTTTTCAAAATGGTAAAAACATAAATAAATAAAAAAGGCAAAGAAGTTTAGGTAAAAGGAGTATAGCATGGATGAAAATTGAGCCCCCAATGTACAACATTTCTGGTGTGAAATGGCACAAGGTATTCCCACAAAAAGACCACCCCAAAAACCAACAATGTGCCCTTTTGTGGGATTTGAGCACCTGCCCCCTCAGTGCTCTCTGCACGGCCCTGGCACGCACACATATACACGCGCACACGTGCGCGCGCGCACATACACGCACGCACACACACACACACACACACACACACACACACACACACACACACACAATGTTTGCTCTGCGGATATAGGCAATCTACAAGGTCAGAACACATTGCATCGCAACATGTTGTGAGCTTGTAGATCAGCTATTTTCACGATTTGACACATGAAGTAACTAGGGCTGACGAGATTAAAAGATGACAGTTGTAGCAGCTAGATGTCAGGTCATTAAGGTTGTTCCATAGAGTAGGACCATAGGGACTAAATCCACCTTCAGCACATGTACATGTTACTCTAGGTACAGTTAGGAGACCCGTGTCTGATGATCTGATTGGTTTACAATGATTTGTCAACCTATTTATCAAGATATGGACTCAAATGTTCACCATTTGTTTTCAATGACACACTGTACAATTCACTTGTTGACCCTTATCTATCGTACTGTGTAGAAGTATGGGGCAAACCTATAATAAGGATACCTTGATCATACCTATAACCTGTTCTTAAAATCTTATATTCTAAAGTTCCCAGACTTGGTGAAATTTAAAACTGAACAAATCATGTTTAACCCATTCTGGGCGGGAACCCCTTTTGGTGTGATGTGAATTTACTGTAATAGTTTGAATGGTAAAGATTGCGCAAATAAACGGAGACAGAAACTTTGTCAAATTATCTAGGTGGGATACATTTATTCCCAGCGAGACATAACATTACAGAAATACATGGAAAAGTCACATGCAATTTGGAGATATAACCCAACAAGTCTAAATCCAAAATGACGAGGGGCAAAAATCACACTGACTAACAGAAATTGACTGCTTAAATACAAACTAAGTTTATCAATGATGTCATCTGGGCCCGAGAGTCTGCCCTTAGTAAGAAAGAGTCTTAACTTACTGACCAACCAGATCGCTGCAGACTCTGACTTTCCTTCTTTACACTGATGTCAATAAACACATTACCTTGTTGTCCAAACACTACACACAATGTTCAGTTGTTGCACACACTTCTCACATACAATCAACCTACAACACACAAATAGTCAAATCTCTATACATTCAGATCTGGTGAGCAATTTGCAATCAGGACTGCAGCATAAAAGGGAGCCTTTTGAGAGCCTCTGTTTTGTTGGGTGAACAATGGAGAACCTTGAAGAGATCGACAACCAGAGAAGGAGAGGGGTAAGAGTGAGAGGAGGATGAGTAGAGGAGTAGGTGGACAGAGAGGAGGAGTGAGAGGAAGAGGAGAAAGAAGAAGGAGAACGGTCATATCTAATGAGATTCGGGCAACTGTCTGTGGTTGACCATGTGTTCAATCATGGTTTGACCATGAGCCAGAGGGTCCAACCCAATCTCAGCCACTACACAGTTGCTGGCATCATTAGAACATTTTTCTGTTCTATTCCTTCCACCTTCTTCTCCTTTCCTGAATCCTATTGAGGAGTTCTTTTCAGCTTGGAGGTAGAAGGTATATGAACGGAACCCACAGAGCCGGCTTTGAGCAGGCTGGTTTACAGTAAAAAGAATAATAAAAAAAAGCATATTTGTGTGCTGTTTTATGTTTGACTATGAAAAAGTAGGCCTACACGGAGTCATTTTACAATAGGAGAAATGTCTCTCTGTTGCTGCTCACCCTCCATCACCCCAGCTACCAACCTGTCGTTTTGGATCTGCTGATTTGGTACAAGGGATTCGGTGGGTCTATGGCGGGGACTGATGCGCTTGATCCCAGTACCAAAAAAGCAGATCCAATTCATCACCAAACCATAATATATATATATATTGCTCATTTTATATTCAATAAATATATATTCCATCCATTCTTGAGTTGTCCTGACTGAAATCTGCCACAGCGCAGTGATTTTAGTCTGGCCATGCCAGGCTAGCATTAAGCCACCATCTAGGCCGGCCAAAATTAACATTACATCAAGTCGACTAAAACTGGACTAAAACTAAAACGTTTCAGATGACTAAAACTAAATGGAAATTTTATTCATTAAAACTAAATCAAAATGTGCCGTCAACATCAACACTGGTGTGTGTGTGCATGCATGTGTGCGTACACAGTACTCCATGCACGTGATGCACAAACATGTTGGGTCCATTGGGGTAATTTGCCTCCACCCACTAAACTTCCATGCATACTGAACCGATTGTAGCTTCATGTGATGTCCCCATCCTAATAGTAAAACAATCCCAACAAACACTTCGCATTAAATACGACTTATAGACACTTATACTCCATCAAACATATTACACATGAAATTCTTCTTATATAGTCTTTTATTATTTTATCAATCAAATATTCCACGTTGAATAGGCCTTACAGTCGCTTATAGCCTATTATTCAATTAAATCAAAATGGCCGATTTCGGAACCTTTTGGAACGTGGTATAGTAAAGACGTGGTGGTAAAAAAGAAAGAAAGTACGCCGTTAGATAACCTTTTAAATCATATTTTAGTTTGACAGCCTGTGTCGATGATCAGGTCCAGAGCCCGGCCAGAGGCCTTTTGTGCTGGTTCTGGACAACCGGCTATCCTGCAACTGCACTCCCTGTAGGGGTGTGGAACGCGTGTGTCACGTACGTACAAACAGAGACCTGATGCATTTATAGATAGATTATTAATGGTGTATGTTTAAAAAGAAAAAGATATATTGAGGTCAGTTCAGAAAATATCCGTTAAGGAAAATAGGCATACACGTGTAGTGTATATAGTCTGGTAAACTACTTACTCTCAAGGGGGAGTGGTCAAGTTACCAGGCTATAGTGTATATGGTCACTAAGCTTAGCTTCAAGCTGGTAATGTACAGTTCCATCTTACCACAGAAGAGTCGTATCTTGAAGTTACCACATCCCCAACCATCTGACAAATGAAATCATTTTTGTGTGCACGCATGCATGTTTACACGCACGCACGCACGCACGCACGCACGCACGCACGCACGCACGCACGCACGCACGCACGCACACACACACACACACACACACACACACACACACACACACACACACACACACACACACACGTTAATCTGAATTCTTAATTATAATGTCCTTCCTTTACACGATTGATCTATATTCAATTATTTTAATCATATAGGCTATAGCTCAGTGAAAGTAATACAACTAATAAATAAAACATAATTAAGGTTGAATTAAATTGAAGAGCATCAATTTTCAAGCCGTTGCAACAGTAGCCTACTTACTCCTGCAGTTAGCCTCCCCGCAAAAAACAGCAGCCAACACTGAAACATACACAACACAGTGTCAAATATTGACATTATATGATCCAAATAAATACAACTAGTCACAAACCCCAAATTCAGATTAGTTTTAGGTCAATCATCAATAGTGATGCGTTTAGTTCAGATGAAAATGCGTGGTTGGTGACATTTTGAAGATAATTCGTTTCTCACATCGCTGAGTGAAATCGGATCAAATGTGGTCCTGCCATATTGATCAGAAAAGAAGAAGTAGAAGTGCTTTGTGGGTCCTAAAATATAGAAAACCTTAAAGAACTCTTATCCATGGTCCTGCCATATGTCCTTGTAAATAAGCTTTGAAGAGCCTACTCACCAATGAGGACACACAGGAGGCCGCCGGTGTGGGATAGGTTAATTGAAAATAACGGAGGCGGCTGTTTTGACGCGCGGCGTTCACAGACGGTGTGTGTTGGGCTTCATACACAGCTAGTCCTGCTTATGATAACTACTACTTTGCATACACTTATACAACACTTTGTTTGAGCTCATACAGTAGGCCAAAATCCTCTCCCCCTAAAGGAGCAATCTGGACAAAGGAGCAATCTGAACAAGCACAGTCACCTGCAGTGAGTGAAAGCCAGTGACTTCTGGAGACCAGGAGCACTGCATATCTCATGAACAGGAATGTCCCAGTAGTTCTGGAGACCAGGAGCATTGCAGATCTCATGAACAGGAATGTCCCAGTAGTTATAGTAGTAGAGCTCTGTGATGCTTTATGTCTCAAATAAGTGGATCGCAAGAACTACAACATTAATGTCGACGTTACGGACAAATGCCCGAGGACCCCCTCTAAAACGAGATGATGCATCTCAAGAGGCTTATCCTTTAAATCAGTGGTTTTCAACACTTTTTAAATCAGGGCCCATTATTTATTCTGCATTTGAGCCATATGGACCACCATTTGATGACATTTAGCCTCTCAGACCCAAGACCCAAGAAATATTTTATTGTCGTTGGATAAGATTTGTTCAGCAGTAAGAGACAATGGGCACACATTGATCAAAATAACAATTCTTCTACATTCTCTAATTGTGTAGACTTCTTGTAAATTAAGTAATGCAGTTGTTTAACAACAATATATTTATTGAGTGCATAAGATGAAACCAAATGGACCCATATCTTGATCCGTATCTGAATATACTTCATGTGGTCCCGGGGACGGTTGGGCGATCCGCTCCCGGGAACGGTACGCATCATACACACTACCACAACATCTGCCAAGTGGTCCCGAGTGCACACCCGGGACCATAGTGTGAATCGCCCCTTAAAGGATGTCTGTCTCTGTTGCTGCTTCAAGCTCTTAAAGGACCACTTCACCACTTTTCAACCTATCTTCATATAATAGGTCCTCACTAATAATCTATAAGCCTTAATCTATAACTGGAGGACGGTTTCTGAATTGCCCACAGCCCTCCTATGAGACACAGAACGAGTAGAAAATAATTGCGCCATTTTTTCATGATTATTAGTGAGGACCTATTATATGAAGATAGGTTGAAAAGTGGTGAAGTGGTCCTTTAAAGGATGACTGTCTCTGTTGCTGCTTAGAGCTCTTAAAACAATGTCTGTCTCTGTTGCTGCTTAGAGCTCTTAAAAATGTCTGTCTCTGTTGCTGCTTAGAGCTCTTAGAGAATGTCTGTCTCTGTGCTGCTTAGAGCTCTTAAAGAATGTCTGTCTCTGTTGCTGCTTAGAGCTCTTAGAGAATGTCTGTCTCTGTGCTGCTTAGAGCTCTTGGAGAATGTCTGTCTCTGTGCTGCTTAGAGCTCTTAAAGAATGTCTGTCTCTGTGCTGCTTCAAGCTCGCTGCTCCCACATTGTCCAGCTCTGTGACTCCGCTTGACATTCTTATACCATGTCGCTCCCGCACCATAACGGTGTCAGCGTGACGTCGGACTCAAACACTCAAAGCTTTGAGTGTTTGAGTCCGAGGTGAAGTGTGAAGAAGGAAGTCGATATAAAGAATATAAAGAGTTTTGTGTCGAAGATTAAGTCCAAATATGGAGTCTGTGAGGTTGCTCACTCTAGCTGACGTCCTGAGCAACTTGTATCTTTATTTTTGTATTTTTTAGGGGCGCTAGCCCGTCCTACGGTATGTCCAGCTGTGAGGTTGTGTGTAAACACAAACTGTCCCAACACAAACATTAAATGCCATTGAAAATGAAGTTTTGAGTGTTTGTGGAAACACAAACATTGCGTAAACACAAACATTGAAGACGAAAGTGAGGACGTACATTCTGATTAGCCGGAATGAGATGATGTATGATGATGTACAATGATAAGAGCGCCCCTCACTTCACACAGGTGTGATTTTTTGACGGCCTCCTATATACAGCTTTTGACCCCACACGTCTCAATATTTGCCATTGACAATGAAAGGAGAAATTAGGTGAAATGTCCGCCAAATATGATGTAAATTTGTGGCAACAGGCATTCTGAATGATTGGCCAGTAGCAGGCTATAAGATGATTCATGATGATGTACGATGATAAGAGCGCCCCTCACTCTGTTTTTACACCTCAGGCTAGGGGGGCTTGAGCCACTGCCCTTTTGCCTCAAAGTGCCCCTTCAAATAAAAAACTAAAAAACAAATCATAAGATTTATTTTTTTCTGTCCACATAAGGGCATGTGGGCGGCCAATGGGGGGCCCCGGGGGGCCAATAAGGCTTATGTGGGGGCCAACAAGGGCTTATGTGGGGAGCCAATTAGGGCCATTGGCCCTTCAAGACGAACATTTGACAAGTAGGCCTAATGATAATTCCACTATCATAATTATTATTTATAATTATTATTTATAATTATACTTTAAATGTGCTGCCTGCCATCAGTCAGTTTTAGTTTCAGACTAATGATAACGTATTGCTTATTTTACTGTCCAATGACATGCAATGGCACAAGGGACGGACCCCACAAAAAGACCCCAAAAATCGGCGCGCGCTACGAGCACACACACATGTGCCCTTTTCTGGTGTTTGAGCCCCTGCTCCCTCAGTGCTATCTGCACAGGCCCTACTATAGTGGGATTTGAAGGCAGTTGCAAAACGCAACCCCTGTTACATAGATGTATAATTTGTATTTAGTGACAGTTACACACCTCCACCACCAGGGGGCGAAAGACATTAAGGCAACAGTGCATGGATCGTTTGTTGCGCATGCGTAAACACTTTGACCCAGAAGCAGGGTTGTGGCTGTGCATGTACAGCGTTTAGCACTGCAGCATGGAGTTTGTTAGCCTTTAGCTCTGTGGTTGTTTTTCATCGTGGTGTGAAATAAACGGATTGTTGCTAAAAACAACGTCTCATAATGGAGGTCAAAACGTGTCAAATGGAGTCTGTACGGCTGAAGATACATGAACACATGACGTCGGTGGGAGAGGACATATTGTGTGTTTTGGACAAACAGCAGCAGAGTGGTGGTGCTGCTGTTTGTTGTGTGAAGCTTGATGTCAGAGTGTTTGTGTTGGAGCGCCTCAGTTTGGCTGCTCAGGTCATGTGCAACCTATTTCAGAGAGAGATGGAGACAATAGAAACTCTGCTGGAGAAACAAAACAAAGTGCTGGACATTGATGTTGATATGGACATCGATCTACACAATGCAGGTTGGTAAACTCTGAACAACACCAGCTCAGCTACAAGTAGCATCATGCTAGCTGAACTGAAGTACATTTCCCAGTAGCTTCAAGTTATTTATTGTTACATTTTGTGTTCACTTCAGGTTTTGTGTGTGTGTGTGTGTGTGTGTGTGTGTGTGTGTGTGTGTGTGTGTGTGTGTGTCTGATGGGCCTTGCCTATCATTTGGTCATTAAACCCCTCTGTCTCACATTTGTTTTTTGAGTGGTGTAAACCACTCCTACAACTGGCTTTTGTGTGCAGAAAAAAATGAGCATGGTTGCTATGTTCAAAATAATTTCTGACGTAATTAAATCACACCCGGGTGAACTGGATGACCGTAGCAACCGTGGTCATTTTCTCTGCACAAAAAAAGCCAGTTGTGAAATCACATCCAGGTGTGATTTCATTACGTCAGATCAGAGCTGATCAGGCTATATAATACCTTACACCACTCAGTTCACACGGGTGTGATTTTTATTTTAAAGAAATGTGGTCATAAGTGGTATGGCTGACTTGGTACTGCAGCCTTTTTCTCATGTTATTTTAAAGGCTTAAGTTTGTTTGTTAATACATCAAAGATCCATAATGGATAAAGCCTTGGCCTGGAAGAGAGGTCATCAGGTGGTCCCCAACCTTCTTTAAAAAAAATATATATATCCCATGATTTTGCAACCCATTTCTTCACCCAGTGTCAATTATCTAATGTAATCCTGGGCGCTACACTTCCTCTGCCAACCTGGGGGGTGGGGGGCAGCGGACTGACCTCATCCTTCCTTCTATGCATGAGGAGTCCAAGCTGCTGCTTTTCACCTGACAGGGGGGAGTTTCCCTGGCCGGATGTAGCACGTGGAAGGAACATGTTATTCCGACCAGTTCCTTTCCCTCCATCAGGCGCCCCGGCTGGCCAGGGGGAGGTAGTTTAGAGACCAGGGTTACTGCATGTAGTTTTGTGAGGGTACCTACCCTATGGGACACGGGGAGAACATGTGAGGGTACCTACCCTAGGGGACACGGGGAGAACATGTGAGGGTACCTACCCTAGGGGACACGGGGAGAACATGTGAGGGTACCTACCCTAGCAGACATGGGGAGAACTAGCCACAATTTGCAACTCTAGATTTTGAATCTAGAGTTGCAATACCCTCCATTGACTCCCCACTCATCATTTTGCGTTTGCAATCTGCTTGTCTTAAACGACGTTAAACTCACCAACATTGCAGCTGTAGTCCAAGCTTGAATTATTCTCTTTCAATCTGCAGAGCTTGTTTTTCATAAAAATCCCCCGTAGACATGTTATGAGCTACTTTCTGTCAAGAAGAAGAAATGTTGGAGTTTGGAAGCGCTCGTTTGTATTAAGGGGTCGCGCTGCTGCCTCCTGCATTATGTGCAAATGCGAAACAGATGCATGCAGGGACGTTCAGTGACTTACGACGAGCGCTTCAAAACTCCAGCACTTAGAAAAATAATCACTTGCACAGAATTTCTTGACAGAAAGTAGCTCATAACATGTCTACGGGGGATTTTTATGAAAAACAAGCTCTGCAGATTGAAAGAGAATAATTCAAGCTTGGACTACAGCTGCAATGTTGGTGAGTTTAACGTCGTTTAAGACAAGCAGATCGCAAACGCAAAATGATGAGTGGGGAGTCAATGGAGGGTATTGCAACTCTAGATTCATCCCATTATAAAAAAATCTAGAGTTGCAAATTGCGGCAGGGGAGAACATGCAAACTCCACACAGAAAGGCCTTTTCGCCAACCCCGCCTCGGGTATGCGCACTGATGATGCAGAGGAGAGAACACGCCCTAGCGTCCCCAGCGGGAATCGAACCCAGGACCTTTTAGCTGTGCGACAGCACTACCGACTGTGCCACCGTCCCCAAACTTTTTAGAGTGTTTCGACAACCACAAGGTCAGCAGTGATTGGCCAAATCACTGGCCCTCTCATCCAGGCTTCCAGCTATTGTCCTTTCTCTATGCCAGAGCCAACAGGAGGCTCCACCTGCCTTGTGTGTTCTTCTGGCATTGCAGGCACTTAGAGGTTTCTAGGACTGTGGTTTGTGACCTGCCTAGGGTCCTACGTCTCACCAGACTATAAGTCTGTGCGGTGTGCAACTGTGCATGCATCTGTCCTTGTCCACACCTGGCCTTACTCTGGTGTTATTGAGTCAAGGTGGGTTGTTTGAGCCTTCTCTGCGTCTGTGTCGTTGTTGTTGTTGCTGTTAAATCTGTCCTAGTGAGCCTCTCTTCCTCCTCCTCTGAGACTCTGGGGATATTGCTCGATATACATCCATCAGGATTCAGGAAAATATACAATGTTAGAGCTTTACAACAGTAAGCCAACTATTAGGGGACTAACTATATTAGGGCATTTGAACAGTAATGCTTGTCAGTCACAATGTGCGACAGGGTTTCAATTTGTGGGACGCTTAAAGTCTTGGAAATGAGGGACTGTCCCATGCAAAGGGAGACACCTGGTCTCCGTTCTGTGAGGCCTTCACTGTTTCCATGTGAATCCTGAGATCTACATGATTCTCACTGTTCTATTATAGCAGCTGGGTTTACTTTTTTATTATTGCTGCCGGGCAGAGAAACCTTGTATCTCCGTAATTCAGAAGGAGAGAGTGCATTCTCCGTCCCCGGCCATCAGACGTGGCACTGCAGGGCTGAGGGGTGGCACCTGCCCAGGAAGGTGGGGGGATTAGTGGAGTTCCGCGGCAATGTCGGTCCATTCCGTGGCCGACGCCGCAACTGCCGATAACAGCTGATATGCGTTGCCGGTTAAAAATTACCTGTGTCTTCCCTGTGAGGTTAGGGTTTGGGGTAGGGTGTCGGACTGCTGCCGCAGGTGCCGGAAAATGCACTCTCTCCCAAAAGTAACCAAAATAGCCGATCTACAAGCTTTCTATCTGATATTTTTGAGTGGTGCAACCTCTCCTATAGACAGCTATGTGTGTCCCTGGGTCCCTGGCTGGCTGGCTGGCTGTGTCCGAGCACGAAAATAGCGTTTGGTAGGTTTTCACCGCCAAGTGTCACTGTTGTGCAGCCACACACACACACACACACACACACACACACACACACACACACACACACACACACTGTATATATGATGATTTCGGTTGTGACAGTACAGTAGAGGGACCCCCACACGTTAACTCTGTCATTTCCCGACCGTTTTGGACGTGGGGCGGCTCGCCGGAACCGGGCCGGTACCCTGGTAACATTCCTGTGGGTCTGGAACTTCCGGGAACTCCCTGGGGACGCCCACACAGAGTTGCACCACTCACTGTGATTTTTCCTACTAGAATTCTGAAAAGTAACAGTTTTGGACATAAGAGGTCTCCACCTAGCCTGGGGTCCACCTATGCTCATAGGCAGCTCCCGGCAGGATCCACCGGGATAATCTACTGGGCTACTGTATGCCGAATTGAAGTGGACTCGTTCCACTTGAATGGACTCGGTCCAGACTTTTTTCCCTGGAAATAAAAACGTCTGGGTTTCCAAGGCTAGTCTCCACCTGACGGCAACAATATTATACCTACTCGTGTTATCTATTTCAGGATCATTAATCTGTTATCAAACTGATTTGGCTATTTCAAATAGGCCTATGCAATGACAAAAATACTGCTTGCTAGATGTTCTTTCATTTTGTTCTTTCATTTTTCATTTTAAATTCGTTTTTTGTTTTAAAAAAAATTCTGGTTCATAGTATACATTAATTTAGTCTGATTCAGTTTTCTACAGGAGTGTTATTCTGTAGTCCTTTGGTCTCTATATAGTCTATGGTAGTCCTTATTTGTGACACATGAACAGCCTTATTATTAAAGTTAATAATATCACATCAAAGTATTTATTAAAGTGTTTATTACAGTATATGTCTTCATTCCAGACCAGTGTGTGGAGTCCAGTCTGCAGGTGAAGATCAGTTCTCCAGCCACAACTTTTTCTATTAAACAGGAACCTGAAGACCACCTGGATCTCAGTAAGTTTAAATCACTCTGTCTTTATTTGTTTTATTGGTGAAAGTGGGTCGATACTGAGAGTGTAGAGATGAACCGATATGACTCTGTTATCGATTTTAGCATTAACAATGTGACTACATTGATCAAAATGTATTATGAATGGGACGATGGTTCGTCAGTAAAAGTATTAATGGGTTCACTGAAGCTTTACAGTACTACTTCAGTATTAACAGTATTAAATTCAGTATTAACTAACCTGTATTAATCCTAGACTTTCTGCACGTTCCTGTGTGTAAAGAGGAGGTTCCACCTGAAGAGGAGAGGAGCTCCAGTCTGGTCCAGGAAGAACCACAACCTCCACAGATTAAAGAAGAACAAGAGGAGCTACTTCAAAGAGAGGCTGGTGGGTCAATGACTGTTGACTTTTTTCAAATACACAATCAAATAATACTACTTAAAGGACCACTTCACCACTTTTCAACTTATCTTCATATAATTGGTTCTCACTAATGTTCATGATAAAATATCACCATTCTTTTCCTACTCAGTCTGTGTCTCATAGGAGGGCTGTGGGCAGTTCAGAAACCCATCCACCAGTGATATCATCGATGGGGACTCCAAACTAATAGAAACTGCGGGCTTTCTATTCCTGAAAAGTTGCAATGCGAAAATGATTTTTCTTTGGTCTCACAATAATACAAATCGAAATATTTTCTATTTTAAATCTTGTTTAAAAACAAATCTGCCTAACGATGATGTCACTGGTGGATGGGTTTCTGAACTGCCCACAGCCCTCCTATGAGACACAGGCCAAGTAGGATAAAAAAAAGTGGTATTTCATGAACATTAGACCACCGGAGAGACTGGTGACAGGAGGAATGTAGACGGCACTGGGAGCAGTATGGGTTGGCGCCATAGAGTATATAAAAGGATAGATACTGATCTGGCGCGAAGCTCCGCCCCCTCCGCTATTCATGTCAGTGGAAGTTGCTCTGTGGCGTTTTTGAAGCACCCGGAAGGACCGTCTCAAAACGTCTACTTCCGCATTTGACCACCAAATTTTGGTGGTCAAATGCGGAAGTGCAACCGAGCGCTCAATGTTAAAGCCCAGTTTCCTGGTCATGAATCCACGGGTCCGCCTGTAGTCCCTCCTCTTACCACTAGGGCCCAGTGCTTCAACGTTGGAGTGCCTCACTGGTCCCTTGGTTGGTGCCCCAGCCTGTGTCCTCTGTGAGCTTGTAGATTGGCTATTTGTGTTACTTTTTGACCTTTGTTTCCCTTTTACAAATTCAATATTTTTATTTTCATCTGATGTTTACTTCAGGATGAGGACAATTATTTTAGCACTTAGAACAACTAGTGACTGCTCCTTTCAACTGAAAAGGTTGAAAGTAAGTTTGATTTGATTATGTGGTATAATGAAAGGGCTTTCTACTGGTGATTTCCACAGAGCACCACAGGGAGAGGTCTACAGTATCTAGAGAGATGGGATCCAAAAGACATTCAACGTTGTCAGAGGAACAGCCAGAGATGGACCAGAGACATGGACTGTTTGATACAAGGATGCAACCTGTAGTAAAATTGTACAAGATAGGTATGTAGTGTTTTATTTACTGTGGTTTAAACATGTAGTCAAGTTGAATACCATTTACAATCAGGGTTGGGAAGGTTACTTTTAAAAAGTAATCCCCTACAGTTACAAGTTACTTGCTATAAATTGTAGTCAGTAACGTAATCCGAGTACCACAATTTAAAAAGTAACTGGTTACTTTCAGTTACCTTTGGATTACTTTTAATCAAACCTCTATTTAATTAGATAAACAAGTTTTACCATTGATAACCAGAGCAGAATGTTGAGCCTATATGAAATTAAGAAAATATTGTTAAATCAGTGGTTCTCAACCTTTTTACAAGTTTTCAAGTACCACCTCAGAAAATATTTGGCTCTCAAGTACCAACATTATGATTATGATTGCGAACGCAGTGAGCACTAACTATAGAAGCTGGCCTAAACTGTCTGTCTGTGTGTCTGTCTGTGTGTGTCACGCTGTAACACCACCGGCCCGCCACCAGAGGGCGCAGCTGTATCACACTCAAAACACACACACACACACACACACACACACACACACACACACACACACACACACACACACACACACACGCACACAAAACTTAACTTAAAAAAAAACCTTAAAAAGAAAAAAACTTAAAGATAACTTTAAAAAAAGAGAACCAAACACACACATGCACGCACACATACACACACTAAAAAAATAACTCAACTTAAAAGAAAACGTAAAGAACATTAAAAAAAAAAGAAAAAAACACGCACGCACGCACACACCAAAAAAAGAGAACTTAAAAAAAACCTTTAAAAAAGTAGTTAATTTATTCTAATTGTTATTGCAATTTACGAGCTGCGTTCGCGCGTCTTACTTGTTATTAAAATGTAGTCCTATTCAGCTAGGCACAGGTTCGCACAAAAGGCAAATTCATTCCTAATCATTATAATAATAATTCTTAATCATTATAATAAATATACAAATATAAATAATATATGTATACAGCCAAAGGCATGCTGTACAAATTGGTAGGCCTATTGAGAAAAAAAAGAAAGGATATGAGACCATTCTGATACCGATATGGCATTTTTATGGCTGATATTTTTATGGGCCCAGGCCCATTCCATAGTTTTGGAGCCAGAGGGGAGAAGACATGGCCAAAGCATTTCCGGGGGTCTCCAGCCAAAAACATTGAGAACCCCTGTCCTAGACCATAAGGTTCGTAACACATTGTATTATTTTTGTAGACTTTCTGCACGTCCCTGTGTGTAAAAAGGAGGTTCCACATGAAGAGGAGAGGAGCTCCAGTCTGGTCCAGGAGGAACCACAAGCTCCAGAGATTAAAGAGGAACAAGAGGACCTACTTCAAAGACAAGAGGCTGGTGGATCAGCGTTGACATTACTAGCAGTGAAAAGTGAAGAAGATGATGAAGACAGAGAGACAGAGCCTGTAGCCGGCACCTCAACTGTACACATGAAAACACAAGCTGATGTAGAGGACTGTGGAACATCACGACCAACTAGTGACAACCAGCTCCTTTCTTCACACTGTTCTGAATCTGACACCGAAGACAGTTATGATTGGGAGGAGACTAGAGGAGATCAGTCAGCTTTAAACACACTGAAATCACAAAACACACAAAATGTGGGAGGACAGCACAAGCTGTCCCAGGACCTGAAGTCCTGGAGTCACACAGGGAAGAAAAGTTTTAATTGTGAGTGTGGCAAAATATTTAATCTAAAGCAGAGTTTAAAAAAACACATGAGGATTCATACAGGCGACAGGCCATTTTCTTGTACAGTATGTGGTACAGGCTTTACTCGGCCGGGTGTTGTAAAAACCCACATGATGACTCATACAGGCAATTGGCCAATTTATTGTACAGTATGTGGTAAAGGCTGTGTTAATACCAGTAATCTAAAAACCCACATGATGACTCATACAGGCGAAAGGCCATTTTCTTGTACAGTATGTGGTAAAGGCTGTGTTAATACCAGTAATCTAAAAACCCACATGATGACTCATACAGGCGAAAGGCCATTTTCTTGTACAGTATGTGGTAAAGGCTGTGTTACCACAAGAGATCTAAAAACACACATGAGGATTCATACCGGCGAAAGGCCATTTTCTTGTACAGTATGTGGTAAAGGCTATGTTAACACCAGTAATCTAAAAACCCACATGATGACTCATACAGGCAGAAGGCCATTTTCTTGTACAGAATAGAATAGAATAGAATAGACTTATTTGTCATTGCACACAAAGCATACACTGAGCATACAACGAAATTTCAAGGGAGCTCCCACATAACCGTAGTACATAAATACAACATAACACATAACATACAACACGAAGTAAAGTGCATGGTGATATTATAAAGTGCATGATGGATGAGAAGGGAACCAATAAATTAACACAGTCCAATTAGAGACAGAATGCATGATGCATATGAGGGGACAGTCAATGCTCATGTCGTTCGTTTAGCAGTCTGACTGCGTAGGGGAAAAAGCTGTTTTTCAGTCTTGAGCTACTAGCACTGATGGACTGGTATCTCCTCCCTGAGGGGAGGAGGTGAAAGAGATAATGTGCTGGGTGTGACTGGTCTCTGATGATACGGTGGGAGAGGCCGAGGCAGCGGGAGGTGAAGACGGAGGTGATAGATGGTAGAGGGGACCCGATGATCCTACCTGCCGCCTTTACCACCCTCTGTAGGGCCTCCTGCTCTGCCTTTGTGCAGCTGGAGAACCACACAGACACACAGTAAGTCAGTACACTCTCGACAGCACAATGGTAGAAGTTTACAAGTAGATTTCTTGGCAGGTCAGCTTCTTTCAGCTTCCGTAGGAAGTATAGGCGTTGCTGAGCTTTCCCGATCACTGAAGCGATGTTGGTGCTCCAGGACAGGGTCTCACTCACACTGAGACCCATGAACTTCAACTCTGTGACCACCTCTACTGCCTCGTTGTTAATGAGCAGAGGGGAGTGGTCCGGCCTTGACTTCCTAAAGTCTACTATAATCTCCCTTGTCTTCTTTATGTTGAGCTGTAGGTTGTTATTAGCACACCAAGCTGACAGGCCTTCCACCTCTCTCCGATAGGCAGACTCATCGTTTTTCCTTATGAGCCCCACAACTGTGGTGTCATCTGCAAATTTTATGATGTGATTGGAGGAGAAGGAGGGAGAACAGTCATGTGTGAGCAGGGTGTATAATAGAGGGCTGAGCACGCACCCCTGCGGAGCACCAGTGCTGAGGGACAGAGTGGATGAGGTGAATTTGCCCAGCCTGACGGCTTGCGTGCGGTTTGTGAGGAAGTCCAGTACCCAATTGCACAGTGTGTTAGACAGACCCAGTGTTCGGAGTTTGCAGATGAGTTGGCGAGGTAAGATGGTGTTGAAGGCGGAACTGTAGTCGATGAAGAGCATTCTTCCATAGGTGTTTTTCCCCTCTAGATGTTTCAGGGCAGTATGTAGCACAATGGCAATGGCATCCTCAGTCGATCTGTTCCGCTTGTAGGCAAACTGGTATGGGTCAAAAGAGGCTGGTATGATGGATGTGATGTGCTTCATAACCAGTCTCTCTAAACACTTAGCAGGGAGAGGAGTGAGTGCCACGGGTCAGTATGTGGTAAAGGCTGTAGTAATCTAAAAACCCACATGATGACTCATACAGGCAAAAGGCCATTTTCTTGTACAGTATGTGGTAAAGGCTGTGTTAACACCAGTAATCTAAAAACCCACATGATGACTCATACAGGCGAAAAGCCATTTTCTTGTACAGTATGTGGTACAGGCTTTACTCATGCGGTTTATCTGAAAAGACACATGAAGACTCATACAGGCGAAAAGCCTTTAGTTTAAGACATATGGTCGGTCTAATTCACTAAAGTATTTAAAAAAATGTCAGACCTTTTACGTGTCAGCATTCTCAAATAAACATGAGAAATTGTAGCATCTGAGCATTTTGTTATTTTGGAGCGCTGCTTCTTCCATTTAGTTGGTTTATGAGTTAAGTTATTTTCAAAGCTGAGCACCTAAACAAAGGGCAGTCTCCAGAGGAAGCACACTTGTTCTATCTTTCTTTATCTGAATTATATGTATATTCTGACAATATCAACATGACTGAATAAAATACACATTAATAGTTCCTTGTGATGGAGCTTAATTTTATCTTGTGTATGGATCTTGTTTTCTATTCAACATGATGGAACTTCATTTTATCTTGCATTATTCCCTCCAGCTCATATGTTCTGGTAGCACAATATGAGCATCAGTCTGTGTCCACATTTGTCAGTATTTAACAAATCATATGCATTTTCATTGCAATCATTATGTTCATTGATATGCAGTAAAGTGCTCACAAGCTCCCGGGTTTGGGATTATGTAAGATGTAGCTGACACCCCTGTCAGCTACATCTTACATGATGTACCATCGGACCATGAAGCCACATATGCATCACATTTAAACAATTCTATTTAATCGTCATTTAATATCACCTTTCCCCATTTTAATTGCCTTTTTTTTTCTTTTTACTATTTTGAAAAACTTTTTATTTTTTAACTATTCAAAAAGTTTTTCAAAATGGTAAAAACATAAATAAATAAAAAAAGGCAAAGAAGTTTAGGGAAAAGGGGTATAGCATGGATGAAAATTGAGCCCCCAATGTACAACATTTCTGGTGTCAAATGACAAGGTATTCCCACAAAAAGACCACCCCAAAAGCCGACAGATGTGCCCTTTTGTGGGATTTGATCACTTGCCCCCTCAGCAGTGTTGGGCGCGTTACTTTAAAAAAGTAATTAGTTATAGTTACTAGTTACTTCTCCAAAAAAGTAACTGAGTTAGTAACTGAATTACTCTATTGTAAAAGTAACTAGTTACTAGGAAAAGTAACTATTTGCGTAAAAAAGTTGTAATATGTCAAAGAATTTGGATTGTTTTTGGGAGCAGGTTTCACAAGCCAGGTGCATAGAGTAGAACAGCATAGACAGGTAGGGCTACTTACAACTTACACATAATAACCTTTGCCATTTGAGGGAGAAATAAACTTCAACTTCAATATATGTATTGCAAGTCCAGTTTTTAAGTCTCAATATGTTGAAATAAAAGTAAGTAACCTATTTTCCATTCAGTGACAGTTGTGCTAGTCAAAATGCTTCCTTAATTTGGTTTAAAACTTTACAGAGCAACATGTTCACATACATTTGTCAACTATAAAGAAAAACACTGGACTACACTACAGTGCTTTTAGTGTAAATTAAAGAAAAACTGTCTTAGTTACAACTTCAGACAAAACAACTGGTATTCAGGGCCGCATTTAGGGTGCGAATGGTGCCGCCACACAGGGCCTCGCGCTAGGCAGCGTTTTATTTCAGAGTTGGAGCTAAAATAGGCAGGGGCGGTTATTAGCGCTACGCAAGACGGCTAGAGGCCCCGAGAGTTCTCTCTGAAAACATGTCGTTCCGTCGAAGTTGATAAGCTACGGTCGGTTTGGGGCCGGGCAGCCCCCGAGGGGAGCCTCCGACGGCCACGCGTCGCCTCCTCCTCCAAACCGGCGTCACTTCATCCTCCCGTTAAGCGACGCCCGACCGTCCCGTCGTGGGGCCCCCTGTTCCCCCATCTGCCGTGCAGAATTAGAGCAGATCTACAAGCTCACAATGCGTCGCAGCGCGACGCGTTGTGAGTTTGTAGATCGGCCGCACCACCGCGCAACGCAGTCGAATTATACACACAATGGAACCAAACAAAAACAAACTGAACACATGTAGGCTAGTTTCGTGCAGCTCCGCTCACAAACAAAACGACTAGTCACTCGAGTGAAGTGAAAAGGTAGGCTATGTCATGTGACTGTCATATAGGACTGTGTGTGGACAGAAAAAATGTTTTATTTCAAATAATTAGTCACGCATGGACCGACGACCGCTCTCTTTTTTTCTAACCGTGTCATGTTTGCAGCAAGAGGAGCAGCAGCCCCAGCCTGTAGTAGCGCACGCACACACACACACACACACACACACACACACACACACACACACAGTCACACACACACACACACACACACACACACTGTCAGCCGGCCCGTGGTAACAGAAAGACGCTTGACATAGTAACGGAGCACATTTCATTGTCAGTAACGGTAACTGCGTTGTAACGATGGAAATTGTAATTAATTAGATTACCCGTTACTGAAAAAAATAACGACGTTAGGTAACGCCGTTTGTTTAAACGCCGTTATGCCCAACACTGCCCCTCAGTGCTCTCTGCACGGCCCTGGCGCGCACGCACACACACACACACACAGTTTGTTCTGCGGAACACAAACTGTCCCAACACAAACATTAAATGCCATTGAAAATGAATGACTAGTTTTGAGTGTTTGTCCCAACATACACATTCTATGCCATTGATAATGAATGGCCAGCTTTGAGTGTTTGTGGAAACACAAACATTGCGTAAACACAAACATTGAAGACGAAGGTGGGGACGTAAATTCTGATTAGCCGGAATGAGATGATGTATGATGATGTACAATGATAAGAGCACCCCTCACTTCACATGGGTGTGATATTTTGAGGGCCTCCTATTTACAGCTTTTGACACCACACATCCCAATATTTGCCATTGACAATGAAAGGAGAAATTAGGTGAAATTTGTGGCAACAGGCATTCTGAATGATTTGCCAGTATAAGATGATTCGTACGATGATAAGAGCGCACCTCACTTCACACAGGTGTGATTTGTTTTTACACCTCAGGCTAGGGGGGCTTGAGCCCCTGCCCTTTTGCCTCAAAGTGCCCTTTCCAAATAAAAAAAACAAAAAAACAAATCATAAGATTTATTTTTATTTTTTTCTGTCCACATAAGGGCATGTGGGCGGCCAATGGGGGGCCCCAGGGGGCCAATAAGGCTTATGTGGGGGCCAACAAGGGCTTATGTGGGGAGCCAATTAGGGCCATTGGCCCTTCAAGACGAACATTTGACAAGTAGGCCTAATGATAATTCCACTATCATAATTATTATTTATAATTATACTTTAAATGTGCTGGCTGCCATCAGTCAGTTTTAGCAGGGCAGATAACATGCAAATTACAGGTGAATCGTTCACTTGCGGATACAAGCACCAACATTGGCACACATACTCCTTAGGGATTGCTCTTTTGATAAAACCATTGTGCCAAATAAAATGTCAAGATGGCGGCCATTTGTCAAGATGGCTGCAATTGAATATACAGTAATATTGCATTTAGCAATAAAATCCCATAGACTTGTCCTATTTGAATGATCTTGGTGTCAAATCAAACATTTTTCACTATGTAGAATCCATATTTTGACCCATGAACTTACTCATTGGCTTCCTTGTACCATATGTCAGTCCCGGAATCCTAATATTCTGCTAAATTAGAGGTTTGTGTTATGTCTGCCTCGGTGAAACTCAGCATGGGATTCAGTATCAGCAAGTATATGCAGTAATTTGTTTGGTGTAGCTAAATAATGACTTCAGTGACCCAAATGTTGTCTAATAAGCCCTGCATCTTTTAGCTAGTGTAGATTACATGTAGTTTACCATGTATGATGTTCAGTTAGACAGCCACGCCTGAATTGACAGGGTATGCCAGCAGGGGAGAGCCGAGCCAATGGTAAGGGGGCTATACATGACTTATTTATGGACTTACCAACATGGTGTACAGATCACACTGGACTTAAATGATACTGGATGAACGATCAGGCTAGGTGTAGATCATATATTGTATTGTCGAACCTAGTCATATCCCATACCTTATTGTGCATGATGGCGGTAAAAGGATAACCCCTCTGCCTTGATTCACTGAATACAGATAATGGTCATACTGTGATACCTTGATTACCATTCACCAAGATTGCAAATATAGACCCAGGACCGTCTAATTTCAAGACTGACTGGAGCAAGAATAGTAAAGCTCTCATCACCACATGCATAACAATCACAACATGATGGCTACACTATGATTGCAACTAATATTCCCCTCTTTCACACAATGAATGAGATGCATATTAATAAAATTGATCCAGACAGACTTGATGATCGTGGTGGCATTGAAGAAAATCTGAGGAGGAACAAGGCGCAATATCACAAAAGTTGTCACATTACGAAACTGGAGAGTGAGAATCACAAAACAAAAAGCAGAGTGCGCTCAGCCAGTGGAATGCAGCTGGGTGTTGATGCATCTGCTGTCAACTCCACAAGACTGAAGGAAAAACTGCTGTCAGAAATACATTACATTACATTACATTACATTACAGTCATTTAGCAGACGCTTTTATCCAAAGCGACTTACAATAAGTGTATTCAACATAGGTAGGGAACAAAAACTACTAATCACCAGAAGTCTTTAGTGCATTTTCTGCAAAAACAAGCAACCAAGAGTATACCTAGCGCTAAGGTAAAAGTGCAATATATCAGCTACCTATTTCCTTAAACAGATGAGACAAAATAGTTAAATCAAATGAGCATGAGCTAAAACAATTAAGTGTATCGACTAAACAAGATCCAATAAACAATACAACAATAGAAAACAAGCGTTCGTACAACTAGTTAACAACAAGTAGGTCAGGCAGAGAGGAAGGGTAGTGTTTCCTGAAGAGGTGGGTTTTCAACCTGCGGCAAAATATGGGCAGTGACTCTGCTGTCCTAACATCAGTGGGGAGTTCATTCCACCACTGTGGGGCCAGAACAGAAAAGAGTCGTGACCGTGTGGATCGGCCAGAAGGACCCTTGAGTGACGAGGCAATCAGTCGCCCCGAGGTGGCAGACCGAAGTGGTCGGGCAGGGGTGTAGGCATCGACCATAGCCCGGAGGTAGGAAGGAGCTGTTCCTTTCACTGCCCTATAGGCTAACACCAGGGTTTTGAACTGGATGCGGGCCGCTACGGGGAGCCAGTGTAGAGAACGGAGAAGGATGGTTGTGTGGGAGAACTTGGGGCGGTTGAACACCAGACGAGCCGCAGCTTTCTGAACAAGCTCCAGAGGTCTGATGGCAGATGCCGGAGCACCAGCAAGGAGAGAGTTGCAGTAGTCCAGGCGGGAGATGAAATACCTGAGTTGGAGGCTCACAAGCAGGGAAGGGATGTTCATTTGGCTTTCCAGAAAGATGTAGGCTTTGGCTTGTCAGAAGCCTCTGACTCTTATAGTGAAGCTATTGTCCTTAGCAAAGCAGCTAACATCTTGCAACGACATATATGCTGGACCACAAGTCCCTCCAAATCAGGTATTTCTTACAGCAGTTTTTCATTCAGTCATGTGGAGTTGACAGCTGGTCCATCAACACCCAGCTGTTCCAGGCACTGGGCGTACAGGTGAACTATATGTCTGCAAGTCGAAGGACTGAAGGACCCTCACCAGATCTGGTGGTCTCCACTAGATATGTGACTAGCTCTGAGATTTCCTGTAGGTGGGCAACTGGGCAACTTCGGTTGAATGTTCCTTTTCCAGTCTCTTTGTGGTTGTGAGGTACAACCTCTCTATTGTACAGGTCTGCCAAGCATGCAACATGGAGCTCCTGTGCAATAACATCTCCACCACTGAGTCTTGCAAGAAGTTTTCCGTCATTTAAAGTTTGGGCACAAGCACATTCATTAACTCTTATTGAGATTCATCGTCATAGCTTTCTATGACGACGCACTCTGTGAGTTCAGAGTATGCGGCATCTTTGTCACATCTGAAACATGGTTGGCTTTGAATGCTGGTTCTACTTCACTCTCTGCTTTTCGTTTTGTGGTTCTCACTCTCCAGTTTCGTCATCAGGGTTTCGGGTCTCACGAACATCATACCCCTCACTCGGGTGACCCAGCCGGGGTGATCAAGTCCCGACTTACATCTCAGTAGCTACCCTCGATCAGACCCACTAGGGAAAGACCAGGGCCACACAATCCATTGGAACCACTCCGGAACTGCTCTGCCGGGACTGGGAGGCACAATTCTGGCATGTGGAGGGACTAGGCTCTGTGGGTTGACTCCTGTCCGGGCTCCTACGTCTCACCAGGAGTACCGCCAGGACCTGTGCGTTGCACCAGAGTCCCAGCACCAGACACTTCATTCAGGAGTGGTGGTTTCTTGAGCCGCAATGGTTCTGCAGGCTCCACCTGGGCAACGGTTTATTTAGCTACACCAAACAAATTACTCAGCTGATACTGAACGGTGCGAGCGGTGCCACCAGTGTGCCCTGGCTGTACGTTGACATCTGCTCTGTTGAGCTACTACATTACCCCCCCCCACCCCACACTTACACACACACACACACACACACACATACTAAACCTCAATACAATACTAAGATATAGACTACCATCCATTTTACCCGAGTCAGACATAACACAAACCTCTAATTTAGCAGAATATTAGGATTCCGGGACTGCTATATGGTACAAGGAAACTAGTGAGTAAGTCCATGGGTCCAAATTTGGATTCTACATAGTGAAAAATGTATGATTTGACACCAAGATCATTCAAACAGGACAAGTCTATGGGATTTTATTGCGGAATGCAATATTACTGTATATTCAATGGCGGCCATCTTGGAAAATGGCAGCCATCTTGACATTTTATTTGCAAGTGAACGATTATTTCCATTATCTGCCCTGCTATTTTAGTTTCAGACTAACGTATTGCTTATTTTACTGTCCAATGACATGAAATGGCACAAGGGACGGACCCCACAAAAAGACCACCCCCAAATATCGGCGCACTACGCGCACACACACATGTGCCCTTTTCTGGTGTTTGAGCCCCTGCTCCTTCAGTGCTCTCTGCACGGCCCTACTATAGTGGGATTTGAAGGCAGTTGCAAAACGCAACCCCTGTTACATATTAGATGTAGGCCTATCATTTTAATCTAGTGACAGTTACACACCTCCACCACCAGGGGGCGAAAGACATTAAGTCAACAGTGCATGGATCGTTTGTAGCGCATGCGTAAACACTTTGACCCAGAAGCAGGGTTGTGGCTGTGCATGTACAGCGTTTAGCACTGCAGCATGGAGTTTGTTAGCCTTTAGCTCTGTGGTTGTTTTTCATCGTGGTGTGAAATAAACGGATTGTTGCTAAAAACAACGTCTCATAATGGAGGTCAAAACGTGTCAAATGGAGTCTGTATGGCTGAAGATACATGAACACATGACGTCGGTGGGAGAGGACATATTGTGTGTTTTGGACAAACAGCAGCAGAGTGGTGGTGCTGATGTTTGTTGTGTGAAGCTTGATGTCAGAGTGTTTGTGTTGGAGCGCCTCAGTTTGGCTGCTCAGGTCATGTGCAACCTATTTCAGAGAGAGATGGAGACACTAGAAACTCTGCTGGAGAAACAAAACAAAGTGCTGGACATTGATGTTGACATCGATCTACACACTGCAGGTTGGTAAACTCTGAACAACACCAGCTCAGCTAGCCTACAAGTAGCATCATGCTAGCTGAACTGAAGTACATTTCCCAGTGGCTTCAAGTTCTTTATTGTTACATTTTGTGTTCACTTCAGGTACATAAGAGTGTGTGCGTGTGCGCGTGCGCGCGTGCGTGCGCGCGCGTGCGCGCGCCAGTAAACCCCTCAGTCTCACATTTGTTTTTTTTAAAGCAATGTGGTCATAAGTGGTATGGCTGACTTGGTACTGCAGCCTAGGGGATATTTCTCATGTTATTTTAAAGGCTTAAGTTTGTTTGTTAATACATCAAAGATCCATAATGGATAAAGCCTTGGCCTGGAAGAGAGGTCATCAGGTGGTCCCCAACCTTCTTAAAAAAAAAATATATCCCACGATTTTGCAACCCATTTTTTCACCCAGTGTCAATTATCTAATGTAATCCTGGGCGCTACACTTCCTCTGCCAACCTGGGGGTTGGGGGGCAGCGGACTGACCTCATCCTTCCTTCTATGCATGAGGAGTCCAAGCTGCTGCTTTTCACCTGACAGGGGGGAGTTTCCCTGGCCGGATGTAGCACATGGAAGGAACACGTTATTCCGACCAGTTCCTTTCCCTCCATTAGGCGCCCCGGCTGGCCAGGGGGAGGTAGTTTAGAGACTAGGATTACTGCATGTTGTTTTGTGAGGGTACCTCCCCGTGTACCTACACGGGGAGAACATGCAAACTCCACACAGAAAGGCCCTTTCGCCAACCCCGCCTCGGGTATGCGCACTGATGACGCAGAGGAGAGAACACGCCCTAGTGTCCCCAGCGGGAATCGAACCCAGGACCTTTTAGCTGTGAAGCGACAGCACTACCGACTGTGCCAAGGGTATCGCCCAATTGTCGAGGTCCCGACGCTAGAAAACCAACGCTTGTCCAATCACAGAAAACCACGCGCATTGGCTGTACTGGCCAGAATGAGTTCGACTCCAGCCTGAGCCAATTTGTTAAACATAGTCTGTATAGCATTACTTTAGCATATATCCTACCATAACGTTGGTTGTCTAACTTGTATATGCTGTATAAGAGTAGGCCTATATATACGACGCTAAAATTGACATGAGATAAAAGCATTAGCCTACCATAATATATTTAGATCCACTCTTTCTTTCAATGATGCACGTTGCGTAATTTGCGCATCCTTGGATTTCATTCTGACAAGCAGTCCAATGCTATTGGACTGCTTAACAAGTGTATTCTTGTTAATTGTTTGTTTAGCTATAGCTCTCTCTCCTTCGTAATATGTGCCCTTATTAGAATGTCAACAATAAGCAGCACGGCTATAATCAAAGCGAACATGCTCGACTTGTAGCCTATAATGCCAGCCAGTGGCAGTGGGCCTAGCCTACCACGAATGATCCACGATAGCACATGGCTAATTAACATATATTTAAATTAGGACTATCGTATACAAATTAGCCATGCGGCATATGCCACATGGAAAGAGGTGCACAATGCGTAACATAACATAGCTTACTCGTTTTCATTGCATGTCAGATAACAGATAAGACAAGATAAGACAACATTAATGTGAGTGAGATGATACAAACATTACTTACAAACGATGCTTGACTTGAATTAATAACATACTACATAATCTAACTATACATTTGATAATAATAACATACTACCATAAAATACAAGTGTGATGCTGCATACCATAAAAGAACACCATGTGATATCAGTGATATTTTATTACAAATGCAAATGCAAAAAAACAAACCAACAAAAAAAACAGTGCAGTAATATTTTTTATATTACAACAATTGTGCATGTAGGCCTATTAAATATATGTCCAAACCATATGTCCAAAACTTACTTTTCAGCATGGAATTGTGGACGAAATGTTATCCAACGACAACAAAATATTCTTTAGTTTGGGGTCTGAGAGGCTAGATCTAATTGAATGGTGGTCCATGGCTCATAATGTCAATTGAACAGCTAGTGGGCCTTGATAGAGACTAGATCTAATTGAATGGTGGTCCGTGGCTCATAATGTCAATTGAACAGCTAGTGGGCCTTGATAGAGGCTAGATCTAATTGAATGGTGGTCCGTGGCTCATAATGTCAATTGAACAGCTAGTGGGCCTTGATAGAGGCTAGATCTAATTGAATGGTGGTCCGTGGCTCATAATGTCAATTGAACAGCTAGTGGGCCTTGATAGAGGCTAGATCTAATGGAATGGTGGTCCATGGCTCATAATGTCAATTGAACAGCTAGTGGGCCTTGATAGAGGCTAGATCTAATGGAATTGTGGTCCGTGGCTCATAATGTCAATTGAACAGCTAGTGGGCCTTGATAGAGGCTAGATCTAATTGAATGGTGGTCCGTGGCTCATAATGTCAATTGAACAGCTAGTGGGCCTTGATAGAGGCTAGATCTAATTGAATGGTGGTCCGTGGCTCATAATGTCAATTGAACAGCTAGTGGGCCTTGATAGAGGCTAGATCTAATTGAATGGTGGTCCGTGGCTCATAATGTCAATTGAACAGCTAGTGGGCCTTGATAGAGGCTAGATCTAATGGAATGGTGGTCCGTGGCTCATAATGTCAATTGAACAGCTAGTGGGCCTTGATAGAGGCTAGATCTAATGGAATGGTGGTCCGTGGCTCATACTGTCAATTGAACAGCTAGTGGGCCTTGATAGAGGCTAGATCTAATGGAATGGTGGTCCGTGGCTCATAATGTCAATTGAACAGCTAGTGGGCCTTGATAGAGGCTAGATCTAATGGAATGGTGGTCCGTGGCTCATAATGTCAATTGAACAGCTAGTGGGCCTTGATAGAGGCTAGATCTAATGGAATGGTGGTCCGTGGCTCATAATGTCAATTGAACAGCTAGTGGGCCTTGATAGAGGCTAGATCTAATGGAATGGTGGTCCGTGGCTCATAATGTCAATTGAACAGCTAGTGGGCCTTGATAGAGGCTAGATCTAATGGAATGGTGGTCCGTGGCTCATAATGTCAATTGAACAGCTAGTGGGCCTTGATAGAGGCTAGATCTAATGGAATGGTGGTCCGTGGCTCATAATGTCAATTGAACAGCTAGTGGGCCTTGATAGAGGCTAGATCTAATGGAATGGTGGTCCGTGGCTCATAATGTCAATTGAACAGCTAGTGGGCCTTGATAGAGACTAGATCTAATGGAATGGTGGTCCGTGGCTCATAATGTCAATTGAACAGCTAGTGGGCCTTGATAGAGGCTAGATCTAATGGAATGGTGGTCCGTGGCTCATAATGTCTGTTGAACAGCTAGTGGGCCTTGATAGAGGCTAGATCTAATGGAATGGTGGTCCGTGGCTCATAATGTCTGTTGAACAGCTAGTGGGCCTTGATATGAAAAAGGTTGAAAACCACTGATGAGATATTTATGCCTGACAGCAACGATATAACATGCCTATAACATTTAACATAATAAAAAAAACCTATTACTTACATTTTTAAACCAGGTAGGTTTACTTAAAATAGTTAGAAATAGTGCTTTTTAGCTTGTAAACATAATATAAAATACAACTTTTGAGGTAGTTTTTACTTATTGTGCTTTTTACAATCGTAGCTTGTAAACATCATTATTGTGCTTTTTTTTTTAAAGCTTGTAAACAAGTTGAGTACTACTCAGCCTACTCTAAGTATATTATGATGCCAACACTGTTATAATTTGAATCAATTAAAATACTATTAGTATTGTAGAATTGATTTATGAACTTTTGTCTGTGGAATTGATTAATGAACATGTCCTCTTTTGTCTGTAACAGATATTTTGTGGAATTGATTCATGAACATGTCCTGAGAAGAGACATTGTGCTGAAAGTAACCCTATATTTGGGCCTTGTGGCCGGTGTCATCGCATCATTGTCCTTTTTTTCGGCCATACCCCTTTGCAGCTTGAAGTTCAGCCTTCCATTCAGCCAGAGTTGTGGTGGCTGTGGCCTGGCAGTACCAATTGCCATAATAGTTATTGTGGGTTGCAGGGTCCCGCTCCATCTGACACTGCTTGCATGTGATGCTGTCAGTCCTCCTTGGTGTACTGTCTCCTCTTTTTGCCACTTGCTTCCTCCTCTAACTTCCTCTTACGGTAGAGCAGGGTGCTGTAATGCAAATTTTTTGTGGAAGTTACAGGAACGGCAGGTTGGGAGGTAGGTGCAGGAGCCAGCAGAAGTTGTGAGGTAGCCACCGGAAGGAGAGGTTGGGAGATAGCCACAGGAATGGGAGGTTGGGAGGCAGAGAGTAGAGGTTGTGGAGCAACTAAGATTGTATGAGGCACATATGTTGTGGAAGCTGCAGCTCTTGGACCAGCTACCTGAACCAGAAACTGGGTGGGATAGAGGAGAGGTTGAGTTGGCAAGAGACGTCGCTGCACGCGTGGTTGAGGTTGGACAGCTGGTGTGGGTGTCGGGATAGTGTCCTCAAGGCCTGCAAGGAAAGGTGGCCTAACACTGGCGCATGGAGCCACTGACCCCTTTCTCCTTTTTTCCCAGGGCTGTCCCTGTAGTGTCAGGGGGAGAGCAAACACATGTGGATTTTCTACAGCACTGGTCGGCATACAGGGTCTGTCTTTCCTCTGAACTGCAGGAGGCCGGCTCTCTGGGCTCACAACTGGGTTTGTTGTCCTAGGGATGCCTTGTTCCAGCACACTCCTGTCCAGTCTATCTTGTCGTTCCTTGTACCTGAAAATATTGATAGTATAATTTTTTTGTGTAATATGTAAGTCGCCACCTTCTTTAAATAGCTTCCTTGAGGTATCCCTTTTCACAGGTCTTTTATCATGTCCTTCCCCACACTGTGATTTATATAGCCTATGTACAGTACACAGAAAATAGCATGGAAAGTCATTTGTTGCCTCACTATAGGTTAAGTGTTCATCAACTCACCAGGTACCAACAGTTTTAGTATTCATCAATGGGAGCTGGACAGAGGTTCTCTGCTTCACCTTGTGATTGTCTGTAATGAGCTCCCGGATGCGCCTGTATGCTCTGTGTGCCAAATTCCAACGTGGAATCCTTTTTCCACCCTCACGCCTGTCTCCAGGGAACTCCTCCGAGATTTTGACCCAAAGTGCCTCACAGTACCGGGTGCATGTAGGTGACGCAGCTGGTGTGCCCGGCCCTGCAAAGGACCTGCAATGGTATTGAGCAACATTAGTGCTAGTACAAGAAATTATATAATAGCATGCAACATTGTCATTTTTGCTCAACATAACATAGTACTGTACATACCGTTTTGTATACTCCACAGAAGGCACAGCCACTCTTTTTGTAGCTCTGAAACTCCCTTTGAGTGTGTGTGGGAAAATTTCTGGGAACTTTGCACCTTTTTTGTCATATTCTGACAAACACTCCCATAGGCTACAGACTTTGTCCACCTCCTCTCTGGACAGGGCATCATTGTCTTTTGGTCCACCGGAACAAGGCCTTGGAGATCCAATGCTGGTCATACTTAGGCAGGGGGGGTTTCCAACCAGCATAAAGGCAAATTCCGCTCTCTATGAAGCAGATAATAAGAAGAATAGAAAATGAAGGAACGAATGAAGACATACATAAACCCATAGTCTATATATATAAAAAAAAGAGTTAATTAACGTATTGAGTCACTTCGTAAGTAAATATAATTTACCACATTGCTTGTCCGGGCACAAAAGTCACAGTCATAAAAAAATAGCCATTTCACATTCATTTATTAAATCTACCAACATTTGACTATAGCTACTGGGGGTTTCTGCATGACAGTTGTGTTGGAAATACATCTTTGAACGAGCTCCAGTGAGTGGAGACAAGGCTACCTCACCATTATACTAATAAAATGACACTGATCATACACTGATCAAATAGCCGATCTACACTTGTAGAGTAAATTGGCCATTTGGGGAGTAAGAAAGGTATGACTGAAGTGTAAATCAGGGTCCATTTAGTAACAATGTACACTCTTGCAGTGGAACTTTTTCTTTGCCTTTTCTTTCTTATTTTTTTTATTTATTTTTACTTTTAACCTGTCTGATGGTAGTGAGACAAACATTAATGTATCCTGCCTGGCTACTTCAAGGGGTGTCAAACTCAGGATATCATCATGGTCCTGTCTATAAACTAAACTACCGGTATAAAGACTAATATCTCGACTGCTGATTACTTGGCCAAATAGATATGTACACATGCATGTTCAAATCACATGCATGACTATGAGCCTGAGGATATATGTATCGTAAGAAATAAATAAATGAGTCTGCGAGAGAGATATATAGAAGGATATTGATATAAATACATACTTGCTGTCTGTGGAGGGACTGGAAAAACAGCCTCTGTGGTTGAGGATGTAGCAGGAGGAACAGCTGAAAAAGATTAAAATAAGATTTTACAATATGAAAACATCTACAACTCCTCCATGGAAAGATTGTGTGTGTGTGTGTGTGTGTGTGTGTGTGTGTGTGTGTGTGTGTGTGTGTGTGTGTGTGTGTGTGTGTGTGTGTGTGTGTGTGTGTGTGTGTGTGTGTGTGTGAGAGAGACAGTCCAGGTATTGATATAAATACATACGTGCTGTGATTGACTCTGTCTGCTGAGGGCTTGGGAAAACCTCTGCTATGGCCATGGTTGATGTACCTGTAGCAGCAGCAGATTCTACATACATCTCCTGAAAGAAAGAGAGTATGTGCGTGCGTGCAATTTCATAAAAAACATACGTGATATGCCTGCCTCATCGATTAATAGCATCTCGCTGTCAGACAGACAGACATCCCCTAGAACTGTGGTGGATTTCACAGTGGACGTGGTAGGAACAGCTTAAAAAGGATGACATGGCAACAGTATATGAGTCACTATAGCAAGGACTACACGGGATACACATTGGATGAGTTGAGCATGGGAAGACCATGGGGAAAATGTACTCAATGTTAAACAAAAGCAATGTTTTAGTTGTAAACTTACAAGGCTTAAACTTTTCTTCTGTGATAACAGCTGCTTGACAGATTTGTCAATGTTTTGCTGAGATCTACTCCCTGTCAGTAAGAAACGCAGTGAGGATACGGACACTGACACTTGTCGTGAGGAGGAGGTTGCTGCTTGTGATGAGGTTGAACCTTGTGTGGATACTGAGGCTTGTCGTGACGAGGAGGTTGCTGCTTGTGATGAGGTTGAACCTTGTGTGGATACTGAGGCTGTTGAACCTTGTGTGGACACTGAGGCTTGCCGTGACGAGGAGGTTGCTGCTTGTGATGAGGTTGAACCAATAAGATGAGTGTTTCTCATCTTATTGCCATTTTCCTTCCTCTTCTTCTCAATGGCCCAACGGCCCTCAGCATACGATGAGATGTACTCGGCGAGTGCACGTTGGTTGCTCTCCTTCTTTATGTCCTCGTTTCTTTTATTTCTTTCCCCCGACTGCTCCAGTCGCACAGCATTCACCAGAAACGCAGCATAGCCAAGAGCATTTTCAGCCAACCATTTAAATGTCTCGCCTTTGTAAACCCCATATGTCAACACGTATTGCCCCAGAACATTATTTTTGTTGTTGGTGTCCCCACCAAGACGCACAACAGCATCCAGCGCAGCCTGCCTTACTCTCTCTGGTGACAGGGATCGAACCCATGGCCTTCTCTCCCGTTTGGCTTTTGTGGCTGGCCAAGAGTCTACGAGACACGGATAGCCATCCCTCTCCTTTCTGAATGAAGGATCCATTCTGCATGCTTGAAGAAAACAGCGAAGTCAACAACAACAACAACAAACAAACCAACAGTTAGAATATGCTTGGTATGAACTCTTTACTGGACTTTAGCATATTCTCCCTTCTTACATTCTACCTCAATATGCTGCATGAATGGAGCCTGTGTAAAAGTCAAGAATCTCTGCCTGCCATTGCATTGAAAGGTGATCAGATCTGGCTATAAAACGAAGAACTGCACTGCGTTTTCAACCAGTGGTCCGGGGACCACCAGTGGTCCTTGAGGGGGTTCCAGGTGGTCCCCAGCTAAATGATGGAGAGTTGGTAACCAAATGGAGAGATCTTTAACTCTTGAGAGTGTAAAATGAAACCAAAAGGACCCGTATGTGTTTTACACTCTCAAGAGTTACAGTTTTGTTAAAAATCTGACGTCTACACAATTGGAGAATGTAGAACAATTGTTATTTTGATCAACGTTTGCTATCTCTCCTAATGGTAGCAACATCAATACAGCATGGACTTGTGGACAAAATCTCATCCAACAATAACAAATATTCTTTTTTTGGGTCTGAGAGGCTATATGTCATCAAATGGTGGTCCGTGGCTCAAATGCTGACTAAATAATGGGCCTTGATGGGTTGAAACCCACTGCATTAAACTTTGACTATTAAGCCTTTGTCTTCTGCTATAGGCTACTGAGCTACAAATCTAACAAAAATAACTGAAATTGAAATCTGTGTTGTGTAGCCTACAGTTGGGGACACCTATTGATTCAGGAACATTAGCCTAGTACAATTACGATGATATAACGGCAGTCCATGTAGCCTATCTTTACATTTATGTCTGATTGATAGATTGAATAATATGTAAAGCATTGATCATGTTTTGCATAGCCTATAGGCCTACTTTACATTGCCCAACCACTTCACAAAGCACGGTGTAGCCAGAATATACAGGGTGCCCACTCGACCTGCGACTGACTAATCACATCAGATAATCAGACAGACATCAGGTCTTGAGTAACATTACAACGAGAGTCCAGTAATCACATTGATGGCCTGTAATGTTACGGATCAGATATCGATCAGGCAACGTAAATTAGGCCTACATTAACTGACTCGTAGGGAGGGATTGATTGATTGAAGTAAACAGATTTACAGTACATTTCAAGCACAACTCAATAGTACAAAAACTGTTAACTGTGGACGACACAAAGCATTACACTTGTACAATAGGGTGCACCTAGCCCAAACATTTAGACTCTCGTAGAGGTTTTTTTCCATTCTGTAGAGAGATTCGTCAGAATCGAAAAAAACCTACGAGAGTCTAAATGTTTGGGCTAGGGTGCACCATTTTCATTTCATCATAACAAGAGACGTACAAATATACTACAAGGGTCATATCATGCGTGGACATGCATTGCACAGGCAGATGAAGGCTGGCTATGTGAGGCTCCTAGAACGTCACATTGTTAACTCCGTTTATTGCACCGAACTTTTGTGCTGAATTAAAACTCCTGAGTTTATAATGTGGCAAACCCCACGGGCCCTCACCCGCTCTGATGGTCCATTCTAGTCATTTATACGCTATGGGCTATGCAATACGCTATGCAAAAGACACAACGTGTCACATTATACAAAACAATAACAATATAGATTTAACTCACGGTCATTCTGACTTGATGATCGAAGCAAACATTGTTATTGTTATGTTGTTGCGTTGTCTTGAAGGTGCTGTCGTGTTGTGGTCACGTGTGATTTGTTTTTATCCAGCCATGTCGTTCTCTGAGATTCTTGCAGCCGGAATCTTTTGTGATTGGCTTTTGGTTTCTCATTCCAGCGCAGGCATGTTGTGATTGGCTGATTCTCAGTGCAGGCGTTCTCGGTCCCAGCGAAAATCCAGGACCGCGATTGGCCGCCCAAGCTCGACAAAGTGCCACCATGCCCCCTTACGAGCTATCGTTACTTCAGGAAACCCCATATTTCACAGGTTTTGCTTTCAGAGCAAACCTCATCCTATCACCTCCTGTCCATCCATCCTTCATGTGAATGAATGACCTGTATAATGCCTCTAAGTTAAAGCTGCAGTCGTGGAATTATTTCAATGAACTAGACCAGCCCAATTTGTCTGACACACTTCTCTACAGTGACATGTAGATTGATTGATTGAAATATTTATTAACAGTTTGCAGAATTACAGTACATTTCAAGCACAAACTCAATACAAAGACTGTTAACTGTGAGTGGACGACCCAATTAAGCATTACACTTGTTTACAAGAGGGTCCACCTTGTTCAATTCATCAACATTTAGAGACGTACAAATAGACACTTCTATATAGTCAAAGAACAGAACAGGAATTCATCATAAGGGAGGTAAAAAGGGAAAAGAAACATATACAGTGAGGGGAAAAAGGGGTGGGCGGTGGATTCAGATTTTACGGAGGCCAGTTTTGAATTGCAGCCGTCCGTAGGTGCCCTTTGAGAGTGGTTTTGAAGGAGTCAAGGGATTTGCATGTCTTAATGACTGTTGGTAGGGCGTTCCACATTTTGGTGGCATAGGAGCGAAAATAATTTAGTCCCTTGTTTGTGCCGAATCTGGGTTGTACATGGTTCGTTGCACTTCCTCTGGTGTTATGGGTGTGGACTTCGGTAACATTAAGGAAGTATCTAGACAGGTACATGGGTATCTTGGTGGTGTATCGAATCTTGTGGACCAGACCCATTGCAAGATGCTGTACGTCGACCCTAAGCCATTCCAGCCTGTCAAAGTGGGCAGGGGTGAGGTGGGTTTGGGGGGTGAGGCCAAGTAGGAGCCTGACCAGTTTGTTTTGGGAAGTCTGGAGCCTAGTTTTGAGGGCCTTTGAGGTGCTGTGGTACCAGGAGGTGCATGCATAGTCAAAGAAACCTTGTACAAGGGCTCCTGTTAAGGTCTTCAAGGTGTTTTTGTTGACCAGTGAGGAGATCCTGTAAAGGAATCTTGTTCTTTGGTTGACTTTTTTGATTACGTTGGTGGCCATTTTATCACCAGAAAGATTAGCCTCCAGGATGGAACCTAGGTAGGTAATTTCATCTTTACGTGTGATAACATTGTCACCCACTCTAACCAAGAAGCCATTTGCCTTGCTGAGATTACTATTAGATCCGAAGAGAATGGATTCAGTTTTTCCCAGGTGTAAAGATAGTTTGTTATCAGCGAGCCAGGTGCAGATTCTGTGTAGTCGGTCTAGAATGGGCAACTGGCGGCCCGGGGGCCACCAGTTGCCTTCACTTAATACGTTGCCTTCAAGTTAATACCAGGAATACTGATAAGTAGATTAGTATCTTAATGAGTATTATATAGTATAAAATGTTATCGTCTTTTTTTTATGTCCAATGTATTTGTATTTAGTTCATAATGTTAACATAACTATAATTAAAGGCATTTGAAATTCATTATGTAGTAACTGGAACAAATAGCCTGACTACGCCACCTCCCGCTTGGATGAGGGGGACAGGAGGAACCCCTAAAAGATGTACACCTTATCTAGTATAACTGACCAACTTCCCCTTTAACAGGAACAATTTAAGTACAAGAGGCATTTGTGGAAAACATATAAACACTTTATTCACAGTAAAACGTTAGGGCAATCTGTAAGTAAGGCAAGATAATGATAAAGTGACAAGTATTTAGCTATCATAAAGAAGGGCGGGTCGGCCCGTGCACACAGTAGAACTAACTCAATAAAATGGGGAAAGAAAGGGGACAGGCCTAGCACCAAACTAATTCAAATCAATCAAACAATAAAATCAATACAAAACATGCAGTGCAGGGGGTTAACAAATACACACCAATAAAAACCCAAAGGTCCCACAGTGCAGTCCCAAAGGAGGAGAAAGTGTCGTGTGCAGCAGGGCGGACCCGGCCTTTAACAGGGTTACACTGTAACAGACAATAGAGGAAACAATTAACACATGCCAATAGGAAAGCGAACCAAACATACAGTGCCCTAACTATAAACTAAATACAAACTTCAAATAAACAAAACAAAAGGGTAAAATAACAGTGGAAAACAGTGGCTGGACTGGTCCCTTTAAGGGAACATAAAAACACATTAGTGCCAGCCCTAGTAGTACACAAACTGTATTCACATCATTAAAAGAACAAACAATAAAACCTACTTTGATTTGCAGTGAATTAACAGTGCAATCAATGTGAGGGCAAGGGGGACATCAACATCATCACAGCTACAAGAGAAGACAGTGAAGTGATTAGAAAGCTGCATTTAAATACACAAATACAAACACATGCAGTGCATAGAAATGTGTACTGTTTTACCAGTCTCTCGGTCTGAGCACAGCAGCAGGTCACTTCACTTGTGTATGATGAATGTCAGTTAAAGACTGAAATACAAATAAATACATTTAAATAAGGTCAAATAAAACATCGATAAAGACTAAAATACTAAAACAATGGCCAAACGTAGCATGTGCCGCAACAAACAGCTTTGGCCTACCATGCTTCCTCCATGAGAATGAACACCAGTTTCTGCAGCAGAGTCAAAATGGCTCTCTACTAGGAGGAACCAGCCTTTTGTACTTCCTGCTGGTCATGTGACTAGGTCACATGAATGGTGCAGTAGGTGCACCATTTACCTTGATTCCCACATTTTAAATAAGGTCAAATAAAACATCGATAAAGACTAAAATACTAAAACAATGGCCAAACGTAGCATGTGCCGCAACAAACAGCTTTGGCCTACCATGCTTCCTCCATGAGAATGAACACCAGTTTCTGCAGCAGAGTCAAAATGGCTCTCTACTAGGAGGAACCAGCCTTTTGTACTTCCTGCTGGTCATGTGACTAGGTCACATGAATGGTGCAGTAGGTGCACCATTTACCTTGATTCCCACAATTAAAAATGTTACTTTTCAGGATTCCAATTCAAAAATAGCAACAATTTATTCAGGATTTAAATTCAAATAATAGCAAAAATAGCCGATCTACAAGCTCAAAACGCGTCGCAGTGCGAGACGTTTTGAGCTTGTAGATAGGCTATTTTTACTATGTACTAAGTATTATGCAATGTGGCCCTCTGGAGTGAGTGTGGAATTATATTGGCCCTCGCCATCGTCAAAGTTGCCCACCTCTGCCAGGGGTCGGCAACAGGCGGCCCACGGGCCAAAATTGGCCCCCCAGAAATAATATCTGGCCCGTGAGATAATTTTGAGAATTTTTTTTTTTTTTTTTTTTTTTTTAATATTTTTTGAATTTTTGGTGGCCAACCTTTTATAGCAGGGCAAATGAAGAAATCTAAAAAAGGGGGTTCCCCAATGTGGGAAATTAGCATTTTTACGTGATATATCATGTCAAAATGTGAAATACCCACCCATACATGCCTCATATAGAATGTAATCAGCTCCATTGGATTACTTGCCCCCAAACATGTAGATTTAACCACTGCAATCTTGATTTTAGGTCATCTAGGAGGCGAGATATTGAGAAATTCGTTTTTGAAAGTAGCCATTTTTAAAGCTCCAAGATGGCTGCTTTACCGACCTCGAAAAATAAAAATCTTCGTCTTCAGCCTACGAACTCATATGGCTGAACATAGGGAACTGGACTATATGAATGTCTTTATCATCTGTGAGGTCATCAGAGATATAGTGACCGAGGTACTTAATCTCACTGCAGACAAGGAGAATGTTATCACTGAGAATAAAGTTAGGAAAAACTGCATTTTTATCCTCTTTACTTCAGCACAATCAGGATGCTACTCCTCTTGGCATTATACTTAATATTAAAGTCAATACCATACTGGGAACAAATCCTCAAAAGCTCCTGTAAGCCTGCACTACGGGGAAATGATAACCAAGTCGTCCGCGTACATAAGAAGGTTCACAACAGGATTACCGGTAACACATGCAGCCAGTTTTACAGAGGTTCAGGTTACTAGATAGATCATCATGTACAGATTAAATAAATCTGTACATGGATAAAATCCCCCCATGTCTGACCCCATTCCCAACACATAATGGTTCCGATGCAGTATGGCCCCACTTCACCTGCATCAGCTGATGTGCATACCAAAAGGCTAAATTCATGATAATGTACTTGGGTACCCCTCTTTGGCACATTTGATCAAATATTGGCACAATTTATCAAATATTATATTGGGCCATCAACATTAGCCACTAGAACCCTATACAATTTGAGTGAATCAATAAATATTCAACACTTCATCAATGTTGAACGAATTAACCATCATCTAAATCAGGATCTGGGTTATTTAGCGTGTTCAAAATGACCTCACATTACCATATTTCCCAAAATGTGCGGAGAAAAAGCTTAAAGATGGAGTGCCACAATATTTGTATTTTTCCAGTTTTTCATGTGTCTATGAGGTGACAGTACTTCATTAGACACCCTGGAGTTGTTTTTATGTGCAATGGTGTATAGACGCCTTAACAGACGACGTCACACTGATGACAGCATGCACGCGCATAACGGCAGCAGAAGAGCACCACCTCTCATAAGATGCAATGGAAAATGTCTAACTGCACGTGTAAAAAATGCCCCATCAAACTTTCAGATGATGGTTTTATCCCAGTGTGGAGGAAGAATGATTAGGGTTTTTATTGTGATCTCTCGCCCTTCAAATATATAATCCATTGGTTTCTGTTGTGTTTGAACAATAATAGCAATTCAAATCAGTTGTCCTCAAAACCACACCTCCAGTCGCTGTCATAAGAACAGGAGGTGCGCTCATCACGGCAGCAGCCTGGTTGTCCATGGCTGCACGCGCACCTGCAGCCCATCAAGTATAACCTATGCATCGTCCCGCGATGGTGTCGCGCACGCATACCTCTACACTCACAACAGTCGCTTGCCTTGTATATCAGCTGTTCTCTGTGCGCAATACTGTTGCGCTTTGAAGTATAAATGTCTCCTAGGGTGCATCTCACTAGCCACACAAGAGAGATTGAATGGACTGAAACCAGCGCTCCCCAAAACAGGTTTGGAGATCTGTTGGGAATTGATTACATGAAACAGTCACCCGTGCGCCCAGTCCCAATGTTTGTAAACAAATAATTGGTCTATTAACTTTATATTTAGGGTTTCTTCCTGGAGGCTGAACCTTTGACAGTCTAACGGGCCAATGAAATAAACAGTAATATAGTGACACCACACTATCAGCCTAACCCCTCCCCCTTTATCATACAACTACAGCTGTGGGTGCGGCAAAATTAAGAAAAGAAAATGCCGCTTATGAACTAACGGTTAATCGATAATTCCCATCCCTAATATCAAGGTCACAATAATCTGACGTTACTAACCGTAACCGCACGTGGAAGCGGGTGAGTCTTAACCGGCCACGTATGTCTGGAGCCACGGGTCAGTCTTAACCAGCCACATTATGTCTGGAGCCATGGGCTGAGTCTTAAACCGGCCACATTATGACTTCACAGTACAGAAGCAGAAAGATTTGAAACCACAACCTTTGGATCACATAGACAAGGTCCTAGCACGCTGCCTGCTTTAATTCGGATTAAACATCAAACGAAGATGCAAAGAAAATGCAAAACATGCAGTTAAAATATTTTTTTAAAATATATATTGTTGTGAACAAATGACACATTTTGAATTATTTTGAAAGTTTTAAACACCAATCCTTTAATCCCAGTCATGGCGGCAAGACTAAAAGTTATGTTCAGGAGAGGAGAAAAAGTGATCTTGTGACGACATGTCTGAAATAAATGTCAGAGCTGAAATTGACATATGTAAATATGAAATATGAAATAAATGCTTAAACATGTAGCTAGGTGTAATGTTAGAGTCCACAGAAGACCTCTAAATATGAAATAAATGCTTAAACATGTAGCTAGGTGTAATGTTAAGAGTCCACAGAAGACATGTAAATATGAAATAAATGCTTAAACATGTAGCTAGGTGTAATGTTAGAGTCCACAGAAGACCTCTAAATATGAAATAAATGCTTAAACATGTAGCTAGGTGTAATGTTAGAGTCCACAGAAGACATGTAAATATGAAATAAATGCTTAAACATGTAGCTAGGTGTAATGTTAGAGTCCACAGAAGACCTCTAAATATGAAATAAATGCTTTAACATGTAGCTAGGTGTAATGTTAAGAGTCCACAGAAGACATGTAAATATGAAATAAATGCTTAAACATGTAGCTAGGTGTAATGTTAGAGTCCACAGAAGACCTCTAAATATGAAATACATGCTTAAACATGTAGCTAGGTGTAATGTTAAGAGTCCACAGAAGACATGTAAATATGAAATAAATGCTTAAACATGTAGCTAGGTGTAATGTTAGAGTCCACAGAAGACCTCTAAATATGAAATAAATGCTTAAACATGTAGCTAGGTGTAATGTTAAGAGTCCACAGAAGACATGTAAATATGAAATAAATGCTTAAACATGTAGCTAGGTGTAATGTTAGAGTCCACAGAAGACATGTAAATATGAAATAAATGCTTAAACATGTAGCTAGGTGTAATGTTAAAGTCCACAGAAGTGAACCTTTCATGCCTGTGTTTATGTCAATTTGAAGCTATGATTCCCTGCTTTCATATGACATAAAAAAAAAGAACGGTCACAATTTATGAATAACAGAAATACAGAGAGTGAGAAGCCTTTGTTTTATGCATACAAGTAAAGACATGAACCGTGTCAACAAACCTGTATTATTTATTGTAGAGGATGTGAAACATGCAACTAATAATAATTGAAAATGCCAAAATAATAAACCGTAGTGTGCGTGGACTGCTTTGATCACAGATTCGATCACAGATTCGATCACAGATTCGATCACAGATTCTCTATTTCATCAATACTGTCTCAAACAACTGACAATGACATTCTTCTCCTTAAACTGGGCAGTGTACAGCGTTGACCAATTCATCAATCGACTTATTAGAATATTAAAGCACATTCACGTTTTGTCGGCTCAAAATCATTTCTTTGATTTCATTCCAGAAGCGGTGACTTTTGGTTCCCAGGGGAGCTGTTTGGCCGTAGCATCCGATAACTGAAGCATTGGATCCCAGCCAATCCCAGGCAGCTTGCGGAGGCTGCTCTCCCTCTCTGTCAGCTCCCTGTCCCTCTCTGTCAGCTTGCGGAGGCTGCTCTCCCTCTCTGTCAGCTCCCTGAGAAGCAAAACAGGCTTCTCCTACGCACTTCACAGTCACATACGCAAACTAGCTTTTCAAATGGGGGTCTGTGGGGCTAATAGAAGTGTCAATTTGGCAGTCCTTGACGTGCCTCCAGACGTCCCATCCTGTCCTGCCCCCCACCGCTGAGGGACTGGGTCTAATCCTCCAGTAGAACCACCACCATCCCCCCACCGCTGAGGGACTGGGTCTAATCCTCCAGTAGAACCACCACCATCCCCCCACCGCTGAGGGACTGGGTCTAATCCTGCAGTAGAACCACCACCACCATCATCATCGTCACTGTAGGCGAAATACTGTGAGAACACAGCCTGGTGCCGCAGCCCTGGAACCTGAGAAACAACGCCCTCAGGTCCAGTTCCATACGGAACTGGACCTAAAAAAAAGTAAGGGTTCTGGGTCGCGGTCCCGGGTGGAAACCCGTGTGTGAAGTAAGCGTTCTGGAAGAGCTGACTGTAAGGATACACGGGCGTCCCAAAGCAGCCTGCGGCAGCGGCTGGCCACAGGGAGACGCTGGGGTCGACTGCGGCTACGGAGGGCCGGTCGACGGAGCCACGATCGTCGGCGGTTTCGGCAAACCGCTGGTGCTGCGCCGTGTGGTCCGTCGGGCCGACCGCGCCGACGTCCAGAGGGTTTGGGTTAACGGTGCCGGTTTCAGCCTCGTTCAGGATGTTCTGGTTACAGTCCAGCTGCCACGGGCTGGCGGTAACGGGGAGGAGGTTCTGGTTACAGTCCAGCCGCCGCGGGCTGGCGGTAACGGGGAGGAGGTCCTCCTCACCCACAGCGGCGGCGGCTGCTCCGTAGTGGCGTCTCGGAGGACGGTCACGATCGATGACGTCGACCTGCGACATGTATTGCTGGTCGGCATAGACTTCGCGGTCGTCGTCGGCAGGCTTCGGGACCGTGTTGTGTCCCCTGGTCCAGGGCTCCACAGACCCAGCAGGGGCCGTGTTGTGTCCCCTGGACCAGGGCTCCGTAGACACAGCAGGGGCCGTGCTGTGTCCCCTGGACCAGGGAGCAGAGTCTGGGCTCGGTGGCGGAGACTCCAGGTTGAAGTTGGAGGAAGCGAGTATTTTGAGCGAGTTCAGGACCAACTCTAGCTTGCGTCCGTCGGGACACGGTGAAAGTCTCCTCCGTTTCCCCGTGGTCTCTGCGTCTTCGTTTGAGGACAGGTGATCCAAGACGCGTTTCTCTGATGTCCTCATTTCTGGGGAGGGGAGGAGGAGAGGGGAGGTGGGGAAAGAAAAAACCAGACCAGATTCAATACACATGCAAGCATGTCACAACATGACTTCCATACAGATATAAGACTGCACAGGACATTTAAATGAAGTGTAATTAACACATTCAAATTGTTAATAGTGAGATTGTTTCCTCTGCACTTTACGATAGTAAAGAGTAAAAGACATCAGCATTTACCAGGAGGTCCAGAGAAATAATATTATTATAATTATTTACCAGAGAAACAGCGGTGGGTGTGGTCTTGCTGTTTCACTTCCTGTTTAATGGTGACTGGAAACAGCAGAGAGACAATTAGACCAATGAGACTTGAAATAATCCGAGGCACTTTGTACAAGCGAACGCACACACGCGCACGCGCACACACACGGAGGAAGAAAGGAAACCATGCGAGGCACCAACCTGCACATCGGGAGCAATCAGGGGTTCAGAGTCTTGCTCAAGGACACTTGGACTTGGGGGAGCCCACAGGGATCGAACCGGGAACCTAACGGTTGCCAGGCGGCCTGCTCTACCTCCCGTGTCAAGGACATGGTTTGATAGTCGATATTGTGTGTGTGTTGGTGGGAGAGTAGTGTTGACCTCGGCGGTGGATCAGCGGTAGAGTGGCCGGATGGTAACCGCAAGGTTGCCAGTTCGAACCCGGGCTCCCCCAGGGTTAGTGTCGATGTGTCCTTGAGCAAGCTACTCTGAACCCCTCATTGCTCCTGATGTGCAGGTTGGTGCCTTGCATGGTTTCCTCCGCCATCGGTGTATGAATGTGTGTGTGAATGGGTGAATGTAATGCACAATCTATGTAAAGGGGTGTGAATGTGTGTGTGAATGGGTGAATGTAATGCACAATCTATGTAAAGGTGTGTGAATGTGTGTGTGAATGGGTGAATGTAATGCACAATCTATGTAAAGGTGTGTGTGAATGGGTGAATGTAATGCACAATCTATGTAAAGGTGTGTGAATGTGATGCACACTATGTAAAGCGCCTTGGATAAAGGCGCTATATAAATGCACCATTTACCATTTTTGACCTCACACACCTGTTATGGTGGAGTTGTGAGTGTTCATGGTAGTGACTCGCTCCAGCTGTGGCCTGTCGGAGATCTGCTCTGCGATTGGCTCGGTTTTCACCTCTGGGTGTGGCCTGTCTGACATCTGCTCTGCGATTGACTCGGTCTTCACCCCTGGGTGTGGCCTGCCTGTCATCTGCTCTGGGATTGGCACAGTCTTCCCCCTTGGGTGTGGCCTGCCTGTCGTCTGCTCTGCGATTGGCTCGGTCTTCACCTCTGGGTGTGGCCTGCCTGTCATCTGCTCTGCGATTGGCTCGGTCTTCACGGCGTTCTCCGTCTCTTCTGAACGGGGAACGAGGATGATGAAAGATGATGAAGATGAACACTCGTCGGGAGCTTTACAACGATACAGCGTGCAGACTAGACCAGCTTTACAACGATACAGCGTGCAGACAGACAGCTTTACAACGATACAGCGTGCAGACAGACAGCTTTACAACGATACAGCGTGCAGACAGACAGCTTTACAACGATACAGCGTGCAGACAGACAGCTTTACAACGATACAGCGTGCAGACAGACAGCTTTACAACGATACAGCGTGCAGACAGACAGCTTTACAACGATACAGCGTGCAGACAGACGATACAGCGTGCAGACAGACAGCTTTACAACGATACAGCGTGCAGGCAGACAGCTTTACAACGATACAGCGTGTAGACAGACAGCTTTACAACGATACAGCGTGCAGACAGACAGCTTTACAACGATACAGCGTGCAGACAGACAGCTTTACAACGATACAGCGTGCAGACAGACAGCTTTACAACGATACAGCGTGCAGACAGACAGCTTTACAACGATACAGCGTGCAGACAGACAGCTTTACAACGATACAGCGTGCAGACAGACAGCTTTACAACGATACAGCGTGTAGACAGACAGCTTTACAACGATACAGCGTGCAGACAGACAGCTTTACAACGATACAGCGTGCAGACAGACAGCTTTACAACGATACAGCGTGCAGACTAGACCAGCTTTACAACGATACAGCGTGCAGACAGACAGCTTTACAACGATACAGCGTGCAGACAGACAGCTTTACAACGATACAGCGTGCAGACAGACTAGACCAGTGGTTTTCAACCCTTTTCACTTCAAGGCAGTGTTGTTTTTGGCAGCAAATTCTGATTTTAGTTTTAGTCATAGTCCCTTGAATAGTTTTCATTTAGTTTTAGTCACATTTTAGTCACCTGGAATGTCTTGGTGTTAGTCTAGTTTTAGTCGACTAAACGTCCTAAGATTTTAGTCGACTAAAATGTATTTTGGAGGGCCTTGATGCCATCGTAATGACTATCTACCTGCGACGCGGTGTGAGCTAGTAGATCTGCTATTTTCAGCATGCAACCAAGTGTAATGACTTGTACTGGATCTCTCTCTCTCCACTAGTCCCTTCCTAACATTTTAGTCTAGTTTTTATTGACAAAATTGTCAATATATTTAGTCTTAGTCATCATAGCTTAGTTTTCATTTATTGTCCATGTGGTTTTCGTCAGTGAAAAAAGGTAGTCGACGAACATTTTTCGTCTTAGTTTTAGTCGACGAAAACAACACTGCCGGTAGCTTTACAAAGTTACAGCGTGCAGAATAGTTTTCAACCCTTTTCACTTCAAGGCCCATTATTTATTTATTCTGCATTTGAGCCACGGAACCACCATGTGATGACATTTAGCCTCTCAGACCCATTTGAGCCACGGAACCACCATGTGATGACATTTAGCCTGTCAGACCCATTTGAGCCACGGAACCACCATGTGATGACATTTAGCCTCTCAGACCCATCTGAGCCACGGAACCACCATGTGATGACATTTAGCCTCTCACACCCATCTGAGCCACGGACCACCATGTGATGACATTTAGCCTGTCAGACCCATTTGAGCCACGGAACCACCATGTGATGACATTTAGCCTGTCAGACCCATTTGAGCCACGGAACCACCATGTGATGACATTTAGCCTCTCAGACCCATTTGAGCCACGGAACCACCATGTGATGACATTTAGCCTCTCAGACCCATCTGAGCCACGGAACCACCATGTGATGACATTTAGCCTCTCAGACCCCAAAACTAAAGAATATTTTGTTATCGCTGTTGGATAACATTTTGTCTACAATTCCATGCTGTGTGTCTGTTGATGTTGGTACCATTTAGGGGAGATAACAGGCAAACATTGGTCGAAATAACAATTATTTTAGATTCTCTAATTTTGTGTAGACTTCTTTTAAATTAATAGGGTCCATTTGGTTACCAACTCTCTATCATATAGCTGGAACCCCTTAAAAGGACCACTGGTTGAAAACCACTGTTTAATTTATATTGACAAAGATGAGGAACATCAACAGCGCCCTCTAGCTGGGACGCATCTATATTCTGCATTGTGTGTGATTGTTGGCGCTGTTAAGTCAGTATACATACCGTTATCTGTGCTCTGGTCTGCCTCCGGTGGCCTGGATGACTCCAGTATGTGGATGCCTACAGACAGGCAGGCAGGCAGGCAGACAGACAGACAGACAGACAGACAGACAGACAGACAGACAGACAGACAGACAGACAGACGTTGATATCTCTGCTGTCGGGAAGAAACCTCATAACTCCAAAATGTTCATTTTTCAGGAAATGAAAAATATAAATTTTTTAGTAAATAAAGAAAACCTTATATTTTTTTAAAACAAGTCAATACTGCCTCATCAAAGTTGGTGTTGTGACTTTAGATATAGAGAGTATGCACAGGCATGATTTTCCCATCAGGACACGCCCCCCTCATCTAGACTGAGTGGCAAAACATTGAGCAGCATGGAGTGTTGGAGTTTGGAAGCGCTCATTGGAAATCACTCAACCGTCCTGCGTACCACCTGTTTCTAAATGTCACATAATGCAGGAGGCAGCAAAATGTTGTGTTATTGAAAACAAGCACTTCCAAACTCTGACACTTAGAAAAATAATCAAATGCAGGGAATGTCTTGACAGAAAGTAGCTCATAACGTTTCTATGGTGGATTTTCATGAAACAAAAACTGGAGGCTAGTTTTTATTTGTTGACAGTATATTTAGTCATAGTTTTAGTCATCATGGCTTAGTTTTCATTTAGTTTTTATGTAGTTTTCGTCAGCGAAAAAGGGGTAGTCGACGAACATTTTTCGTCTTAGTATTAGTCGACGAAAACAACACTGTTACTCACGCCATGTTGGCGAGACGTGAATTCATGGATAAAAGCTGAAAAACGTGAATTGAATTGAAACGATTTTGAAAAGAAAGAAACTGTACCTTCACTGAATGAAGAAACTCGAACTCCATGATACGACTTCTTGTCGAGCAGTATGACCTGGTGGAGAGACAACGTTACAGCTATTAACCCATTTAGACCTGAGGACGATTCTACAAATGTCTTCTAAATCTTGACAGTTTTCTGAAAAACCTTGTGTTTCTATGTCAGTCGTTCTCAAACTATTTCATGTCAAGGACCCCCAAATATATATGTATTTGGCCGCTGAGCCCCATCTGAAAATATGTTGTTCCAGGGACCCCCCAGAAGCAAAGATTTGAGTTAAAAACGTTCGCTCTGAAAGAATATAAATTCAAAGGTTTGAGCCACATTTTCACGATAAAAAGAAAATTAGCAGATCTACAAGCTCGTAGCGTGGCATCTAAGAGCTTAGAGCTAAAGTATAACATAATGCTTAAAACACCAAAAGGGGTTCTTAAATAACATTACACATGACATTCCACTGTTACGTTCTTAGCTTACGCATGTTTCATGTGAATGTAATGCACAATCTATGTAAAGCGCCTTGGATAAAGGCGCTATATAAATGCACCATTTACCATTTACCAATGTAAATCGCTCTGGATTAAGAGCGTCTGCTAAATGCCTAAATTGTAAATTGTACAGTTGACGTCACACTCAGGTTCTATTTTGTCCCTGCTGAGGCGGTGCTTTAAGCACTGAATACGTCCCTTCGCGCATGCGCAGTCGAGTATTTTATACCAACAATGTCCATTTTGACCCCGTGATGACCCGGAGTCGTCTACATCTTCCGGTGGTCACCAGGGGCTCAGTTCTACAAGTTCTACAGCAGAATTGAACTGCATTATTACAGAACTATTTCTACCCAAATAAGTCGCTGGTAGTCCCGTGACCATATATTGGTTGGAGTAGCGTGCGTTCGCCCTCCAGGAACTGCGACTTAAATACTACCGTTTTCGAGTGGAGCTTGACTTCACGTTTCTTCTTTTCTCCATGGGAACTGGGAACGAAGGTAAGCTGATAAACAACCTCTGTTAGCATAGGCTGCGTGCGCGCCGCTTCCCTGCCATACACACGGTTGCGTGCTACGAACAGTTCAGCACCGGTTAAAGTTGAACGGATAGTTCGTTCCTCTTTGCTTAGCGTACGCTGTTCTGATTCCCATTAATGCTACGCTGCAGTGCTAGTGATGGCAAGCGTTAGCGCTGCCCGCTCCCAGCACGGTGTGACACACTTGTCAGTCGACGCTATTGTTTACTTTTCTGTTTATTAGCCCGTGTCTGCGACGCGCCACGCCCCAGCACGGTGCAACTCAGTTGACACTCATTTCGTGTAGTGTACTTCTTTACTTTCTATATTATTAAGCCTCTGCTACTGCGAGGTATACATAGGGCAGCTTTTTCCTCTCTGAGTCTATGCTGCCCGGCTATATAGCAGCGCCGACTAGTATCGTCGGACTATAGCCGTTACTTCAGTAACCAAGGTTGTTATAATTTAACTTGACTGATTTAGTCGGCACTTGTTTTCCAATAGTGGACTTTAATTTCGGCTTAGACCAGAGTCGTTGCCTCTTTATAGGTTATTGTTGTTTTTTCCTATATACAACCTTCTAGCAAGGGTTTTGTATAGTGCATTTACAGAGTACTAGTCTCTGTTAGAGCACCCTTTAGCTGGCACAGGCAGCGTCCACCCCTAGCGACCAGTAGCGTCCGCGCTCTAGGCTACATATGACTGGTGCGGGTTACCAATGGATGAATCCCACCCACCAGCTTTGCACCTCCTGCCAGGCTCATCTGCGGCCATAGAAGGATGGGCATGACCTCTGCCCTGGGTGCCTTGGCCCCCAACATCTGAGGGAGGCACTCGGTGACAACCCGTGCATAAACTGCACCATCATGCCCCAGGAGGTGAGGGCAGCCAGGTTGGCACAGGTGGAAAAGGTCGAAGGTGAGCTCCCCCCATCGGGCCGGCTGTCTCAACGCCAGACCAGGGCTACCAAGCGTCGGTCCACCACACCTGCTACCTCGACCCCCACTTCCATGAGAAGGGCGGGGCCTGGCCATATGTTATCATCTAAGGTCGACCAGCTGTCTGCCGACCTGGCCCGAATGAGGGCCATACATCATGGCCCGTCAGCCGGAGATTCCTCCGGAGGACGCAGAAGCACCTACTCCTCCGATGCCACACCTGATCCCTGAGGATCAGGACCATGACACACTGTCCCTGGCGGCTTCAGCCACCCACTTCCACGACGATGAGGAAGGTGACGCGGATGGGGCAGAGGGGGCTTCCGAGGCCTCTGAGCCGGGCTCATACTCGTCAGCCCAGACCTGTCTGACTGAGACGGGGGACAGCTACATGAGAGCCGTACATGGCTCTTGATCGTCAGCCCCGTCAAGCCGCTTCTTTAAGCACAAGCCAGCCCCCACTAACTTCGCCGTTCCTCACTCAGAGGACTTTCTGAAGGAGCTACATACCTGCTGGAGAGACTCAAAGGCTTGCTCTCGTCTCTCTGCCGATGGGCGTACTCTCGCGGCCATGGACGACGTGGAAGGAGTCGGCCTGCATCGCATGCCGGCTGTGGAGCCCTGCATTGCATCCCTAGTCGTCGACCCCGACGAGGCGCTACGGCAGGATACCAGGTGCCCCCGACCCCAGTGCAGGACCACCGACGACCTCCTCATAAGGGCTTATGACGCAGGAGCCCGTGCCGGGAGGATCTCTAACTCCCTGTCACACCTCATGCTTGCCCTCTCGGCGTCTCTGCAGGCGGACAACGCGAGTGCAGAGCCCGCAGACTCCAACACCCTCTGTGACGCATCACTGGAGGCATTCGGCCTCATGTCACGAGAGCTTGGACGGATGATGTCCACTCTGGTTCAGGCGCGGCGCCAAGTCTGGCTCTCGCAGGGCAACCCTGCGTGGTCTCCCAGTGGTGCCGGGAGCGATATTTGGCCCAGCTGCGCGGGAAGCGCTGGACCGCACAATCCGGGCCAGGGAGGACAAGGAGCAGCTGTCAAGCCTGCGGCGACAGCGCATGCCTCCCCCAGATGGGCCTCCTAACAGGAGCAGAGGCCCCTCGGCGGCCACCCGAGCTCGCCTGCCACAGGCCCCCACTTGGGGCCAGCGCACTGCTCAGCGTACCGAACAGAGGCAGGGCCATAACCCTGGCCGGTCCTCTGCTAGGCAGTTTCGAGCCCCGGGCCCTGGCGGACACCCCCCCAGGGCCCCTAGGGGCCAGGGGGGCAGACGCTGAGGCCACGGGGCCGGCCGTCGGATATTTTACACCTCAGCAGCTCAGGTACTGGGCTGCTCAAGCTTCGGACCCATGGTGGTTGCCACCTTAACCCACGGGTACAAGCTCCAGTTCCGACGCCGGCCCCCCACAGCCGGCCGGGTCAGAATGACCACCATAGCCGACCCGGCAAAGGCCCTTGCCCTAGACCAGGAGCTGTCCACCCTCCTGGCCAAGGGCGCCATCGAAGCAGTAGACCCCCGGGAGCACCCCAGGGGTTCTACTCGACATACTTCCTAGTGGAAAAAAAAACAGGCGGGTTTCGTCCCGTCTTAGACCTGAGGGGACTGAACAAATTCATGAAGGTCATCCCGTTCCACATGCTGACCACAATATACGTCCTGAAATCCATCGTCCACAGGGAATGGTTCACATCAGTGGACGCATGCTTTCATGTCCCCATTGTTCGTCAACACCGCCAGTTCCTGTGGTTTGCCTATTGAGGCCGCCACTGGCAGTTCAGAATTCTGTATTCACAAGGTGTGTGGCAGCGGCGCTGGCGCCTCTCCAGTCGCAGGGCGTCAAGATCCTCCCATATCTCGATGACTGGCTGAATTGCGCGCCATCCCAGGCGCAGGTAGCCGAGGACACAGCACATCTCCTGTCCCAGGCAGCCCGGCTGGGGTTCAAGGTAAATGTGGAAAAGAGTTGCCTGATCCCATCTCGAACCACAACGTTTATTGGTCTGGCTTTACACACCATAACGATGAAAGCCTGTCCGTCCTCCCGCCGGGTGGACGACATTCTAAAGTTTCTTCCCATGTTTCGAAGAGGCAGTCGGCTGTCGTTTATCACATTCCTCCGCCTCTTGGGCAAACTGACGTCCGTGCCGGCCGTTGTCCCCCTGGGTTTGGGGCATTGGCACACAGGAGAGGGGGTATAATTGGCACACAGCGCAGCAGCGGCACGAGAACACAATACAAAATATAACATTAACACTAGTGGCAGTACAGCAGCCCGACCTTCAGAACACAATATAGAAGACATAGGTCTATATTAACATTACAGCAGCCAGCAGCAGTTTGGCACATCATCAGATCAGAATACAATCTGCATTACCTTCCACGTTCACGACCTCGATAACGTTCTCATGTTAGTTTGTTACTCATTTTTTGAGCCATGCAAATAAACAACAACCCGCACTGACCGGAGACAGAGAGATTAATGCGTCCCGCCGCTCCTGCGCGTAAAGCTAAACCAGAAACAGGACAGTCATTGCGTCAGCACGGCTGTAGCCTCGGAAACCCGGACGTTTTATTTCCAGCACGGAGGTGGGGGGGGATATCGTTTGGGGATAAAGTTTGCATGCTTCTACCTGTTACTTCTCTGACACGCAGTTCAAATTCAGCCAGTCAATAGTGGGACACCGCTGAGAGCCACATACACAGCTGCAGTTAGGTTCTTAATTAAGGGCACGTTCTGAATGAAATGCAAACTAATAGGTGAGTGTGCTCCGGTGCGTTATGCAAAGGGAAATAATGACTTCTGTCCGTGACAATAATCAATGCTACAGTTTGAAATCTGTACACACGCACACATAGAGCAAAAAATATGATATGGGGAAAACAATTGATTCTTTTTAATATTCTTTTTTTTTCGACTTCAATGACATTGATGCATCAATGCATCAATTTTTTAGTGAATGCCCTACTCCACACGTCCCAGACTCTTCTCCCTTCTATAAAACACGCTGGACAACGCTCCACACGTCCCAGACTCTTCTCCCTTCTCTAAAACACCCTGGACAACGCTCCACACGTCCCAGACTCTTCTCCCTTCCCTAAAACACCCTGGACAACGCTCCACACGTCCCAGACTCTTCTCCCTTCTCTAAAACACGCTGGACAACGCTCCACACGTCCCAGACTCTTCTCCCTTCTCCAAAACACCCTGGACAACACTCCACACGTCCCAGACTCTTCTCCCTTCTCTAAAACACCCTGGACAACCCTGGACAAAAGATAAATTGTAAATTTACCTCAGCATCCATTTTGTAAAGCTGTTCGTGCTCTGCGATCCTGTTGACGGTAAACTCAAAGTCCTCCATCTTCTCCTTCTCACTCGAGTCCTCCAGGTTCCAGATCCCGCCCATCATTTTGGGGTACCTCTCCCACTAAAACACACACACACACACACACACACACACACACACACACACACACACACACACACACACACACACACACACACACACACACACACACACACACACACACACACTTTTAGTTCTTTTTTTTTTAAATTATTGCCACATCCCATAGCCATAGAACTGCAGACTTTATTCCTATTGGGGATGCAGTCCAAACCTTAAAAAAAACTTTGGGATTAATAAAGTGACAACTTTTACAATATCTCCATTACCATTTTTTACCAACTTAATTCCTTATTATAATTTTTTTACATTTTGTAAAAAATTGCTCTTTTGCAATGTGAAATGCCACAGAATTCTTAATCCTTTTCCTTGTCTTAATTATGGGCCAACTTGTGAAAGCTGCACGCTTTTATTGTGAAGGCTCTCAGTTCAGTTCTCACAGCCTGCATATCTCCGCGTGCTGAAAATAGCTGATCTACATGCTCACAACGTGTTATGGACGCAGCATGTTGTGAGCTTGTAGATCTGCTAATTTCAGCATGGAACACGTTGTACGACGAAGAATAAATCAGGCATCACTGTGCTTCTGTGGAGGGAGATGTCTTTTGTTGGCCGACCGAGGCGATAATGTATGGACTGGACAAATACATTACATTACATTACAGTCATTTAGCAGACGCTTTTATCCAAAGCGACTTACAATAAGTGTATTCAACATAGGTAGGGAACAAAAACTACTAATCACCAGAAGTCTTTAGTGCATTTTCTGCAAAAACAAGCAACCAAGAGTATACCTAGCGCTAAGGTAAAAGTGCAATATATCAGCTACCTATTTCCTTAAACAGATGAGACAAAATAGCTAAATCAAATGAGCATGAGCTAAAACAATTAAGTGTATCGACTAAACAAGATCCAATAAACAATACAACAATAGAAAACAAGCGTTCGTACAACTAGTTAACAACAAGTAGGTCAGGCAGGGAGGAAGGGTAGTGTTTCCTGAAGAGGTGGGTTTTCAACCTGCGGCGAAATATGGGCAGTGACTCTGCTGTCCTAACATCAGTGGGGAGTTCATTCCACCACTGTGGGGCCAGAACAGAAAAGAGTCGTGACCGTGTGGATCGGCCAGAAGGACCCTTGAGTGACGAGGCAATCAGTCGCCCCGAGGTGGCAGACCGAAGTGGTCGGGCAGGGGTGTAGGCATCGACCATAGCCCTCCTCGACAAGCTATTGGAAGCTATTTTTCGTAGCACATTATGTTTAATCAAACAACAACACGTTTCCTCAGTGTTTGGGTCGAGGGTTCTGTGTCTGCTGTCTGCGTGCATGACAGGATCATCATGCAGTTATAGATTATAACTAGATGCGAGCTGCGCGCTCCAGTAAAATTGTACGGCTGAGAAAGATTTGTTATTTTGTGTCGGATAATAAGGGCTTATTATACTCCAAATATGAACGCGTTTGTGAACGATCGTTCAGGGACAACACTCGATGTACTGACCATGTATCTGAGCTGGTGCTGGAGGCTGGTGATGTACTGATGTACTGTCGTGTACTGTAGTGTACTGTGAGGTACTGTCGTGTACTTTGAGGTACTGTGAGGTACCGTGATGTACTGTGAGGTACTGTGGTGTACTGTGAGGTACCGTGATGTACCGTGATGTACCGTGGTGTACTGTGATGTACTGTGGTGTACTGTGGTGTACTGTGGTGTACTGTGGTGTACTGTGGTGTACTGTGAGGTACTGTGATGTACTGTGAGGTACTGTGGTGTACTGTGAGGTACTGTGGTGTACTGTGAGGTACTGTGGTGTACTGTGAGGTACTGTGAGGTACTGTGAGGTACTGTGGTGTACTGTGATGTACTGTGATGTACTGTGAGGTACTGTGAGGTACCGTGAGGTACCGTGATGTACCGTGGTGTACTGTGGTGTACTGTGAGGTACTGTGAGGTACTGTGATGTACTGTGAGGTACTGTGGTGTACTGTGAGGTACTGTGGTGTACTGTGAGGTACTGTGGTGTACTGTGAGGTACTGTGAGGTACTGTGGTGTACCGTGAGGTACTGTGGTGTACTGTGAGGTACTGTGAGGTACTGTGGTGTACTGTGGTGTACTGTGAGGTACTGTGGTGTACTGTGATGTACTGTGGTGTACTGTGAGGTACTGTGAGGTACTGTGGTGTACTGTGAGGTACTGTGAGGTACTGTGAGGTACCGTGAGGTACTGTGGTGTACTGTGAGGTACTGTGAGGTACTGTGGTGTACTGTGGGGTACTGTGGTGTACTGTGATGTACTGTGGTGTACTGTGAGGTACCGTGAGGTACCGTGGTGTACTGTGAGGTACTGTGGTGTACTGTGGTGTACTGTGAGGTACTGTGAGGTACTGTGAGGTACTGTGAGGTACTGTGAGGTACTGTGGTGTACTGTGAGGTACTGTGAGGTACTGTGGTGTACTGTGGTGTACTGTGAGGTACTGTGGTGTACTGTGGTGTACTGTGAGGTACTGTGGTGTACTGTGAGGTACTGTGGTGTACTGTGAGGTACTGTGGTGTACTGTGAGGTACTGTGAGGTACTGTGGTGTACTGTGAGGTACTGTGGTGTACTGTGAGGTACTGTGGTGTACTGTGAGGTACTGTGAGGTACTGTGGTGTACTGTGAGGTACTGTGAGGTACTGTGGTGTACTGTGAGGTACTGTGAGGTACTGTGGTGTACTGTGAGGTACTGTGGTGTACTGTGAGGTACTGTGGTGTACTGTGGTGTACTGTGAGGTACTGTGAGGTACTGTGGTGTACTGTGAGGTACTGTGAGGTACTGTGGTGTACTGTGAGGTACTGTGGTGTACTGTGAGGTACCGTGAGGTACTGTGGTGTACTGTGAGGTACTGTGAGGTACTGTGGTGTACTGTGGTGTACTGTGAGGTACTGTGAGGTACTGTGAGGTACTGTGGTGTACTGTGGTGTACCGTGAGGTACTGTGGTGTACTGTGAGGTACTGTGAGGTACTGTGGTGTACTGTGGTGTACTGTGAGGTACTGTGAGGTACTGTGAGGTACTGTGGTGTACTGTGGTGTACCGTGAGGTACTGTGGTGTACTGTGAGGTACTGTGAGGTACTGTGAGGTACTGTGGTGTACTGTGGTGTACCGTGAGGTACCGTGAGGTACTGTGGTGTACCGTGAGGTACTGTGAGGTACTGTGGTGTACTGTGGTGTACTGTGGTGTACTGTGGTGTACTGTGAGGTACTGTGAGGTACTGTGAGGTACTGTGGTGTACTGTGAGGTACTGTGAGGTACTGTGAGGTACTGTGGTGTACTGTGAGGTACTTTGGTGTACTGTGGTGTACCGTGAGGTACTGTGAGGTACTGTGGTGTACTGTGGTGTACTGTGGTGTACTGTGGTGTACTGTGAGGTACTGTGTGGTACCGTGATGTACTGTGAGGTACTGTGGTGTACTGTGGTGTACTGTGGTGTACTGTGGTGTACCGTGATGTACTGTGAGGTACTGTGGTGTACTGTGAGGTACTGTGAGGTACTGTGAGGTACTGTGGTGTACTGTGAGGTACTGTGAGGTACCGTGATGTACTGTGAGGTACTGTGGTGTACTATGAGGTACTGTGGTGTACTATGAGGTACTGTGGTGTACTGTGAGGTACTTTGGTGTACTGTGGTGTACTGTGAGGTACTGTGGTGTACTATGAGGTACTGTGAGGTACTGTGGTGTACTGTGATACTGACCATGTATCTGAGCTGGTGCTGGAGGCTGGTGATGTACTGATGGTGTACTGTGGTGTACTGTGAGGTACTGTGGTGTACTGTGATACTGACCATGTATCTGAGCTGGTGCTGGAGGCTGGTGATGTACTGATGGTGTACTGTGGTGTACTGTGAGGTACTGTGGTGTACTGTGAGGTACTGTGAGGTACTGTGGTGTACTGTGAGGTACTGTGAGGTACTGTGGTGTACTGTGAGGTACTGTGAGGTACTGTGGTGTACTGTGAGGTACTGTGAGGTACTGTGGTGTACTGTGAGGTACTGTGAGGTACTGTGGTGTACTGTGAGGTACTGTGGTGTACTGTGAGGTACTGTGATACTGACCATGTATCTGAGCTGGTGCGGGAGGCTGGTGACGTGTCCACAGATGTGTTTGAGTTGGATCGTCTCCCGGCAGCTACGACACATGTAGAACGGAACCAGCCTCTCACTCTTAGAGATGTCCCCACACTGGACCTCCAGCACCGAGCGCAGACCTGCACACACACACACACACACACACACACACACTCTTAGAGATGTCCCCACACTGCACCTCCAGCACCGAGCGCAGACCTGCACGCACGCGCACGCACGCACGCACACACACACACACACACACACACACACACACACACACACACACACACACACACACACACACACACACACACACACACACTCTTAGAGATGTCCCCACACTGGACCTCCAGCACAGAGCGCAGACCTGCACGCACGCACGCGCACACACACACACACACACACACACACACACACACACACACACACACACACACACACACACACACACACACACACACACACACACACAGCACACAGCACACACACACACAGGGGCATTCACTAAAAGGTCGATGCATCAATGTCATTAACACAAGTCGATTCAGATTAGGAAAAAAGTCTAAAGTAAAAAAGAAAAAAAATCAATTGTTTTCCCCATATCATATGTTTTGCTCTATGTGTGCATGTGTACAGATTTCAAACTGTAGCATTGATTATTGTCACGGACAGAAGTCATTCTTTCCCTTTGCATAACGCACCGGAGCGCACTCACCTATTAGTTTGCACTACATTCAGAGCGCGCCCTTAATTAAGAACTTAACTGCAGCTGTGTATGTGGCTCTCAGCGGTGTCCCACTATTGACTGGCTGAATTTGAACTGCGCGGTGTCAGAGAAGTAACAGGTAGAAGCATGCAAACTTTATCCCCAAACGATATCCCCCCCCCCACCTCCGTGCTGGAAATAAAACGTCTGGGTTTCCGAGGCTACATCCGTGCTGACGCAATGACTGTCCTGTTTCTGGCTTAGCTTTACGCGCGGGAGCGGCGGGACGCATTAATCTCTCCGTCTCCGGTCAGTGCGGGTTGTTGTTTATTTGCATGGCTCAAAAAATGAGTAACAAACTAACATGAGAACGTTATCGAGTTGTAGGAGGAGGAGGAGAAGGTTCACGTCGTGAACGTGGAAGGTAATGCATATTGTATTCTGATCTGATGATGTGCCAAACTGCTGCTGGCTGCTGTAATGTTAATATATAGACCTATGTCTTCTATATTGTGTTCTGAAGGTCGGGCTGCTGACTGCCACTAGTGTTAATGTTATGTTTTGTATTGTGTTCTCGGACCGCTGCTGCTGCGCTGTGTGCCAATTATGCCCCCTCTCCTGTTGTGTTCTCTTTTCTGGTCTCTGTACAAGTGTGCGACACACACTTGCATGTGTGCCCGCACTGTTTAGTTACTATTACAGTTTTAGGGAAGTTGTATTTATACAACGCAGTTTCGGGAGAAGAGGCCTCCTTCCACTCGACCTTAACCACTCCCCCCTCCTTATCAATCACTCCTCCTTCCTTATCAAACCCACCTGCCTTCCATTATCTCCTGGCCAATCCTGCCACAATCACCAAAGTATAAATACACCTGTGCGCCGTCAACTACCTGTTCTCACTGCCTACGTGGTCGAGAACAATCCCTCCATCCACCCCTTCCACCTCCATTTCTCCATAATCACACTTCTCTCCTTCTCTTTCAGGAACCCGGGCAATACCGGAGCAGAGACGTCCGCTCTCCGAGCGCGCATACATGGCGTCCTCTCCAGAGACTACTCCCCCACCCTGAGTCTCACCCATCCCGGGTTCGCCTCCTCCCCCCATTTATCATTCAATAAACTGTTAAACTTGAGCGAAGGTGTGGTCTCTTACTAAGTGAATGTTTTGATAATCAGCGCTTTGCCATATAGATGATACATACACTGTGCCATATTGGAGAGGCCACTGTGTGCGCAGTGCTTTTTTTTACATGCTCCGTATTTGAGCGCGCGCACCTCCTCCCGCCCCTGTTAAAGTCCCGCCCCGTCATAAAACGATGCATCGACTCAACTTCGACTTTACTGTCTGACAAGTCGACTTTGAAAAATCTCATTAGCGCGCTAATTCTATTCCTCACTGCAACCAAATATGGACACCGCAGAGCATTCTTCACTGTGCATGAAGGACAGACACTCACCTACGACATGAAGAACACACACTCACCTACTACATGAAGAACACACACTCACCTACGACATGAAGAACACACACTCACCTACGACATGAAGAACACACACTCACCTACATGAAGGACACACACTCACCTACTAAATGAAGGACAGACACTCACCTACGACATGAAGGACAAACACTCACGACATGAAGAACACACACTCACCTATGACATGAAGGACAAACACTCACCTACGACATGAAGGACACACACTCACCTACGACATGAAGGACACACTCACCTACGACATGAAGGACACACACTCACCTACGACATGAAGGACACACTCACCTACGACATGAAGGACAGACACTCACCTACGACATGAAGGACAGACACTCACCTACGACATGAAGGACACACACTCACCTACGACATGAAGGACACACACTCACCTACGACATGAAGGACAGACACTCACCTACGACATGAAGGACACACACTCACCTACGACATGAAGGACAGACACTCACCTACGACATGAAGGACACACACTCACCTACGACATGAAGGACAGACACTCACCTACGACATGAAGGACACACACTCACCTACGACATGAAGGACACACACTCACCTACGACATGAAGGACACACACTCACCTACGACATGAAGGACAGACACTCACCTACGACATGAAGGACACACACTCACCTACGACATGAAGGACAGACACTCACCTACGACATGAAGGACACACACTCACCTACGACATGAAGGACACACACTCACCTACGACATGAAGGACACACTCACCTACGACATGAAGGAGTCGGACACACTCACCTACGACATAGACATACGCTCACCTACGACATGAAGGACACACACTCATCTATGACATGAAGGACAAACACTCACCTACGACATGAAGGACAGACGCTCACCTACGACATGAAGGACACACACTCACGACATGAAGAACACACACTCACCTACGACATGAACGACACACACTCACCTACGACATGAACGACACACTCACCTACGACATGAAGGACACACACTCACCTACGACATGAAGGACAAACACTCACCTACGACATGAAGGACACACACTCACCTACGACATGAACAACACACTCACCTACGACATGAAGGACACACACTCACCTACGACATGAAGGACACACTCACCTACGACATGAAGGACACACACTCACCTACGACATGAAGGACACACTCACCTACGACATGAAGGACACACACTCACCTACGACATGAAGGACACACTCACCTACGACATGAAGGACACACACTCACCTACGACATGAAGGACACACACTCACCTACGACATGAAGGACAAACACTCACCTACGACATGAAGGACACACACTCACCTACGACATGAAGGACACACTCACCTACGACATGAAGGACACACACTCACCTACGACATGAAGGACACACTCACCTACGACATGAAGGACAAACACTCACCTACGACATGAAGGACAAACACTCACCTACGACATGAAGGACACACACTCACCTACGACATGAAGGACACACACTCACCTACGACATGAAGGACAAACACTCACCTACGACATGAAGGACACACACTCACCTACGACATGAAGGACACACACTCACCTACGACATGAAGGACAGACACTCACCTACGACATGAAGGACACACACTCACCTACGACATGAAGGACAGACACTCACCTACGACATGAAGGACACACACTCACCTACGACATGAAGGACAGACACTCACCTACGACATGAAGGACACACACTCACCTACAACATGAAGGACAGACACTCACCTACGACATGAAGGACAGACACTCACCTACGACCAGCTTCGTCTCGGCTTCTGACAGCTTCACTTTGAGGAAGAAAGACACACGGCTGGCCCTCGCTTCCCCTGCGTGTGTGTGTGAGTGCGTGCGTGCGTGCGTGTATGCGTGCGTGCGTGCGTGCGTGCGTGTGACAGACAGACAGAAGTCAACCAATCAGTGTTAAGCAAACAACAGCAAAAGATCAACAAAACATGTATTTTGACTCCGCCTTGACGGCGTCGTAATGTCTGAATTTACACATGGAATTTACACATGGAATTTCACATGGTCAAAACAGCCAAACTACAAGCTCACAGTTCAGCGACTATTTTAAGAGCACAATCGAACATAGAATGACTTTTAGCTCTTCTGGATCTCTTCTTCACTAGTCTGTCCCTAACATTTGTTATGTTGACAAAGTTGTCAATATATTATATCGCAGTCTATGTCACCATAGCTTAGTTTTTATTTAGTTGTCATTTAGTTTTCGTCAGTGAAAAAAAGTAGTCGACCTTAGTTATCACACGAATACATGAACACACGATTCAACACCCATACACGTACACAGTACCTGTTGAGCTGCTTTGACACACCGCTGGCTCTGGGTCCAAGAGCGCCTGTCTGCGTGGCTCTGGGTCCAAGAGCGCCTGTCTGCGTGGCTCTGGGTCCAAGAGCGCCTGTCTGCGTGGCTCTGGGTCCACGAGCGCCTGTCTGCGTGGCTCTGGGTCCACGAGCGCCTGTCTGCATGGCTCTGGGTTCACTAGCGCCTGTCTGCGTGGCTCTGGGTCCACGAGCGCCTGTCTGCGTGGCTCTGGGTTCACTAGCGCCTGTCTGCGTGGCTCTGGGTCCACGAGTGCATGTCTGCGTGGCTCTGGGTCCACTAGCGCCTGTCTGCGTGGCTCTGGGTCCACGAGCGCCTGTCTGCATGGCTCTGGGTTCACGAGCGCCTGTCTGCGTGGCTCTGGGTCCACGAGCGCCTGTCTGCGTGGATCTGGGTCCACGGGCGCCTGTCTGCGTGGCTCTGGGTCCACAAGCGCCTGTCTGCGTGGTTCTGGGTCCACGAGCGCCTGTCTGCGTGGCTCTGGGTCCACTAGCGCCTGTCTGCGTGGCTCTGGGTCCACGAGCGCCTGTCTGCGTGGCTCTGGGTCCACGAGCGTCTGTCTGCGTGGCTCTGGGTCCACGGGCGCCTGTCTGCGTGGTGGACACACCACTGGCATCTGTGTTCCCTCTGCTTTGATGCTTCTCTGGACCCTGGGTTCTTCTGGGGTCTGGGTCCTGGTACCACCACCACCACCGGGCTGTATGGTTCCTCTGGAACTCGGTTCTCCTGGCTCCTGGGGTCTGTGCCTGGGTTCTCCTGGCTCCTGGGGTCTGTGCCTGGGTTCTCCTGGCTCATGGGTCCTGTCCCTGGGTTCTCCTGGCTCCTGGGGTCTGTGCCTGGGTTCTCCTGGCTCCTGGGGTCCACCACAGGGCTCTAGAGATGCTGCCTGGTACCAGGGTGGTGCTGAGGAGAGCTGAGGCGCCAGCTGCCATGTACTTAGGGCTAAGAATAATCGTATCGCAGAGATGTTAATTTATCGTGACATTGTCCTCAGTCAGACATTAGAAATTATGTACTAGCTTTAGTTGAGCTGCTAATTCAGTACCGCTTAAACCCATTTTGACCCGGGAACGAGTTCAAAATGTTCACTGTGAAATAATAAATATTCAAAGATTTGCGCCACATTTTCAGGATTTTTCAAAAATAGCAGACCTACAAGCTCGTAGCGCGGCACTCGGTGCCGCGTTACGAGCTTGTAGATCTGCTATTTTTCAATAGCTAAAGTATACGGAAAAGTCCTTCTGCACACCTAGAAAGGACAGGTGCGTCTGATAACAGGAACTGATAGGTAGAAAAAAGAGAATCCCGCACACTGTCTTCACTTAGGTTGGTTTTTATTGCAACGTTTCGGTCGTCAGACCTTCATCATGCCTGATGAAGGTCTAATAAAAACCAACCTAAGTGAAGACAGTGTGCGGGATTCTCTTTTTTCTACCTATCAATAGCTAAAGTATAACATAATGCTTAAAACACCAAAAGGGGTTCCCCCCCAAAATGGGTTAAACCCCTCAGTACTTGATAAAACAGACGTGTATAAAGAGTGCATTTGGTACCGCTCTTATTTCACTCGATTCGCCAAAAATAGCAGATTTACAAGCTCACAACGCGCTGTGTTGCAAATGCGTTGTGAGCTTGTAGATCGGCTATTTTTTTGCAGAACGTTGCCCCAATATCGTTAACCGCAATTGTTTTTGCCACAATAATCGTGACATGTCACTTTCATATGTTCCCTCTTGCATCGCTACATGAAGGTGACGATTAATTGGACACACTAATAATTGGAAATTAACGATTTACGATTAGACAATTATGTGATAATTGTGACAGGCCTACCAGAGAGGTGAGGAGAACACGGATGCATCATCTGGTGATGGGGAGACCATGGCTGGGTCAAAAGGTCATGGGGAGCCCATATCTGGGTCCAAAGGTCATGGGGAGACCATGGCTGGGTCACAGGGTGATGGGGAGACCATGGCTGGGTCACGGGATGATGGGGAGACCATGGCTGGGTCACGGGATGATGGGGAGACCATGGCTGGGTCACGGGATGATGGGGAGACCATGGCTGGTTTCTGGGGTCCTCGGAACTCCCTAGCTGAACATCACAGCTCGGTGGACCTTCTGTCTGGGCGTCAGGGGCTAAGGTGATCGTTGGGGAGGATTCTGAGCCTTGATTTGGGCTTTGGTTCATTCCATTAGCTGTAGTATGGATAGAGGGCAGGGCAGGGCAGGGTAGGAAGTGATAGTTGGTGGATGAGTGCAAAATGAACAGTGATGGTCAGAAACTGATGGAAGTGGATGGATATGAATATTAAGGCATATGCATGTTAATTAATGAGGTCTTCTTCATTTGCTTTTTCATACATTGACATATGTGTTAAAGACCTAGTGCTTACAAGGCTTTTCTTTCATAATATTACTGTGCAATGTTTGAAATCAGCTGAAGTGCATAAAAGGGCTGTCTGTCTTACAGTTGAAAATTCTAACACACAGAATATATAATGCATATATGATGCAACGCAAAAATACATATGTAATAGTCCACCGGCAAATGACATTTCAGTATTTCTTGTGATACTAAATGTTATTTCTGTTTAAAAGCATGTGTGTGTAAAATTCTAATCAAATAATATTTCATAAGGATGCCGTCCATCTAACCAGTTTGTGCAACATATCCTGTTAAGATGTTCATACTTTCCTTCAGGTCTCTAGGTTTGTATTCATAAAAAGGTGGACAGTGTGAACATTCCTCTTACTCTGTGTTTTCATCTCACGAATGAAGACTTTTGTCATAAGTTATGCCTGTGTTCGTATTAAGTAAGGGATAATATCTGGCTAGGTGGTCACTCCCCTTCAGGGAGTGTAACCACCTCGGCTTCGCCTCGGTGGTTAAACTCCCTGTCAGTGAATTATCTCCCGACAATGACCACCTAGCCAGATATTATCCCGCTTATTACATGGCTACCTAACATAAATTAATACATTGACCCAAAACACAACAAAAAAAGTATTCCATAAGTTCGCGCTGGCTGCGTTTGGCCAGCTGCAGGGCTGCAGCACTGTCGGAACTCGGAAAACAAGGAAGTGAGTTCATCAAATAGAATCCATTTTCGGGTCCTGCTTCGTCTCGCTCAAATGTTTTCAAAAACTTTTTTGAGAGCAATGTTTAGCTGTAAATGACATTGTGTGTCACTAGTGTGTGTGTTTAAATCGAATTTGCACATAATGCAGGAGGCAGCAGCACGACCCATTAATAAAAAACGAGTGCTTCCAAACTCCAACACTTGGACAAAATATCACGGCACGTAATTTCTTGACAGAAAGTAGCTCATAACATGTCTACGGTGGATTTTTATGAAACAAACGCTTGTTGGTTTCATTGCAGTTTGAAAGAGGATAATTCAAGCTTGCCCTACAGCGGCAATGTTGGTGAGTTTAATGGAGTTGGAACAACTGATGTTCGGGAGGTTTGACCAAGCAAAAGACAACCAACCACCACCCTCCTGCCACCGTCAACTCCACCCTGTGCCACCCGTGCCAACCACTCACCCACCTCCAACCCGGCCAACCACTCCTACCTCACCAATCACCCTGGGTACTTAAACACAAGTTTGAAAAACGGCGGCGTGCATAGTTTCCAGTAAACGCAGCACCCTGCTACACAAGAGGATTAATAGCCTTAAATGAATACTCGTAGCTTCCAGTTCATCAGCATCAGCCTCAGCCATCAGCATGGCCTCTCTGCCCAACATCTACCACTCAGACGACGAGGCTCCATCCACCGGCGTCGCCGCCGAACCCGGTACTCACCGCGCCGACGCCGTCGCGCAGCCATGACGTCACGCGTCATCCTCCCAGCCCAGGAGACGCTCCACGGGCGTCACGGAAACGCCTCGCGTCGAGCTGCCATGTCACGTGGCGGCGACGTCACAAAGCCGGCGGCTCCGTCCCGCTCCGGTGACGTCACGCAGCATCCCGCTGCCTCAGTGACGTTCCAGAGACGTTCATTCTCCCCAGACGTCCACCCTCTCCACTCCCACAGCTCAACCAATGGAGCTCCAGCCACTTCCCATCCTGCAAACGGCCAGTATCCTCCCTCCACCACACACTACACCACTAATCCAAATTCCACCTGGTTTTCTCCCTTCTGCCCTACCTGTCCCTCCCTCCCACCTCCAGCAGGCAGCAGCACCCCACCTCCTCCCTCTTTCAGTACAACCAAACTCTTCCCTTTCAGGCTCCATCTTTCCTAGGATGTCCCCCAGCCACCCTAGGATGTCCCCCAGCAGTGCCCAGCGCCCCACTATTTAACCTGTCTTCTCTCCCTCCCTACCCAGTGTTCCCCACCCCCCCACCCCCTCCTTCCTTCTCCCTCGCTACAGCCACGCCGGCACCCATTCCACCATCAGCCATCGCCCTCAACGCCCCCATGGTCTCCCCATCCCTCCGATCCCAAATTCTACAAGGCATGGACATCGATCTCTCCTCTCTCATCCGCCCCTCCGCCAGCAGATTCCAACACCGGTCAGTAGAAGTAGGAGGAGTCTCCATCACCCTCCGTGACCTCTCCCCATCCACTTCCTCCGTTCTCACACCCACCGAGTTCGTTCTGGCTTTCTCCATTTTTCGCGACATCCTTTGCACCACCTATCCTTCCCGCCGCCAGAACTTGACGACCACCTCTATCTCTGCATGGACCTCTGTGCCCGTTTCGGAGGCAGCCTATTTTATGAATATCACCGGCAATTCTCCGCCAGGGCCGCCTCCAGACTCCAGCAGTTTAATTCCGCCACCTACTGGGGCTCCCTTGACCTGGAGCTGTATTGCCGGATCTTTGCCGGGAAAACGGCCGAAGCTTGCAGTCTCTGCAACTGCCCCACCCATCCCACCACCCTCTGCACCTTCATAGCCCCAGAACCCTGCCCCCATGCTTCACACCAAACCAGCTCCACCATCCCCTCCCTCCTCAGCGTCACCACCTCCAGTAAAGTCTCCCCCACTGCCACCAAAGCCAGAGACAGGCGTGGCCGACGGCCGTCCCCTCACATTCGTCGGAAAACAACATGCTCTGCAATAACTTAAACGACGGACCTGTCCTCATGCCGCATGCTCCACATCTGCACCCACTGCGGCGGCTCCCACTCCTGCCTCAACTGCCCCGAAAAGAAGGCAACCCCCTCCTCAACACCAACCCCTCACAGCTAAATCAGCCACATCTGCATCTCCCGCACTGACTACTCGGACCCCCACACCATGCCACGCTCAAAGCCGTATTTCTCCCGGTTCTTTTTGGGGAGGCTTTCCTTCATCCGTCCACAACCCAACACCTTCCTCAGCCCCTATGAGCCCCGTAACCACCCACTCTCCCGACACGCCCAGCACGCACGCCATCGGGTCCCCCCTTCGTAACAGCGGTTCAGTCGCCACCCGCACCCGGCTCAATTCTCACCTCGCCCGACGGTCTTCCCAGGCCCATCACAGCTACATCCGCACCAACGCCCCGACCTCCACAACGCCCACCGCTCCAGGGTCTGGTAAATTCTCGTAAGATACTTTTGGGGTTTCTACACATTTCGCACAGGCGCACGCCTCGACCCCCAAGCCAAAGTATCTGGGTCCACAACCCCTCGAACCCATCAGTCCCACTACCGCCCACGTCCCGTGCTCTTGACCATCTAAGCCGCACGCTATCACACCTGGCACCTCCCGATGTCATTCGTGCCCCTGAGTATCTAAGCCGCACGCTACACGCTCGCGTGTAGTGATGACTTTAGACCACGCCGGCACCTCTAATGGCATCCTCCCACGGCCAGACCATCTAAGCTGCATGCTACACGCCCATGTGTAGTGATGCCCTTAGATGTTCTCGTCAGCGCCCCACACGTCGTTCGTGCCCCTGACTATCTAAGCCGCACGCTGCACGATCGCATGTAGCGATGACCTTAGATGTTCATGCCGGCACTTCTAATGGCATCCCCCGCCCCTGGCCATCCAAGCCGCACGCTACACGCTTGCGTGTGGCGATGACCTTAGATGACCATGCTGGCTCCCCTAACGTCCTTCCATGCCGTGGCCGTTTATGCCGCACGTTCCATGCTTCGCATGTGACGTGCCCATAAACGACCATACTCTCTGTCTATTCAATAAACCACCCTAAAGGTTCTTATGTCTGATGCTTGGTCTTTCCTAGTGAAACGTTGTTTAATACAAGCAGATCACAAATGCAATTTGGATGAATGGGCTGTCACTGGAGGGTATTTGTAACTTTAGATGGTGGTGCTCAATATTTCATGTCAAGGACCCCACAAATTATATGCAATTGGCCACCGTCCCCCATCTGAAAATATGTTGTTCCAGGGACCCCTCCAAGTCTTGTCTCTCGCGGTCAGCGCGCTCCTACCTCTTTGTGTGCAAATTGCGGCTCTACGCCACAGCGTTCAGTACTTTTACTTCTACTCCACTACATCTCAGAGACAACATTTGTACTTTTACTTCACTACAATTATTTGAAAACTTGAGTTACTAGTTACTTTGTAGATTTTAATTTTGATAGAGAACATACATTAACCACTTCAACCCTATACATTTTGGCCATTTGAAAATACTACTATTTTTAATAGATTTTTTACACATTTTGAACTTGTGAAATTGGACATTCTGCAATATGAGTACTTTTACTTTTAGTACTTTAAGTACATTTTGATGCAGATACTTTGGTACTTTTACTCAAGTACATTTTCAATTCCGTACTTTTACCTGTAACGAAGTAGTTCTAAATTGCAGTATTGGTACTTTTACTGAAGTAAAACAAATAGTACTTTTTCCAACACTGGTTCTTGGGTTGGTTGGAGTTCCACTGGAGGTAGTCGGGGGACTCGGGGCATCAGAGGGTCTTGAGATGGTTGGAGTTCCACTGGAGGTAGTCAGGGGACTCGGGGCATCAGAGGGTCTTGAGATGGTTGGAGTTCCACTGGAGGTAGTCAGGGGACTCGGGGCATCAGAGGGTCTTGTGATGGTTGGATTTCCACTGGAGGGAGTCAGGGGACTCGGGGCATCAGAGGTCGTCGCTCTTTCAGCATCGCTGTGAGACGTCGCTGTGGCTTCCGTGACAGCGTTGCCTTCGTGAACAGCCGGGCAGCTCTTGGAGAGCTCGGTCAATTCGGCCACGGTCTTGGATACGAGAATCATTCTGAGGTCTTCGTTCATTTTAAGAGACACGTCCGTCGTTTGGCTTGAAGTTGTGACAGCGCGCGCTTTCACAGGGAGGAGGTTGGCACTAGCTTTCACAGGGAGGAGGTTGGCTCTAGCTTTCACACTGTTCACAGGGAGGAGGTTGGCACTAGCTTTCACAGGGAGGAGGTTGGCTCTAGCTTTCACACTGTTCACAGGGAGGAGGTTGGCACTAGCTTTCACAGGGAGGAGGTTGGCTCTAGCTTTCACACTGTTCACAGGGAGGAGGTTGGCACTAGCTTTCACACTGTTCACAGGGAGGAGGTTGGCTCTAGCTTTCACACTGTTCACAGGGAGGAGGTTGACACTAGCTTTCACAGGGAGGAGGTTGGCACTAGCTTTCAAAGGGAGGAGGTTGGCACTAGCTTTCACAGGGAGGAGGTTGGCACTAGCTTTCAAAGGGAGGAGGTTGGCACTAGCTTTCACACTGTTCACAGGGAGGAGGTTGGCCCTAGCTTTCACACTGTTCACAGGGAGGAGGTTGGCCCTAGCTTTCACACTGTTCACAGGGAGGAGGTTGGCACTAGCTTTCACAGGGAGGAGGTTGGCACTAGCTTTCAAAGGGAGGAGGTTGGCACTAGCTTTCACACTGTTCACAGGGAGGAGGTTGGCACTAGCTTTCACACTGTTCACAGGGAGGAGGTTGGCCCTAGCTTTCACACTGTTCACAGGGAGGTTGGCACTAGCTTTCACAGGGAGGAGGTTGGCACTAGCTTTCACACTGTTCACAGGAAGGTTGGCACTAGCTTTGTTCTGGCTCGTGCAGGATGACTTCCTCACCTTCACCTTTAAAACAGCACACAACATTATGCAAGTCAGTCACTGCTTATTTTATTAACACCTTTCAAATGGCCACGCACAGGTTGGAACGTGATGACTCCAGAGGAGGGAGGACATGAATTGATGGTTATGTCCACAATTGCCATTTCAAAACAGTTTTAAGGACATGTCACACCAATGCAACTCCTCGCAACAAAACAGTTTAAGGACATGTCACGCCAATGCAACTCCTCGCAACAAAACAGTTTTAAGGACATGTCACACCAATGCAACACCTTGCAACAAAACAGTTTTAAGGACATGTCACACCAATGCAACTCCTCGCAACAAAACCGTTTTAAGGACATGTCACACCAATGCAACTCCTTGCAATAAAACAGTTTTAAGGACATGTCACACCAATGCAACTCCTTGCAACTAAACAGTTTAAGGACATGTCACACCAATGCAACTCCTTGCAACTAAACAGTTTAAGGACATGTCACGCCAATGCAACTCCTTGCAACAAAACCGTTTTAAGGACATGTCACACCAATGCAACTCCTTGCAACTGCCATTGGGGATAATGGTTGCATGACAGTATTCATGCAACTATACTCACAACCTAGCCAATTTGCAACTCTAGATTTTTTTATAATGTGATGAATCTAGAGTTGCAATACCCTCCATTGACTCCCCACTCATCCAATTTGCGTTTGCGATCTGCTTGTCTTAAGCGACGTTAAACTCGTTGGAAGCGCTCATCGTAAGTCACTGAACGGCCCTGCATGCCATATGTTTCGCATTTGCACATAATGCAGGAGGCAGCAGCGCGACCCCTTAATAAAAACAAGCGCTTCCAAACTCCAGCACTTAGAAAAATAATCACTTGCACAGAATTTCTTGACAGAAAGTAGCTCATAACATGTCTACGGGGGATTTTTATGAAAAACAAGCTCGGCAGATTGAAAGAGGATAATTCAAGCTTGGACTACAGCTGCAAGGTTGGTGAGTTTAACGTCGTTTAAGACAAGCAGATCGCAAACGCAAATTGGATGAGTGGGGAGTCAATGGAGGGTATTGCAACCATAGATATTAAGAAATAGATGCCTCATTTGCCGCTGTAGTTCATTGGAGCGACGTGTATCGCAATGAAGGCGGAAGTGCAGTGCTGAAGGCTTTTCTTTTTAACAAATCTTTATAACAGTCATGACAATATACATTACAATACAAAACAAGACAAACAAACAAACACAAACAACAAAGTTATTAACAATACAACATCAGAGCCAGGGGGGATTAGATTACTAACAGAAAACATTAAAGAGTGAACACAAAGCAACAGTTCTCCGCAGCTTTCTTATTTAGAAGTGCTGAAGGCATTTGCTGAAGGCGACTGCGTCGCTGCCCAAGTGACTGTCACTCATGTGACTCCTCCATGTCTCTCGCTGTCACTCAAGTGACTACTGGCCAATCACAGCGCGTCTTTTCCGGGACTTATGTTACGCACGCGGAAGCTTGACAAGCTTCCGCTTTGCTTCCGCTATTCTTCGCAAGTAATGTCGGGAAAATAGTGCCTTCAATGGTGACACACGCCTCAGAGCCGGAAGGGGCGTCTATGTATATATGTCTATGATTGCAACTCTAGATTCACCACATTATAAAACACAACCGTGTGGTAGCCCCTCTCGGGACCCCCGGTTGAGCTCTTTTGAACGCACCCGTAGGGTCCCTATACAGTTACGCATACCCAATAGGACGCAGCTGTACATACGATCCGTTCAGGCCGTGCTGCGCTCAGCTTAAGTGGTCGTGAGATGTTTCAAAGAAGCATATATCTGCTATAGGAGACAACGGAAACGTCAGATAATTTTCATTTGGCGCAGAAACCGTTAAGTATATTTGTTTGACCGTTTTGGCAGCTCTGAAATTCTCTCTTCCTTCCTTCCTGACTTCCTTATTGACATCCCATTGTACCGCCTCCAGCACTGTGGCTGGCTAGCTGAGACCAGAGCAGATCAGAGGCAGGAACGTAGGGACAGCCACTCTCGGTGGCTCTCGGTGCTGGAGGCGGTACAATGGGATGTCAATAAGGAAGTCAGGAAGGAAGGAAGAGAGAATTTCAGAGCTGCCAAAACGGTCAAACAAAATTAAATATACTTAACGGTTTCTGCGCCAAATGAAAATTCTCTGACGTTTCCGTTGTCTCCTATAGCAGATATATGCTTCTTTGAAACATCTCACGACAATTTACAATTTACAATTTAGGCATTTAGCAGACGCTCTTAATCCAGAGCGACTTACATTAAGCAATAACAAAAGCATGGCATACATCACATATATATAAAGTAGTTATCATGAATCATGCCTAGACTAAGAACGTAACAGTGGAGTATCTATGTAAACTATACATACTATACTATATAATATATTATACATGTGTACTATAAAGTGCTATGACTACATAAAGTGCAATTCTAGAGCTGTCTACGTAACAAGCTATAAGTCTGTTTAAAATACTATAAGTCTACATAATGTGCTATCTAAGGGGCTAGGCTAGGGCAAGTGCTACGGGCCATGGTGGAGTCTGAAGAGGTGGGTTTTCAGACTACGGCGGAAGATTGGGAGTGAGGCTGCAGTTCTGACTGTGATGGGAAGTGCATTCCATAGTTTTGGAGCCAGAAGGGAGAAGAGTTTGGGACATGTGGAGCGTTGTCCCGGCGTTTTTAGTGAAGGTACCTCCAGCTTCCCTGCGTTGGCTGATCTGAGTGCGCGGGAGGGTTTGTAGGGTACGATCATACTTGTGAGATATGGGGGGGCCATGCCTTTGGTTGCTTTGAATGCCAGCATCAGAGTTTTGTATTCTGTGCGGGCAGCGACCGGGAGCCAATGGAGGGAGCGGAGAAGAGGGGTGACATGTGAGAATTTTGGCTGGTTGAAGACCAAGCGGGCTGCGGCATTTTGGATAATTTGGAGGGGCTTAAGTGCACATGCCGGTAGGCCAGTAAGGAGGGAGTTACAATAGTCAAGTTTTGACAAGACTGTTGTCTGGATTAGGAGCTGGGCTGACTCCTGGGTGAGGAACGGTCTAATTCGTCGTATGGTGTAGAGTGTAAACCTACAGGATCTAGTGACAGCTGTGATGTGTGTTTTGAACGAGAGCTGACTGTCCAGGACAACACCAAGGTTCCTGGCTGTCGGGACAGACTTTACCAGGGCGTTGTCTACGGAGATAGTTAGCTCCCGCATAGGGCAGGACTTAGCTGGGAAGAACAGAAGCTCAGTCTTGTCTGGGTTCAGCTTGAGGTGGTTGGAAGACATCCACTGTGAGATGTCAGCCAGGCATGCAGTGATGCGTTCTTCTACCTGGGTGGCAGAGGGGGGGAAGGATAGAAACAGTTGTGTGTCATCGGCATAGCAGTGATAGGATATATTGTGAGCAGAGATGATGGTGCCAAGGGATTTAGTGTACAGTGAGAAGAGGAGGGGACCAAGTACAGATCCCTGTGGGACCCCAGTTTGGAGGGTGCGGGGGAATGATAGCAAACCTTTCCAAGAAACCTGGTAAGTCCGGTCAGAGAGGTAGGAGGAGAACCACTTCAGCGCCGTCCCGCCGATGCCTAGATCAGCTAGGGTGCCTAGGAGCAGCTGGTGGTTCACTGTGTCAAATGCCGCCGATAGGTCTAGGAGAATCAGGACTGCAGAGTGGGAAGCAGCCTGGGCAGCATGTAGTGCTTCTGTGACTGCGAGGAGTGCAGTTTCCGTGGAGTCTGCCTTCTTGAATCCTGACTGGTTGGGATCCAGCAGGTTGTTCTGTGAGAGATGGAGAGAAAGCTGGTTATAGACAACACGTTCAAGGGTTTTGGAAAGAAAGGAAAGGAGTGATACCGGTCTGTAGTTCTTGACATCTGAGGGGTCAAGAGTTGGTTTTTTGAGGAGTGGTGATACCCTGGCTGACTTGAAGGCAGATGGGACACAGCCTGAGGTTAATGAGGTGTTGATAATGGAGGTGATGAAGGGGAGCAGGTCAGGTGCGATGGTCTGGAAGATTGGAGACGGGGCGGGGTCGAGAGGACAGGTGGTAGGTCTAGTGGATGTGACTAGTTTCAGGACCTCGTCTGGGGATAGAGGAGAGAAGGAGGACATGCATGGTATGTTATGGTTAGCATTGGTTGAGTCGAGTGCTTCTTTATGGGGGAGGGGGGTAAAGGAGCTACTGATATCATCAACCTTCTTTTCGAAGTAGGTGGCAAAGGCCTCCGCGGTGAGGGATGAGGGTTGAGTGGGGGGAGGGGGTTTAAGGAGGGAGGAGAAGGTGGAGAAGAGTTTCCTTGGGTTAGAAGTGCAGGATTGGATTTTGGTGTGGTAGAAGGAGGTTTTAGCAGTGGTTAGTGAGAGGGAGAAGGCAGAGAGGAGTGAGTGAAAGTGGGAGAGATCATCTGGTAGCTTTGTCTTGTGCCACTTCCTTTCAGCTGCCCTGAGAGGTGTTCGTTCAGATCTGAGGGTTTCAGATAACCAGGGGGCCGGTGGGGATGAGCGAGCTGGCCTGGTCGAGAGAGGGCAGTGTTGGTCAAATGCAGATGAGATAGAGGAGATGAAGGATGTGGTTGCGGAGTCGGGTGAGAGAGAGAGGAAGGACTCCAGGGAGGGTAGAGAGGAGAGAATAGAGGATGAGAGGGAGGAGGGGTTTAGGGACTTGAGATTGCGTCGGGTGGTGACGGTCGGAGGGTGAGTAGGTTTAGGTGGGAGAGTAGAGAGAGAGAGGGAGAAGGTTATGAAGTGGTGATCAGACCTAATTAAGGGAGTAACAGAGAGCATGGAGGGGGAGCAGGCTCTGCAGAACACGAGGTCCAAAACATTACCAGCCTTGTGAGTGGGAGGGGAGGGAGAAAGGGAGAGGTCAAACGAGGATAGGAGGGACGTAACGGGAAGATACTTCTCTGCCGTAGGTAGGTTAAAGTCACCCAGTAGAATCAGGGGGGTGCCATCCTCCGGAAACGAGCTGATCAGAGAGTCTAGTTCTTCCAGGAAGTTCCCAAGGGTTCCTGGGGGGCGATAGAGCACAATGAGGGTGAGGGGGACTGGTTGTGATATTGAGATAGCATGAAATTCATATGTGGTGAGAGAAAGGTGAGAGAGATTTAAGACACGGAAATTCCATTTTGGGGACATGAGTATCCCTGTACCACCCCCCCTTCCTGTTGAGCGAGGGGTGTGTGTGAATTTGTGTGAAACAGAGAGGGCGGCGGGGGTAGCAGTGTTATCAGGGGTGATCCAGGTTTCGGTTAGAGCAAGGAAATGCAGAGACTTGAGGGTGGCGTGGGCTGAGATAAATTCAGGCATTTCCTCTTTGGTAGCTGCGTGGCAGTTCCAAAGGCCTCCCTCCACCATAATGTGGTGACTGGGTGAGCGAGCTGGGTATATGAGATTTGAGGGATTTCTGTGGCGGGGGAAGTAGTGTCTAGGGCGACATGAAAAGGGCAGGATAGGGATGGTGGGAAAACACATAGTACACAAAATTAAAAATAAGAAATAAGAATAAACACGTAATAATAATAATAATAATACTACAAATAATAATAATAAGAAGAAGAAGATAGATACAAAACCCTGGGAGGCTGCCTCCTTCGTTAGATGTGTCTGGATGTCCGGTCTTTGGCTTGGGCACCAGGCTAAAGTGGTCGTTGGTCAGCCGGTGTGAGCTACGGATCAAGGTTCATTCACGCGTGTACTAACAGGGCAGTATGTATAGAAGATAGGGAGGAAGTAAAAGAACCAAGAGCAGAGATGGTTGAAGAGTAGAGGGGTAGCTTTAATGGATAGTTTATAGGGGTTATAAAAGAATAAGTGCCAAAAGGAACGGAGTGTATTTCTCTACCTGTGTGTGTATGCAGATTTTCAAAGTTTAAAACAGCTGTGGAGCTGTTTTTCCCCTTGTCTTCTGCGACCGTGAGTGAGAGAGTCAGTGATCTGAGAGCAGATATATACTGCTTGAGGCCTAAATTTAAGCCTTGATCTCACCAGCAGGGGGTTTCAGATATGGCACTCAGTGAGTGGTCTATCTGTTCTCCCTGATGGGTGATTCAAAATTCAGATCAAAAGAGAAGCTCCCACCAGGTCTTAAGTACCCACAGAGTAAGAAAGACAGAACAGAGAAAAATAACAAAAAACACAGAAAGGCAGAGTGATACAAAAGGAGTGAGAATGAAAGAGACAGTTTTAAGGGGTTATAAAAGAATAAGTGCCAAAAGAACAGAGTGTGTTTCTCTACCTGTGTGTGTATGCAGATTTTCAAAGTTTAAAACAGCTGTGGAGCTGTTTTTCCCCTTGTCTTCTGCGACCGTGAGTGAGAGAGTCAGTGATCTGAGAGCAGATATATACTGCTTGAGGCCTAAATTTAAGCCTTGGTCTCACCAGCAGGGGGTTTCAGATATGGCACTCAGTGAGTGGTCTATCTGTTCTCCCTGATGGGTGATTCAAAATTCAGATCAAAAGAGAAGCTCCCACCAGGTCTTAAGTACCCACAGAGTAAGAAAGACAGAACAGAGAAAAATAACAAAAAACACAGAAAGGCAGAGTGATACAAAAGGAGTGAGAATGAAAGAGACAGTTTTAAGGGGTTATAAAAGAATAAGTGCCAAAAGAACAGAGTGTGTTTCTCTACCTGTGTGTGTATGCAGATTTTCAAAGTTTAAAACAGCTGTGGAGCTGTTTTTCCCCTTGTCTTCTGCGACCGTGAGTGAGAGAGTCAGTGATCTGAGAGCAGATATATACTGCTTGAGGCCTAAATTTAAGCCTTGGTCTCACCAGCAGGGGGTTTCAGATATGGCACTCAGTGAGTGGTCTATCTGTTCTCCCTGATGGGTGATTCAAAATTCAGATCAAAAGAGAAGCTCCCACCAGGTCTTAAGTACCCACAGAGTAAGAAAGACAGAACAGAGAAAAATAACAAAAAACACAGAAAGGCAGAGTGATACAAAAGGAGTGAGAATGAAAGAGACAGTTTTAAGGGGTTATAAAAGAATAAGTGCCAAAAGAACAGAGTGTGTTTCTCTACCTGTGTGTGTATGCAGATTTTCAAAGTTTAAAACAGCTGTGGAGCTGTTTTTCCCCTTGTCTTCTGCGACCGTGAGTGAGAGAGTCAGTGATCTGAGAGCCACTTAAGCTGAGCGCAGCAGCACTGAGCGCAGCACGGCCTGAACGGATTGTATGTACAGCTGCGTCCTATTGGGTGATTACGAACTGTATAGGGACCCTACGGGTGCGTTCAAAAGAGCTCAACCGGGGGGTCCCGAGAGGGGCTAAACCGTGTAGTTTCAAGGAGTTCCATGGTGAATCATTTATGTGGTTTTGGCCATAACCCATTTAGACCTGAGCTCGATTCTACAAAATCTCTTCTAAATCCTGACAGTTTTCTGAAAATCCCTATGTTTCTGTGTCAGTGGTTCTCAAACTATTTCATGTCAAGGACCCCTAGAGTCATATGTATTTGGCTTCCGACTCCCATCTGAAAATATGTTGTTCCAGGGACCCCCCGGATACAAATATTTGAGTTAAAAACGTTCGCTCTGAAAGAATATATATTCAAAGATTTGCGCCGCATTCTCACGATCAAAAATAGCAGACCTACAAGCTCGTAGTGCCGCGCTATGAGCTTGTAGATCTGCTATTTTTCAATAGCTAAAGTATAACATAATGCTTAAAACACCAAAAGGGGTTCCCGTATTAAATAAAGGAAACCCCAAAATACTTAATATCCTAACTAATAAAAAACAGAAGCCAGAACAAATTAATAAACAAAAAGAGTTCACGCACCCCTAGACTCCAAAGACATTACATTATCCAGAACTGTAGCAGTCCTTTAGCATCGTTTTAACACAAGACATTACATTCTCCAGAACTGCAGCAGTCCTTTTAGATAGTTTTAACACAAGACAGACGGAACGCTGTTGTTTGGATGCAAACATCTGAGCCACTGCAGGCAGGAAGCCTTTATAGTTCAGTCCATGACGACAGGAGCCAATCACGTGCAAGGCCATGCAGACAGGAGCCAATCGCCTGCCAGTCCATGCAGACGGGAGCCAATCGCCTGTCAGGTTCAACCTACTAGTCACCAGCTGCTAGTCAATCAGCCACTCACCACCACCACCACCACTCAATCAATCAATCACATCAGTGATGACATCACAGACCAATGAGGGCAGAGGACAGGCATGGGGATAAACAGCACAGCACCATAAACAATGTGACACATCATCATCATCATCATTCCATAAACAATGCACTCACAATGTGACACATCATCATCATCATCATCATTCCATAAACGATGCACAATGCACTCACAATGTGACACATCATCATCATCATTCCATAAACAATGCACTCACAATGTGACACATCATCATCATCATCATCATTCCATAAACGATGCACAATGCACTCACAATAGAGCGTCGGAGTCCCGCCCCCTGCCAGGGCCCAGGAAATGATTCTCCGTTCATTTTCCTCATAGACATTTCAAAAAGTATTTATTTAAAGACCTTTTAAGTGTCGTACAAAGCCAACTCTTGTCGTGACAAATCATGACAACAAACAAAAAATGTTGGGCCGAACAAAGAATTAGAAAGAAGGAAAAAAACGGCAGGTTACAACACCTTTTTTGTTGTTTTCCTTCTTTGTAATTATTTGTTTGGTCCAAAATATTGTGTTTATTGTCATGATTTGTCACGACTCGAGTTGGCTTTGTCCGCGGCGTAACCGTCTTTAAATAAATACTTTTTTAAATGTCTATGGGAAAAATGCATTGGGAATCATTTCCTGGGCCTGGCGTCGTCATGACAGGGGGCGGGACTGCGACGCTCTATGTGACACATCATCATCATCATCATTCCATGCACTCACAATGTGACACATCATCATCATCATCATTTTTCGACCGCGGTCGAGATCATGGATTTCACAATGCCACGCCAGACTTTCCGGTCCTTCATTGCCACCCCCAGTTCCTGCTTACTGATGCATGTGTCCCTAGCGATGACATCATGTGTCCCTAGCGATGGCATCATGTGTCCCTAGCGATGACATCAGGGAACGACAGTTTTCTACCTCTGGTCTGCTTTGAGGCAGGACTCCAGAGAAGAAGGGAAGATATAACCTCATTGTCAGCTCTGTAGCAGTGGCCGGCAAACTGTGTTCTTCTGGATCGGACTAGTGAAGAAACACGGGGAAGGTTGCCGTATGTTAGATTAGTCGATGGGTGGCTCTTCCAAGAGAGATTTTGCGCTCTCATTAGAAGGCGGGTGTAAGTGCAATCCAACCGTTTCTCTAGTTGTGTGACACATTATGTGACACATTGTAGGCTTGTAGATCGGCCATTTTCTGCATGCAAAGCCTTTCCTTAAAGATGGAGTGCCACATTTTTTTCCCACCCAAAACATGATCATCAGGTATTATTATAATATAAGGAGGAAGAACTTTTTCCAAAAAGTGTAAAAAATCATGCTTTTATGTGAATACGCCCACCAGTTCATTAAAGTATGACTGGTTTGCCTGGTGGGTGGTGATGGGTGGTGATCCACCTGAACGTTGGATTCATTTTTGTCTTACCTGCTGTCCTAATAAAATATTGGCACTCTGGCTATTGGCGTGTGCGGCCTTAGGGGAGCCGGGCATCAAACAGGGAACCTTTCGATTCCCTATAGAGCGTCACAGTCCCGCCCCCTACCATGGACCAGGAAATGATTCTCCGTTCATTTTCCTCATAGACATTTCAGAAAGTATTTATTTAAAGACGTTTACGCCGCGGACAAAGCCAACTCAAGTCGTGACAAATCATGACAACAAACACAATTTTTTGGGCCGAACAAAGAATTAGAAAGAAGAAAAAAACGGCAGGTTACAACACCTTTTTGTTGTTTTTCTTCTTTGTAATTATTGTCAGAGCCCCCTATGTGTTGTCCGTGAAATTGCAGATGGACAGAGAGAGGCTTCCGGACTCATCTCAAATCTCGCGAGAGTTTGTTGCTGGGATAAAGAAATGTCATTAACAAAGTAGATTTTCTCCTGATTTGTCTCGCTAAAAGAAGCCATTTTACTATGAATATCTTGTAAATATTGTGTGCCTTGTGATGATTTGGTCCAGTATTTAGTTCAGTGACCATGGAGTTAAGGAATGGTTCAGAAGCTGTGTTCACGTTCACTCTCCCATTGGAAATGAATAGACTCCAACATTCTTCCCGTCTCCTAATAATGTTACCGCCCACCTCACGCAGATACGGGAAGTAAGCAAAGTTGGCCTCTCTTGCTAATTCTCCTCTTGGGAAATAATTATGTGGGCCTCCATTATTTCCAGGTGAGACCTGTTTAGAATAAACAATACTCGGAATTCTGGAAAATAACCATAATAAAACTGTTTGGAATGTAGAGTAGTGTAGAATAAGTGTAGAAGGGGCATCGTGAGAAGAGAGGGTAAAAGGAAGCTGGAGGGAGGAAAAGCATCGAAAACTTGCTATTAACATCGGATAGATGTTGCGGGAATGTCGCCGCTGTGTTCGGGAAGCGACATCCCGGCGATAATATCCAATGTGCAAACTATTTAAAAACTACTAATTACCTACGGTAGCTTAAAGAAAGCTTAATCGCTGACCAATGTCGGAATGAGGTCGGAGCATCATCGCTGTGCTGTCAGGGATAAAAGTCAGACTTTTTAAAACTTATTCTGATGTGATAAGACAGACTACATCACAAATGAATCACCCTCCTCAGTGGAACATTATTGTCTGTCTGTCTGTCTGTCTGTCTGTCTGTCTGTCTGTCTGTCTGTCTGTCTGTCTGTCTGTCTGTCAAACAAGCCCCCAGGGCTTTTATGTAATCCTTTTAGATAATGGTTTTAGATTATTATTTTAGATTATTGTATAATTTGTACCTCTGTCCTTTCTTTCACAAACTGTTAATAAAGTACGTATTCAATCCGTCCGTCCAGTTACACACCTCCTCCACCAGGGGGCGAAAGGCAGCGCCTTTACATTGAGCAAACGGACTGGAGGATCCATTGCTGCGCATGCGCTCGAAACACGTTGAACCGGAAACGAAAGTAAGTGCGTGTTGTTCCTGTTAGAATCATGAAGGTTAGCCTTTAGCTCTGGTTGTTTTTCATCGTGGTGTGAAATAAACGGAGTGATGCTAAAAACAACATCTCATAATGTAGGTCAAAACGACTCAAATGGACTAATGGAGTCTGTACGGCTGAAGATACATGAACACATGACGTCGGTGGGAGAGGACATATTGTGTGTTTTGGACAAACAGCAGCAGAGTGGTGGTGCTGTAGCTGATGATGTTTGTTATGTGAAGCTTGATGTCAGAGTGTTTGTGTTGGAGCGTCTCAGTTTGGCTGCTCAGGTCATGTGCAACCTCTTCCAGAGAGAGATGGAGACACTAGAAACTCTGCTGGAGAAACAAAACAAAGTGCTGGACATTGATGTTGATATGGACATCGATCTACACACTGCAGGTATGTGTTACACACCCCCACCCACGCACCCACCTACATACTGCAGGTTAGTAAACTGAACAACACCAGCTTAGCTAAAGGTAGTATTAAGCTAACTGAGCTACATTTTCCAGTAGCTTGTTGTCACCAATTGCAGCAGCGTGTGTGTGTGTGTGTGTGTGTGTGTGTGTGTGTGTGTGTGTGTGTGTGTGTGTGTGTGTGTGTGTGTGTGTGTGTGTGTGGCTTAATAATGCATCTATCAGAAAAAGAGACAATGAGTGAAGCTTTACAACAGAAAGCCAACTATTAGGGGACTAACTATATTAGGGCATTTGAACATTGATTCCTGTCAGTCACAATGTGGGACAGGGTCTCATTTCGTGGGACGCTTGAAAAGCCTTGGAAATGAGGGACTGTCCCACGCAAAGGGAGACATCTGGTCTCTGTTCTGTGAGGCAACTCACCGTTTCCATGTGAATCCTGAGATCTACATGTTTCTCACTGTTCTATTATAGCAGCTGGGTTTACTTCATTATGATTGCTGCCGGGCAGAGAACCCTTGTATCTCCATAATTCAGAAGGAGTGAGTGCATATGTTTGTATATGTTTCTTTTCCCTTTTTACCTCCTTTATGATGGATTCCTGTTCTGTTCTTTGACTATATAGAAATGTCTATTTGTACGTTTCTAAATGTTTTGATGAATTGAACAAGGTGGACCCTCTTGTAAACAAGTGTAATGCTTAATTGGGTCGTCCACTCACAGTTAACAATCTTTGTATTGAGTTTGTGCTTGAAATGTACTGTAATTCTGCAAACTGTTAATAAATATTTCAATCAATCAATCAATCATTCTCCCACACCGGCGATCAGACAGGTTGCCGGGGGGGGGGGGGGGGGGGATATGCGTTGCCAGTTAAAAATCACCCGTGTCTTCCCTGTGAGGTTATGGTTTGGTGTGTCAACGTTGCTGGTTAAAACTCACCCGTGTCTTCCCTGTGAGGTTAGGGTTAGGGTTTGGGTGTCAGCGTCGCTGGTTAAAACTCACCCATGGCTCCCGAGACAGCCGTGTCTTCCTTGTGAGGTTAGGGTCTTGGGTTGGGTGTCAGACTGCTGCCACCAGTGCCAGAAAATGCACTCGCTCTCTCTCACATAATTTAACCTTTTATGTTTTTTTTGTAAATTAACGTCCGAATCATCATACTACAGTGTCACCCATAAGTAACCAAAATAGCCGATCTACAAGCTTTTCATTTTCATTTTCTGAAAAGTAACAGTTTTGGACATAAGAGGTTTCCACCTCACAGCAACAATATTATACCTACTTGTGTTATCTATTTCAGGATCATTAATATGTTAATAAACTGATTGGCTGTTTCAAATATGCAATGAAAAAATACAGCTTGCTAGATGTTCTTTCATTTTGTTCTTTCATTTTTCATTTAAAAAAAACAAACCAAAAAACATTCTGATTCATAATTTAAATTAATTGAGTCTGGTTCAGTTTTATACAGGAGCTGTTTATAAAGTTTAATAGTGTAGCGGCCGGCTACGGCTTCAGCCAATGGGGTTGACTTGGAGGTGGGACTTCCGGGACTGGGGAGTGAGTGACGTGGGCTGTGTGTGGAATGTTGTTGTGTTGGTGTTCGACAAGAGTAAAGAGGAGCACAAACGTTGTTATTGTACCGACCGATAAAGGAGTAATAAAGATAATCATATATTGTGCCTCCGGTTCCTGGGATCGCTACAATATCATAAATATATTATAGTCCTTATTCATGACTCATGATCAGCGGCAGCCTTTTTATGAAAGTTATTAATAACACATCAAATTCCTTATTAAATTATTTATTGTATTCCTTTATTCCAGACCAGTGTGTGGAGTCCATTCTGCAGGTGAACATCAGTTCTCCAGCCACAACTGTTTCTATTAAACAGGAACCTGAATACCACCTTAAACAGGAACCTGAAGACAAACAGGAACCTGAAGACCACCTTGCTCTCAGTAAGTTTTAATTACTCTATCTTTATTTGTTTTATTGGTGAAAGTGGGTAGTACTGAGAGTGTAAAGATGAACCGATATGACCCTGTTATCGATTTTAGTATTAACAATGTGACTACATTGATGGTATTATGAATGGGACGACGGTCCGGCAGTAAAAGTATGAATGGGTTCACTGAAGCTTTGCAGTTAATTCTACTTCAGTATTAACTAACCTGCTGAAGAAGACTCACTGACCTAGCATTCAGCTCGTCTCACATCTTCTATGAGAACACTACAATGTAAACAAACGGCCATACAGCACAGAGCGCAGTCAGCGCACCATCAAAGTTCAATTTAGGAAAATGTGGCCAAAGAGTAATCTGTTGATACTTTTTCCAGCCACTACTCCGCACTGAGGTACAAGATCCAAACCTTTTATAGAGTCTTTGTATTTCTTCCTAGACTTTCTGCACATTCTTGTGTGTAAAGAGGAGGTCTCACCTGAAGAGGAGAGGAGCTCCAGTCTGGTCCAGGAGGAACCACAACCTCCACAGATTAAAGACGAACAAGAGGAGCTACTTCAAAGACCAGAAGAGGCTGGTGGGTCAAATACGCAATACAAAATACTGCTTAACGAAATACTGCTTAAAGAAATACTTTTACATTTTGAAATACATTTTGAGTAGGGCTGTCAAATGATTAAACATTTTAACCAGATTAATCTCAGTTTAAAAATATATTAATCATGATTAATCAGCATTCAAACTATGTCCAAGATTATGCCATGTTTTACAAGCTCACGATACCACACATGTTGAGCAGCTTGTAGATCAGGTATTTGTGTTACTTCTTGACTTTTTTTCAATATAATTTTTATTTTCACCTGATGTTTACATACTATAGATAGATAGATAGATAGATAGATGGGGGGCAGGTTGTTCATTCAGCAGCCTGACAGCCTGTGTACCCCTGTACCCCTGGGGGTCCCCGGACCCCACTTTGGGAACCACTGTTGTAGGCTACTTAAATCATGATTCATAATTTGCAAGCAGTGGTTTTTGAAACATCAAAGTCATGCAAGGTAACACACATCACAAAATTCCAGCCGCTAGACCGCAAACATGTCAATAACGCAAAGGCTATACTAGTGCAGCGCCATATCAACGTCATTCAAAACGAGGCGTTTAACACTAGCGCGTCGGAGCGGTCAGGCTGACCGATTTTGAAATTTTGAAGTGGATTTTCTTTGCCCATGAAGTCCTGAGAAAGTTCCCCTTGCATGACTTTTTCTAAATGTTCGATTCAAACCATCTCTGTTTTTTTTTTTCATCTGAAACGTTTTGGAAATATGATTTTAGACATAATTCTACTAAAATGTCTGCTCTTTTTCGGTCCGTGGGACCGCTCTTAGAGCCCTCACCCTTTCTCCCCCACAAGCAGTGCTTTTCACACCTCCCTCCCGGCTGGAGACGGGCATTGTTCAAGCTAATGTGTCATTTGCATTCCAACTAGCCTTCCACATGTAGGCAAACTTACATTACAAACTTACATAAACTAAATGTTGTTTTAGATGTTATATTTGTTATATGGGTTTGCAGAAATAACGATGTCTGACTTTATTTCTCGAAACGGAAAAATAAATATGGTGTGTGGTATTGTTTCCACCAAGCGCATAGCTCAATAGATATAAATACATGTTGACTATACACGCCATCTTTATAGCATAATTATGTAAGGTGGCGATGATAAAAATGAATCAATTATCCTGGAATAATAAAGTTTATAGCATGGTCTGTTTGACCCGACCGACATTTCCTTGGAGCGAGAATGTTCGCCGATGCGCGAATCAGCGCGATGCCAAATAAAAATGACAGTGTTTGAAATCAGTCCAACCCGATAGACGTCCCGAACTTCTAAATGTTTTGTCAGTAAGAAGAACAGTTATGTCCGTCCTTCGTCTGTAAACTTTTCTGCACGCGACCAGTGGAACTGATTTCCACGCATCACGGCTCTCTTTTTTTCTCTCTCCCTCTCTCTCTCTCCCTCTCTCGTGGAGAGGGAGAAAATATCCAAGTAACTAAAGGTGAGGTATGCGGAAGTGCATTTTAGATAACGCTGTAGCACTATTTGTGGCGGTGATGCGTCACATGACTTGATCTATCCTATGGTGTATATATAAACCGTGCTGCTGCTACGGACCTTTCTGCTGGCACAATAAATCAAATATATATAAATGACATCGATCATAGGCGGCGGGTATGTAAGGCTAGGCCAGGCTTAGCCTTCCCAAAAATTATGCTGGGTATTTTAAAAATATATATAGGCTAATATGTGCGCAGCATTATATAGAAGGCTAGCCACTCCCAACTCCTTTGTCTGTAGCCTAAACTTTTCTGATTTTCACGCACGCACGCACAGCTCTTTCCTTTTTTTGGCACAATCAATCAAATATATATTAATTACATCGATGTTTCCCCCTCTATATAAAATGACAATATATAACTAATGTCGTATTTCGTCTGAGCAATGTGCCTGGCTCTGGCAATAACGTGTGGTAGCCTATTGTATTGGCTCAATACAAAGTCGGACAGTGTTTGCTGTGCAAGGGTATTCAATATAGCGCTCACACGTCACTATTATTATAGTTTGGTAAACTGAAATAAAAAATAACTTTGAGTTGTCCTGTCTAGTTGAAACTGCTGCCTTGAATTCGTTGGAATGTAACATTTAGAAGACAATGGCAAGCCGTCAACGGGTGCAGAGAGAGGTGTGAAGATCATTAGACAGTGGGGGAGACAATGGCCAATCAAATAGCACGAAAAACACCGGTCAGCCTGACCGTTAGCCGTCATATTAGTAGTGCATTTTTTTCAGACATCCTAGTGTTAAGTGTAAATGACAAATATGCTACAATTGATAATATGCTGTCTCGTTCTTACAACTGTGTTGCATTACAGTCATGACCGAACTGAAGAAGTTCTGATCTCAACACACTGTGAGCTTGCTTGTAGGTTAGGTACTTTCAGCGAGCAACGCCGCCATAAGGAAAAATATAAATGCCTGAAGTGTAAAGCCAAATGTATCCTTTGCACCGAAAATAGCCGCTCTACAAGCTAATCTGGTTATCCTATTTGAATACTTTGCAGGGCCTTTGCTCCTAGACCATAAGGGTCGTAACACATTGTATTTTGTTGTAGACTTTCTGCACGTCCCTGTGTGTAAAGAGGAGGTTCCACCTGAAGAGGAGAGGAGCTCCAGTCTGGTCCAGGAGGAACCACAAGCTCCAGATATTAAAGATGAACAAATGGAGCTACTTCAAAGACAAGAGGCTGGTGGATCAGCGTTGACATTACTAGCAGTGAAAAGTGAAGAAGATGATGAAGACAGAGAGACAGAGCCTGTAGCCGGCACCTCAACTGTACACATGAAAACACAAGCTTATGTAGAGGACTGTAGAACATCACAACCAAGTAGTGACAACCAGCTCCTCTCTTCACTCTGTTCTGAATCTGATACTGAAGACAGTGATGATTGGGAGGAGACTAGGGGAGATCAGTCAGCTTTAAACACACTGAAATCACAAAACACACACAATGTGGGAGGACAGCACAAGCTGTCCCAGGATCAGAACTCATCGAAACAAACTGACTCCAAGAGGAGTCACACAGGGAAGAAAAGTTTTCATTGTACAGAGTGTGACAAAATGTTTAATCTAAAGCGGAATTTAAAAACACACATGAAGATTCATACAGGCGAAAAGCCATTTTCTTGTACAGAATGTGGAAAAAACTGTCGTGACTCTAGCGATCTAAAAACACACATGAGGATTCATACAGGCGAAAAGCCCTTCTCTTGTACAGTTTGTGGTAGAGGTTTTTCTCAGGCGAGTCATCTAAAACCACACATGAGGATTCATACAGGTGAAAAGCCATTTTCTTGTTCAGTAGTCCTATGTGGTAAAAGCTTTGCTTACAAGGCTGATTTAAAAACCCACATGATGACTCATACAGGCAAAAGGCCATTTTCTTGTACAGTATGTGGTAAAGGCTGTGTTACCAAAGGTCATCTAAAAAGACACATGATGACTCATACAGGCGAAAAGCCCTTCTCCTGTACAGTATGTGGTAGAGGCTTTTCTCAGGCGGGTACTCTAAAAACACACATGATGACTCAGCCTTTACCACTCAGTATGTGGTAAAGGCTGTGTTAACACAAGTCATCTAAAAAGACACATGAAGACTCATACAGGCAAAAAGCCTTTAGTTTAAGTCATAATGATCAGTCAGTCTAATCCAGGATGACAATGATGCAAAAGCAGAGAAATTATAATGACAAAATCAACATGACTGAATGAAATACGCATTAATAGTTTATTGAGATGGAGTTTAATTTTTATCTTGTGTATGGATCTTATTTTCTATTCAACATGATGGAATTTCATTTTTATTTTAGGTTGCATTATTCCCTCCAGCTCATAGGTTACTGGTAGTACAATATGAGCATCAGTGTGTGTCCATATTTGTCAGTATTTAACAAGTCTTATGCATTAACATTCATGTAATAATTATGTTCATTGCTATGCAGTCAATGATGGTGCAGTAAAGTGCTCACAAGCTGCTGGGTTTGTGTAGATCAGGGTGTTGCTACAACTTTAGTTAAACAATTCTATTTAACTATCATCACAATTATTTAATATCAATGCTCCTTTGTCAGGTGTGTGCTGTGAACAAAAAGTATAACTTAGCCTTTTTCAGCCTTATTTCACATTACCAAACCAGACATTCAAGGTAAACAAGAAGAAAAGGAAAAAACAAACCACCCATTTATTATATAGGTAAACAATAAGTAGATCTGCTATTTTCTCTATTAAATAGTGTATACATTACACATCAGTTTGTTCATAATGGGTGTTTTTGTACGTCTGGATCTTGGGGAGACCAATGTCCTAGCAGTGTTTTATCACACTATATGTTACAGCACAATAACCAACATCCTAGTGGTGTGTGTGTGGGGAGGGGGGGGGGGGGGGGGGGGTTCTTGGTGCCTGCCCCTTTGCCCGCCAAAAGAAAAAATATATAAAATACTATTTTTTTTAATGGCCTGCCTAACATGGCCCTTTTCATTTGTACATGGTAATGAGAACACAGGCCTATTGCTTATTTTACGGTCCAATAACATGGACCAAGTGAAACCCCATTAGAATAAGACATCCAATGCACTACATTTCTGGTGTGAAATGGCACGATCGAGGGATCCCCACAAAAAGACCACCCCAAAAACCGACAGATGTGCCGTTTTGTGGGCTTTGAGCACCTGTCCCCTCAGTTCTCTCTGCACGGCCCTGCAGTAATATATATGTTATGGATCTCACTAGGTTCTGGGGTTCAGGGGGCCTAAAGCCCTATTCATAGTGTGGACACCACTGAACAACACCAAGCAGGAGTCGTGGAAAGGGTTGCCTACACGGGCATTTATTAACTGAAATGTCACACACACAGTCAGTCAACTTAGGTGGTTATCAAATGTTCAACTTAAATCCTTCCTTTCACAGGGGAAAACTGTTACTGTCACTGGTGTGGTTTCTCTTCCTATCAGGGACAGTTCTAAAGCTCTACACAGGGTTCCAGTAGTAGAGTGGTAAATCACAAGTTGTTATATTTCTTCTGCGGGGTATTTCCAATCCAGGGTTGCCGCCAGTACGCCGCGCCAGTGCTCCCTCCGGGAGAATGACTGCGTCAAGTGTCAGCGTCAAACATTTAGTGGCCGCAGGCTCGGAGCGCGGCCGTTGCGTAATCAGTCTGATTGATCAGGGAGATTGGCAGGTATCTGTGCTCAACGATGACGCCGAGGGCGGGGCGTGGTCCTCGGGCCTGCGCTCCGTCTCTGACGCTCCACTGACCGCTGTCATGGGACATCCCACAATAGTCCAGATTTAGGTGAAGAGGTGACCACCTCTTCACCAGAACGGTGGTTTTGATGGAGCCGCTCATATCTCCTACCCTCCAAATCCGCCCATTGTTTCCCTCTGCTTTCTCTCTACTGCCTATCTGCCTCTCTGTTATTTCATTCTGGTCCTTTCCTATTCTCTTTCTATGTCTCTATTATTTCATCCCTTTGTTCTGTCGTTCTCCCGCTGCTCAGTTTCGGGAGTTTGTTTGCTTTTACGTCGGGAGCTCAGCTCGCTGCAAAGCTGCACTGGGCAGTGCTGTCGACTCCTGTGTCCTGGCCGTGAGGAATGTCTGTGTGTGTGGACTGTGTAGATAGAGGAACGGGGAGGTGGGGGAATGGGAGGAGCTACGGGAGGCAGTGTAGGAAAACTAGTTTGCGTTGTGTGCTGGCTATACTGCGAGCCTGCAAACCCCACCTCCCCGTTCCTCTGTCCCCCCACACACACTCGTCATGGCCAGGAGGACAGCACTGCCCGGCTTTTGCTCCGTGATTGTTTTGCGAGCTGAGCTCTCATTTCAGCTATTATAAAGTATACTATAGCCAGCACACACCATAACAACTTCTAGACCAATCACATTGTCTCGGTGACCACCGTTTCGGTGGTGAGTAAAAACAGAGAGAAGGGCTGGGGAGAGCGGTTTTTTTCTCTTCACCGCCGTTGAGTTTTCGGTGAGAGCAGTGGTCACCTCATCACCGAAAACTGGACTATGAATAGACCTTTAGGATTCCCCTTAGTCCGACATACGTGGCCGGTTAAGAAAGTCTATGTTAACATTTTACATTATTCCCAAATCTAAACACATTTTTTTTGTATTTATTTTGTAAATAGCTCACAATACACCATGCACCTATCTTCAAATATCCTATGTATAAAACAGGTTAAATGTAAATGGTCATTTTTATGCTATATGAACCACGTTGTTGGCACACGCACACACACACACACACACACACACACACACACACACACACACACCCAGCCACAAGGACAAGGTAGAGTGAACAAGGATGAGTAAGCAAACTAAACATCATATAGACGCCTCAACAGACGACGTCACACTGATAAGCAACAGCATGCGTGTGTATACCGGCAGCACAAGAACGCTGCCTCTCATAAGATACAATGGAAAAGTTCTAACTGCACTCACGTGTAAAACATGCACCATCAAACTTTCAGGTGCTGTTTTTCTCCTGTGGTGTTTGAACAATAATAGCAATTAAAATAAGTTGTCCTCAAAACCACACCTCCAGTCGCTGTCATAAGAACGGGAAGTGCGCTCATGATCACGGCAGCAGAGCCTGTTTGTCCATGGCTGCACGCGCACCTGCAACCGATCAAGTGTAATTTCTGCTTCGTCCCGCGATGGTGTCGTGCACACAGACCTCTACGCTCACAAATGCACTCACATCCGCGATGCGATGTGAGCTTTTATCAGCTGTTCTCTGTGCGCAATTCTGTTGCGCTTTGAAGTATAAATGTCTCCTAGGGTGCATCTCACTAGCCAACACACAAGATGAGGTTGAATGGACTGAAACCAGCGCTACCCAAAACCACAGGTTTTGAGATCTGTTGGGAATTTATTACATGAAACAGTCACCCGTGCGCCCAGTCCCAATGTTTGTAAACAAATAATTGGTCTATAGGGAACACTTCCATACTGACATCACAGTCACATCATTGTATGTTTTTAACTGTAGACATGCCTGCTGCTATTAACCCTTATCACCACAAGGTGACAGGAAAGCCTTAGCTTGCCCTGCTTTAGAGATGATATATAAGAGGTATGTGGTAAATGTAGTCTTAGTCCTCATTCTTACACCTCCGAAACATAGCCAGACTCCCCCCACACTCACCCTGCCTGATGCAGAAAAACTCATCCACGCCTTTGTCTCCTCAAGGCTCGACTACTGCAACGCACTTCTCACCGGGATCCCTCCAGTACATCCAGAACAGTGCTGCTAGGATCCTGGTGAGAGTGCGAAAATATGAACACATCACACCCATACTCCATTCCCTTCACTGGCTTCCCGTCTCCTTCAGGATAGAATACAAGGTCTGCCTCCTCACCCATCAGTGCATCCACAGCAAAAAAAAAGCCATTAATTCATCTGATGTTTATAGAACATGTTTTAGTGAATTCCAAGTAGGCTACCGACACCATTCGTTTCGACCGCACAACGATGGCTCCGTGCCAAGTTCCAACTGTCTCTAAACTACTTAGAATTCACTACAATGTGTTCTATATACATTATTGATGACTTAATGGCTGTTGGTTTTTGATATTACGTTAAGTTTAATTGATCATATCTATAGAGTGTACAGGCGAGTAAACACTGCGCCGCGGTAACACAATGTTTTGTAACATGCAGGGAGAGGGAGATTGATGTCCGATTTCAGTGGTGGTTATGCTTGTGCAACTTGACGCTGCAATAAAGTATAAAGAGATAAGGATACTCTGACTATAAACCACTTGAACCCCAGGTCCCCAGCATTAACAAAAGATCTACAAACTCATGGTAGCCCTGGCCTGGACTGAAGTGTTTTACGCACATTCTCCATTTACAGTCTTTACGGCGGCTTACACCTACACAAATGTTTTGATTACAAATATAAAGTGCTCACCCTAGGGCCATGGATGTTACAATTCTGCTAGGGCGGGAATAAGTACCGGTATCTTCCGTATTGTTCAATAAAAAGCAATGTTTAATCCGTTTCTGGCCATGCGCTTACTATGCGCCACTATCGGTGGTGCATTAGAACTCTGATAAAATGGCCACCGATCGGATTAAAACGCTTTTTATTGAACAATGCGGAAGACACGGGTACTTTTACCCACCCGAGGAGGATTGTAACATCCGGCACTTTATATTTGAAATCTGAACATGTATGTAGACGTTAACGTTCTAAATGGGAAAAGTGCATAAAACAGAGGTCCGCCATGACAGACGAGCGCCATGTGAACCATGGCTAAATCGTCTCGTAAACGTAATAATAAGTCAACTTTCCGAGGGCGAGTGTTCCAGATGTCTTTCTGATGGATTTGTCTTGGCTGTCAATATTTCTATCATCCAAAAAAAATCGCTCTGAAAGTGATCCAAAGGATCGTACGCTATTATAACTCTATGGGGAAGACCATTTTGTTTGTGGGTGTTCCTGTCTACGATCGTGTCAATGTATAGAGCGTCGCAGTCCCAACTCGAGTCGTGACAAATCATGACAGCAAACAATACTTTGGACCAAACAAATAATTAGAAGAAAAACAACAAAAAAAGTGTTGTAACCTGCCGTTTTTTTCTACTTTCTAATTCTTTGTTTGGCCCAAAACATTGTGTTTATTGTCATGATTTGTCACGACAAGAGTTGGCTTTGTCCGCGGCGTAAACTTCTTTAAATAAATACTTTCTGAAAAGTCTATGAGGAAAATTAACGGGGATTTATTTTCCGGGTCTCTCGAGGGGGCGGGACTGCGACGCTCTATATACCTGTATTTTCTACGGGGCTCAAGTCAGAAGACTGACGACCACTGTCAGAATAATGGAAAATAGACAATCTACAAGCCCACAGCGCCTCTGAGATGTACTGGAGTAGAAGTTAAGGTATTCAACATCAGAAATAATAAGTAAAATACATGAAAAGGTGTATAAGTATAGGCTTACAGCGCTGTACAGTACTGTGGTTTACAAAGCACAGCATCATGCTGCATGAGCTCTTTAGTTTGTATTTATTTGATAGACTGACTGATCAGCTGATTAATGTTTCGCTTTTTTTATTATTTTTATACATAACAATAACAGGAGGTGCACACAAATCCACACATTCTACAAGTAAGTGCTCAATAACAGACACATACTAAAAACCAGTAAGACGCCCTGAGGGCGAGAAGTGACGAGGTTGCGTGCACGCATCCGCCTGGGTGACGGAAGACGGCAGACTGCTGGGTGAGCGCTGGCGCTTTGGCAAGGGGGTCAGATCAACATATGCAATTAATTATGTAGTTAATTGAAAGAAAGGAAAAATCTGGTGGTCACAGAGGTGACAAGGATGGAGGAAGACAGGTTCTTCGCCAAATCTATTGGCCAATGCCAGCAAGGCAAGTGGACAAAGTGGGAGGGCTTCATACCTGTGGAAGACGCCTCAGGCAAGACTACGTTTTCTTATCAGAGCCACGTATGACACCCTTCCTAGTCCAACAACCCTGGCACGATGGTACGGCTCTGAGGACAACTGTGGCCTCTGTGAAACAGGCAAGGGAAATCTCCGCCACATCCTGTGTGGCTGCCAGACGGCCTTGGCCCAGGGTCGTTACAGGTGGCGTCATGACCAGGTACTAAGGAAGCTGGCGGAACACACAGTGGCCCCTTTTCCACCGGTTGGTTCCCAATGGGAACCGGTTCAGTTCTTTTTGGTTTTTAGTCCATGAGCCAGAGCTCCAAAATTGAAACGTTGATTATGAATTGAGTGGGCAAAACCATACCTATATTAGATTGTTATCACCATGAAACCTCCCCAATTGAGTACTTACACAAAGATAATGATTTATTGTATTACAAATTTTACATTTTGAATTATGCAAATGAGGCATTATGTAGGAAAATATGCAAAATAATCGAAAATATGAAAAAGCTACTACTGTGGAAGGGTTATCATGTATTAATTTACTTGTATTAACAATATAAACAATTTAATATAGGGTATAGTTTGCCCACAAATGTTGGAGCTAAAAACCAAAAAGAACTGAACCGGTTCCCATTGGGAACCAACCGGTGGAAAAGGGGTCAGAGAGCATGAGAGTCCTGGCCAACGAGAAGTCAACATCCCAACAGAGGCAGCTGGTTCAGTTTGTAACAGCGGGACAAGCCAATAAAAACAGCACTAAAGCGGACAAAACAGCAGTCCTGGAGACTGGTCAATGAGAGCAGACCTTGACAAACAGTTACATCGGTTACATCGGCTGCATGGCAGCAAAGGCTGCCATGCAGCCTTTGCTGCAGAGTCTGGGGGTGAGCAAGGGGCAAGGCCAGGAAGGCTCTCAGCTACAGCTGGCGCTTAGGCACCGTCGGAGGTGCGTCAGGCAGAAATACATGGAGCGTATATGGAGCGTGTCTTGAGTGTACAGGGTTTGATGAGGTCAGATCAACATATGGAATGTCAGAACAGGAAGGATGTGTGGGGAGGATCAACATATGGAATGTCAGAACAGGTCAGCTCCATATATGGATATCTAAGGGTTTGAGGTCAGATGTAGAGTTGCTGGCTGGCTCCATATATGCAGATCTAAGTGATGATCCAGACTTCTCCATGTATGGTTATCCATGGTTAGATGAGGTCAGTGATGATGAGGTGGCATGACGTACGTGTCATAAGGCGTGATGTCACGAGGCATGACCATATATGTTTAGTTTCGTTTATTTGAACATCTTCACAGAATCAAGTACACATTTTACATCAGCAAAGAAAAAACAAACAGCCCCGTGAAGGTGATCAAAAGGCTTGGGCTGAAGCTAAAAGCTTATAAGTGCCCTGCATCCTTCTCACAGCACAACCTTTGAGATACTCAGCATAGTTATCAGTTTAACAGTACATTAATCAGAGACAAAAAAAACAACCCTACACCCAACCCACGCCTGTGTCACCGTAGACTAGAGATCCACCAGGATCCATAGTGATTATGACTGCTTTAATTAGACATTATTATTATTATTATTATAACAATAACCATATGGTAATTATATAGCAATAATAATGTCGGCCACTTTAACTTAGATTCCCTGATTTCATCAGTGGTGGAAAAAGGACGTATACTCAAGAATTAAAATTTACAAATTACAAAGTACTTTTTCATTTTAATATCAATGCATTGCTGGATTCATATGTAATTGTCCAAATTATATAGGCCTATAATGTGAAAATAGCTGATCTACAAGCTCAAAGCGTGTCACACCACAACTCGCTGTGATGTTGTAGATCGTCTATTTTCCACTATTCCACAGTGGTCATCACAGTCTACTGACTTGAACCCCATATAAAATCCATAGTGGGATTTGAAGACAGTTGCAAAACGCAAACCTTACATATTAGATCTATCATTATCATTTAGTCACAGCAACACACCTCCACCACCAGGGGGCGAAAGACATTAAGGCAACAGTATGTGTATTGTTTATTGCTCATGCGTGAAACACTTTGACCCGGAAGCAGGGTTGTGCGTAGCAGCGTTTAGCACTGCAGCATGGTAGCAGCATCGTGGTTGTTAGCCTTTAGCTCTGTGGTTGTTTTTCATCGTGGTGTGAAATAAAGGGAGTGCTACTAAAAACAACCTCATAATGGACGTCAAAACGTGTCAAATGGAGTCTGTACGGGTGAAGATAAATGAACACATGACGTCGGTGGGAGAGGACATATTGTGTGTTTTGGACAAACAGCAGCAGAGTGGTGGTGCTGATGTTTGTTGTGTGAAGCTTGATGTTAGAGTGTTTGTGTTGGAGCGCCTCAGTTTGGCTGCTCAGGTCATGGTCAACCTCTTCCAGAGAGAGATGGAGACACTAGAAACTCTGCTGGAGAAACAAAACAAAGTGCTGGACATTGATGTTGATATGGACATCGATCTACACACTGCAGGTATGTGTTACACACACACACACACACCAGCATTAAGCTAACTGAACTACATTTCCCAGTAGCTTATTGTCCTCACCAATTACGTGTGTGTGTGTGTGTGTGTGTGTGTGTGTGTGTGTGTGTGTGTGTGTGTGCGCCTGATGGGCCTAATATTGCATATAATTTTGTTATTAAACCCCTCTGGCATCTCACTTTTTTTTTTAAATAAATGTGGTCATAAGTGGTATGGCCGACTTGGTACTGTAGCTTTATTGATAATGTTATTTTAAAGGCTTAAAACGGCTTAAAAATGCATCTATCAGGAAAAGAGACACATTGTCACAATGTGGGACAGGGTCTCATTTCGTGGGACGCTTGAAAAGTCTTGTAAATGTGGGACTGTCCCACGCAAAGGGAGACTGGTCTCCGTTCTGTGCTCACCGTTTCCATGTGAATCCTGAGATCTACATGATTCTCACTGTTCTATTATAGCAGCTGGGTTTACTTTTTATCATTGCTGCCGGGCAGAGAAACCTTGTATCTCCATAATTCAGAAGGAATTCTCTGGCACTGGCACCGGCGATCAGACGCACCTGCCCGGGAATGTGGGGGGATTAGTGGAGTTCCGCGGCAGTGTTGGTTCGTTTCGCGGCCGACGCCGCAACTGCCGACAACAGTCGCGGCTCCTGATATGCGTTGCCAGTTAAAAATCACCCGTGTCTTCCCTGTGAGGTTAGGGTTAGGGTTTGGGTTGTCAGCGTCGCTGGTTAAAACTCACCCGTGACTCCCGAAACAGCCGTGTCTTCCCTGTGAGGTTTGGGTCTGGGGTAGGGTGTCAGACTGCTGCCGCTGGTGCCAGAAAATGCACTCGCTCTCTCTCACATAATTTAACCTTTAACCTGTTTTTTTGTAAATTAATGTCCTAATCATCATTCTACAGTGTCACCCAAAAGTAACCAAAATAGCCGATCTACAAGCTTTTTATTTTTCATTTAATTTTAATTTTCTGAAAAGTAACAGTTTTGGACATAAGAGGTTTCCACCTCACAGCAACAATATTATACCTACTTGTGTTATCTAGTTCAGGATCGTTAATATGTTAATAAACTGATTGGCTGTTTCAAATATGCAATGAAAAAATACAGCCTGCTAGATCTTCCTTCATTTTGTTCTTTCATTTTTATAAAACAAACCAAAAAACATTCTGATTCATAATTTAAATTAATTTAGTCATGTTCAGTTTTATACAGGAGCTGTTTATAAAGTTTAATATCAAAAATACATTATAGTCCTTATTCATGACACATGATCAGCGGCAGCCTTTTTATGAAAGTTAATACAAATTAATATCACATCAAATTCCTTATTCAATGATGTATTGTATTCCTTTATTCCAGACCAGTGTGTGGAGTCCTGTCTACAGGTGAAGATCAGTTCTCCAGCCACGACTGTTTATATTAAACAGGAACCTGAAGACCACCTTAAACAGGAACCTGAATACGACCTTAAACAGGAACCTGAAGACAAACAGGAACCTGAAGACCATCTGGCTCTCAGTAAGTTTAAATTACTCTGTCTTTATTTGTTTTATTGGTGAAAGTGGGTAGAGCTGAGAGTGCAAAGATGAACCGATATGACCTGGTTATCGATTTTAGCATTAACAATGTGACTACATTGATGGTATTATAAATGGGACGACGGTTCGGCAGTAAAAGTATGAATGGGTTCACTGAAGCTTTGCAGTTCATTCGACTTCATTATTAACTAACCTGCTGAAGAAGACTCACTGACCTAACATTCGGCTCGTCTCACATCTGCTATGAGAACACTACAATGTAAACAAAAGGCCATACAGCACAGAGCACAGTCAGCGCACCATCATCAACGTTCAATTTAGGAAATTGTGGCCAAAGAGTAATCTGTTGATACTTTTTCCATCCACTACTCCACACTGAGGTACAAGATTCAAACCTTTTATAGAGTCTTTGTATTTTTTCCTAGACTTTCTGCACATTCCTGTGTGTAAAGAGGAGGTCTCACCTGAAGAGGAGAGGAGCTCCAGTCTGGTCCAGGAGGAACCACAACCTCCACAGATTAAAGATGAACATGAGGAGCTATTTCACACAACAGAAGAGGCTGGTGGACAAAGGTTAACATTACTAGCAGTGAAAAGCGAAGATGATGATGAAAACAGAGACACAGAGCCTGTAGCCGGCACCTCAACTGTACACATGAAAGCACAAGCTGATGTAGAGGACTGTGGAACATCACAACCAACTAGTGACAACCAGCTCCTCTCTTCACACTGTTCTGAATCTGACACTGAAGACAGTGATGAGTGGGAGGAGACTAGGGGAGATCAGTCAGCTTTAAACACACTGAAATCACAAAACACACAGCACAAGCTGTCCCAGGACCTGAAATCATCGAAACAAACTGACTCCATGAGGAGTCACACAGGGAAGAAAAGTTTTAATTGTACAGTGTGTGGCAAAATGTTTAATCGAAAGGGGAATTTAAAATCACACATGATGACTCATACAGGCGAAAAGCCCTTCTCTTGTACAGTATGTGGTAAAAGCTGTGCTCACAAGGGTGATCTAAAAAGACACATGATGACTCATACAGGCGAAAAGCCTTTCTCTTGTACAGTTTGTGGTACAGGCTTTACTCAGGCGGGTACTCTAAAAACACACATGATGACTCATACAGGCGAAAGGCCATTTTCTTGTACAGTATGTGGTAAAAGCTGTGCTCACAAGGGTGATCTAAAAAGACACATGATGACTCATACAGGCGAAAAGCCCTTCTCTTGTACAGTTTGTGGTACAGCCTTTACTCGGGCGGGTCATCTAAAAACACACATGATGACTCATGCAGGCGAAAAGCCCTTCTCCTGTACAGTATGTGGTACAGGCTTTTCTCAGGCGGGTACTCTAAAAACACACATGATGACTCATACAGGCGAAAAGCCCTTCTCCTGTACAGTATGTGGTACAGGCTTTTCTCGGGCGGGTACTCTAAAAACACACATGATGACTCATACAGGCGAAAAGCCCTTCTCTTGTACAGTTTGTGGTACAGGCTTTACTCAGACGGGTAGTCTAAAAACACACATGATGACTCATACAGGCGAAAGGCCATTTTCTTGTACAGTATGTGGTAAAGGCTGTGTTAACACAAGTCATCTAAAAACACACATGATGTCTCATACAGGCGAAAGGCCCTTCTCTTGTACAGTTTGTGGTACAGGCTTTACTCAGGTGGGTAATCTAAATAGACACATGGAGACTCATACAGGCAAAAAGCCTTTAGTTTAAGTCATAATGATCAGTCAGTCTAATCCAGGATGACAATGATGCAAAAGCAGAGGAATGTATAATCTGACAATATCAACATGACTGAATAGAATACACATTAATAGTTCATTGTGATGGAGTTTAATTTGTATCTTGTGTATGGATGTTATTTTCTATTCAACATGATGGAATTTTATTTTTATTTTTGGTTGCATTATTGCATTATATACTGGGTACATATTAAACAAGTAAGACGCGCAAACGCGGGAAGCGAACGCAGCTCGTAAATTGCAATAACAACAATTAGAATAAATTACGTACTTTAAGGTTTTTTTTTTTTTTTTTTTTTTTAAGATTTTTTTTTATTTTGTTTTCTTTAAAGTTTTTTCTTTAAGTTTTTTTTTTAAGTTAAGTTTTTTTTTTTTAAGTTTTTTCTTTAAGTTTTTTCTTTTTAAATTTTCTTTTTAAGTTTTTTTTTAATATGTTAAGTTGTTTGTGTGTGTGTGTGTGTGTGCATGTGTGTGATACAGCTGCGCCCTCTGGTGGCGGGCGGGTGGTGTTACAGCATGACAGACAGAGACATGATCTGCTGGGTCTCATAGTAAATGCTCACTGCGTTCGCAATAAATTGCAGGTAGGCAACCATGTGCATGGGCGAACTTTGGCGCGGAGGGTGATAACTGGCACATAGAGTAAACATTTCCCATCAGTTAACCCAATCAGACCTGTGATTTTTCAAAAAATAGCAGGCGTATTGCCCTGAGTTACATCCCGAAATAAAATGTTTCTGTAAAATCAGTTGGAAATATAATGAAAACATGGCACACTATAAAATGAAAACATGGCCTTAACCCATTTCGGGCGGGAACCCCTTTTGGTGTTTTAGGCATTATGTTATACTTAGCTATTGAAAAATAGGTCTGCTTTTTTTTGAAAAATAGCAGATCTACAAGCGGCACTGAGTGCTGCGCTGTGAACTTGTAGATCTGCTATTTTTGAAAAATAGCAGACCTACAAGCGGCACCGAGTGCCGCACTGTGAACTTGTAGGTCTGCTATTTAAAAAAAATAGCAAAATCTGCTATTTTTCAATAGCTAAAGCATAACATAATGCTAACACCAAAGGGGGTTCCCACCCAGAATGGGTTAATGTCAAGGTTCCCAACGCGTGAATCTTTTCTACGGCCGAGCATAGACATGGTAACGCCCTGCCTGCCTCTGATTGTCCTACCAACACTGCACGTCTTACCAGACTTTCCTCCGAGGTGGAGGAAACATACTGGAATCGCTGGATAGTCTGCCGCAAGGTTACTCCGTGGTGGGAAATAATACAATTACAATATAATACAAGAGAATGACAGCTTGGCACATGCAACAGTAACTTATTTTTGTAGAAGAGGCAAACTAATATTGTTTATGCCCTTTGTTTTGATAGAATAATTGATTGTGTGTTCTAAATAAAGTGCGTTACTGTTGATTATAGTGTAATTTGCATGTGTAAACTTGAAACATTATTGTACTGTACTGTACTGTCCCCCGATACTCTTTTTTTAGTATAATAGTATTAGTTTACTATAATTATTAGTCAATCGAAGCAAACGGCATAAACAATATTAGTTTGTCTCTTTGTCTCTACAAAAATAAGTTACAAAGTTAGTTACAAGGCTGCAGCCTGTCGTGCAGCTGTCATTCTCGGAGGACACTCAAGAGAGACCATGATGGGACAAGATGGACAGTGTTGGTAGGCCAATCTGAGGCAGCGGGGCGTTACCATGTTCGGACGTAGAATAGATTCACGCGTTGCTAACCCCTGTACAAAATAACAGGGAAACTGTCCAATTCAACCTGAAGTGCACAGGAAATACACAGGAAAACAAAAAAAAACAGGGACAATTATTATTTACATGGCCTTCTTCTCAACTTTCTTGCACACGAACGCCAGATTGTTGCACTTCTTCCTGATGACGCACCTCATGGCTTGAATGGCGATGTCAGGATACTTCGCCTGGACATGACCTGTGAGGGAAAACACAGAAAATAAAGCATAACTTTTTTTTGCCGTCACCCCATATTATCCACCATCCATAATTAACATGGATAAGTGTGTGTGAATCATTATGGTTTGTCCATATTGAAAGAACTCACCAGTAGCCTCAAGCTTGCTAGGGTCTAGTGGTTGCTTGGACTCCAGGTCTTTGTGCGCCCCCGACTGCTTCCCGGTCAAACTGGAATTGGCCAGCGTTTCCCTGCCAAAGACCAGGACGGCTAGATCCCCTGTGTACACGGATGAATTTGCAGTCCGCAGAGTCTTCAGTTTCCGTTTTACGACGGTGACCTCAGACCCAGGCATAAGAGGCAACTAAAAAATAAATAAAACATGCGTTACTCTCAAAGACTCGCATTATATTCATCTGTGCAGTGAATATTTATAGACGAACATATGAGGCATCATCCCATTTCCCAATGAAACTTTTAAGGAGACTGCAAATACTATACAACTCTACCACAAAGTTTGTGAGCATGCTTTCTTTCCAGGTAATGAGTAAAACCACCAGATTTTCCACATTAAGTCACAGATCTACAACATTTTCTTGTGTAGAAAAATACAAAAAAAATGCCTTATGGGATACATGGGCAACTGGCGGCCCGGGGGCCACATGCAGCCCCCACCTTCAGTTAATGCGACCCAAGGTCAATATCCGAACATTGATACATTATTGATTTCAGCTAATGACTAGTATTAAAATGTTATGGTCTTTAGTTCATAAAGGTAACATAACTATAACTAAATGCATTTTAAATTACATAAAGATTTTTGTTTTCAGGATTCCAATTAAAAAATAGCAAAACATTATTCAGGATTTCAATTCAAATATAGCAACAATAGCATAAAATAGCTGATCTACAAGCTCAAGTTTTGAGCTTGTAGATCAGCTATTTTTGCTACGACAGTAATATGCAATGTGGCCCTCTGGAGTGCGTGTGGAAATATTGTGGCCCTCTCCATCGTCAAAGTTGCCCACCCCTGCCTTATGGGGTAGTTACCATCTCATCAGACACCGCTTGAGTGATGGCCGCAGACTGTGACATGCAGGAGGATGCAGATGGTGTGGGTGACATGCAGGAGGATGGTGTGGGTGACATGCAGGAGGATGCAGATGGTGTGGGAGACATGCAGGAGGATGGTGTGGGTGACATGCAGGAGGATGCAGATGGTGTGGGAGACATGCAGGAGGATGGTGTGGGTGACATGCAGGAGGATGCATATGGTGTGGGTGACATGCAGGAGGATGGTGTGGGTGACATGCAGGAGGATGCATATGGTGTGGGTGACATGCAGGAGGATGGTGTGGGTGACATGCAGGAGGATGGTGTGGGTGACATGCAGGAGGATGGTGTGGGTGACATGCAGGAGGATGGTGTGGGTGACATGCAGGAGGATGCATATGGTGTGGGTGACATGCAGGAGGATGGTGTGGGTGACATGCAGGAGGATGCATATGGTGTGGGTGACATGCAGGAGGATGGTGTGGGTGACATGCAGGAGGATGCATATGGTGTGGGTGACATGCAGGAGGATGGTGTGGGTGACATGCAGGAGGATGCATATGGTGTGGGTGACATGCAGGAGGATGCAGATGGTGTGGGTAACATGAAGGAGGATGGTGTGGGTGACATGCAGGAGGATGGTGTGGGTGACATGCAGGAGGTAGAGGCAGGATCTGACGTGAGTTTCTTGATCACGTGCTTCAGCTGTGCAACCACTACTGGAAGCTCTATACAGGGTCAGGGAATGAAGATGTAAAGACAGGGGAATGAAAGCATTAACCAGAGCAACTACAGTATGAAAGGAAAACAATGCATAGAAATAGTAATCTAGGATCATAGGTAAAACAAGAACCATCGGGCAAAACATACATGACCGTTGGCCTTTATCGTTTTCTGCAGACATGGCAAGATTATTCGTTTTTTTATTTAAATACCGGTCATAGCATCTAGGATACGTTTCACGTTGTCTTCCTTCAGGGCTCTGTTTTCCCTCCCAGGGCTTTTATTTTGTTTCGAGCTGCGCTCCAGTTCCTGGGCAGCTCCTCATCAGAATCTTCATTTGAGTTAGTTAACTACACCAAAACACAGAAAATCGAATAATCAGTCTCCTCTGTTGCAGCAAAATTCACAGGAAAATTACTACATCAACTCAAAAACACAAGTTTCTAAATAGTCAATTATATTTTACCTCTGAAGATGGTGAATATTTTCCTTCCATTTGCCGTTTAAATTCTTCAATCATCCGGCTGGATGCCTCTTTTTCTGTAGATCCTTTTTGGGCCTTTTTCTGTGAAAATAATACATGTTTCAATAACAGGGCAATGTTATACATTCAACTGCACCACTGGTAGATCCTACCCAGCTCCATAATTTTGTAAATAATCAAAACAAATATGTTCTTGAAGTGTGATCTGTGCACTTTTTAAATATATTTAATGATCTGGTATTTACTTAATTATCTGCCGATATAGCAATTCAGCTTACAGACAGTTCCAAATGTGTTAAAGAGGCAAAGATTGTATTTTGTATTTTTGACAATATAGTTGAACCTTGCTATTAATTACCTTCTTTGGTGGAACTTCCTCCTCCTCCTCCTCCTCCATGAATTTGGTGTTTGGCTTAACCTTCAATTTAGGCATTTAGCGATTTACAATAAGCAAGAACAAAAAGCATGGCAATACATCACATACATAAAAAGTAGTTATCATGAAACATGCGTAAGCTAAGAACGTAGCAGTGGAATATCATTTTGGGGATCACACATCTACCCAGTGCTAAATGTAAAAACTGTAATATGCATGTACTTCAAATGAAAACTTGTATTGAACAGAAGGTACCGAGACGACTCGCCCCTTTTCCAACTCGCCCTCGCGAAAAGTGAAGACGGCTCGCCACAGAATTTCGAAAAGTGAAGACGGCTCGCCACAGATTTTCGAAAAGTGATGACGGCTCGCCCCGAGCCGTGGAGAGCCCGCCCCCATAGTGTGGACAGCTCGCCCCACAGCGTGGATATCTCGCCCCAACGCACGGATATCTCACCCCGTGTTTATTTCATGTTTATTTTACCTTATTTATCATATTAGAACATTGTTTGTCAAAGGAGAACATTTAGAACCAGTTAGAACCCGTTTGTTTGTTGTTGGTCAAATTCAAATTATGCATGGATAATGAATGGCTTACTCCACTCCATTGTTCTGGAAATTCCATTCCAAGTACAGTACTTGAAATTATATGCACTCATGTTTACATAAGTACAGTACTTGAAATTACATGCACTCATGTTTACATAATGTTATCCAGTAACATTCGTTTTTGCATGTCATGGTATGGAGTTGCTTATTTCATTGTTTAGCTGGGGACCTGGAGCCTGTGAAATCAATTTACGTGGAATCTTTCACAGACTTTCATACTAGTCTACTACTACTAGCCATATGCACTCATGTTTATGTTGCATGTCATGGTAGGCCTACCTGCAATTTTGTTGTTGTACTAATATACATAATAATAATAATAATAATAATATAGGCCTACCTGCAATTTTGCATTTATTTCAGCAGGTGGCACTAAAGTTCTTGTTGCTTCCCACTTACATACAATTGTATTATTTATTTCAGCAGGTGGCACTAAAGTTCTTGTTGCCTCCCACTTACATAAAATTGCCTGCCTGTTATTGTATGCTGTGTGTGTGTGTGGCAAGTTCTTGTTGCTTCCCACTTACATAAAATTGCCTGCCAGACAATCAATTAATGTAACTATTGAGAGCGTAAGAATCTGGAGGAATCTGGTCTCAGTCCTAAATGGGTTAAAACACTTAAGTTGACACTTTTTATTTTCTATTTCAATGTATTTTTTAGATTTACTATATCCCATAGCTGGCCCCTTTTAGACTTATAGCATAATGTGCAGATAATAGCCTACAATACATTTCAATGTATTTCAATGTATTTCAATGTATTTCAATGTATTTGTAATAGCCTACTCACAGTATTAAGGTGAAACAACAAGTTGTTTACAAGTTGAAATGTATTTCAAAGCTTAGTGTCTGCCTTTGTTTTGAGTGGAGGGTGGAGGGGCTCGTTAGCACGCCTGACTCATATAGGCCTACTGTTATCATGTCTCACCTGCACCTGAACGACAGTCGTTGAGGTTAAAAAAGGGTGGAGCTTAGATTTTCTTTAAAAGGGAAGGTCACAGAGCACAATGATACAGTACTACTGACTGAAGATGCCAAGACAAGTCAGACTCCCACAACGCTTTGCCGGAGGAGACTTCATCCTCCAAAGAGCTCCAATGAGACGAACCAGCACAGCTGAACCAGCAGTAGTTGCTCCAAAGAGACGGCGCCTGCAGTTGTAGAAGCAGCTTTGATTGAAGCCATTGAACCACAGCTGTGGAAGCAGCAGAACCAGCAGTAGTTGCTACCGCTCCAGTTGAACCAGCAGTTTGCTCCAGTTGTTATTGAAGCTGTGATTGAACCAGCACCAGCACTAGCTGACGCAGCTGTGGTCGAAGACATTGGACCTTCTCTCAAATAAATGGTTACATTCCTACAGTTGATCTGTTGTTGTTGTTCTTGTTGTAGTAACGACCCAGCACACTCAAACAAAAGAGGCTGATGACCCCCCTTGGGCCCCCTCCACTCTCACTATAACTAGACACATACCCCCCCCCTCTCTCTGTTTAAAAGTACAGGAAAAATCTCAAAGTACATGTACAAATATAGTACAGGTAAAAATCTCTCTCTCTCTGTTTAAAAGTAGGCTACTATTGTGAATCAGTGGACCATGACAGCTTAAACACAACTCTTCTTTACTTTCAAAACTCAGAGTCAATAATAAGGCAAAGCAACATCATCACACATCATGTTGTATGTCAAGACTGAAGTAGTCGATCCCAGATAATCCCCCCAATCATCACAAACAACACAGGAATATGCAAGAGTGCAGCACAATCTCTCTCTCTCTTTGTTGGGGCGACTTCTCCGGACCTTTGGGCGAATTCTCCGGACTTTTGGGGGCGAATTCTCCGCGCGTTGGGGCGACCGCTCTTCCCGTTGGGGCGACCGCTCTTCCCGTTGAGGCGACCGATCTTCGCCGCTTTGGGCGAGTTGGAAAAGGGGCGAGCCGTCTCGTATTCGAACAGAACATTTCAGTTGGTGTGTGTGTGTGTGTGTGTGTGTGTGTGTGTGTGTGTGTGTGTGTGTGTGTGTGTGAAAGAACTAATACAAAAATCTGCTACATATATTTTCCTTCATAGGAGCCAGCACTCAGGCAGTGAAGCTGACACAGGTATTTAGATGTCTGTACATCATTTTATTAAGCTGGTACAGTAGCAACAGAAAATTTTAACATCAACTCAAATATCTGTGTAAAAACATGTTCTCAAAATTAATGCACCACACTCCCACTCATGTTCACTAAGGCTGCACAGACATGGACAATTTTGTCAATCATTGTGACTTGTCCGTCCTTCTCCTCTTTCAGGGTCTTCACAAGGCGAAGTGAAAGGGGGCCATCCAGGATTCGGAACCGGCCTTTCAGGACACCCGTTCTGTTCAGAAATTAAAGAGTAGAGTGATACATTAATTTAAGTACAAACAAATTATATTGCAGCAAAACTTGCCATGCATAGCCTACAGCAAGCAGCATTTTTCTGTTCAGTTTCTTTCTTTTTTTGCATCCATGCGATGTATTTTTAGTTATAGTTAAAAGTTCTGCTGTCAAACAATTTTGGCTCTGAAAAAGTTTTGAGCATCAGGCAATAAATGATTGGCATTTACATACCAATGTGAATCCGAACATTTGACTTGACTCTTGACTCTTCCACTTCTTTGCCAGAGAGTTGCTTACAGCTGACACATAACAAAAGCCACACATTACTGAACAGAAACTGCAGATATTGTGCTGACATGGTAATAGCTCTCAGGTGATCAACAGCTGAAACATAACAAAAGCCACACATTACTGAACAGAAACTGCAGATACTTTGAGACTGAGACATCGAGCGCGCGTCCGCAACTGGCTGTGGCCCCCATCAAGTGACCTTTTGACCAATGCGGCCCTCACCCCAAGTTGAGTTCGACAGGCCTGGATAGGCTCTGTGCTTAACTATAGCTCTTGAAGTTGGCATACCAATTTTATGTTCTGGATCATTTTCCACATTGCCATTCGATTGACTCTGTAGCAGATTTTAACTTGTGAAGATGAAGATATGGATAAATGATCCAACTGGTAGGCCAACTTTGAGAACCCTGGGATTACATTATAGCATCAGATTCCAGATGACATGACTTTACCTGATCCCCATGATGATGGTAGTTGGGGGAAAGAAACCCACACTCGATTTTCACGTCAGAGGCTCTCCCTCCCCATCCAGTGCTAAGGAAGGTGATGCTCCCAGCTGGACTGCACGCTATAAAATATTTTATAGTTGTGCTCTTTTTATAATTAGAGTAGGTTTGGGCCCTGTTAAAGTAAAACACATTGGATTAGTAGTTTCTATTACAAGTATTGAAATCATGCTTAAAAGTTTCCATAAAGGTTGAGTTTATAATGTATCATAACTCACAATTCCAAAGCAATGCATTTATAAGGCTGAAGCCTTGTCCCACACGCCCCAATCCATAGTACCTACCTAGCTTTAAGATTTTTCGGTGATTCAATTCTTATTTCAAAGCAGTCCACACTACAGGTGAGCTTTGGAAACAGAGCTTTCATAGCTGGGGGTGTTGTGGTGTGAATGCACTCCCTGTCTGGCCAGTGTATCAGAAACTGAATTTTTGCATAGAGCAGGTTGATCCACCTGGAAAACATGTCCCGTATGGTTGACTGTCCAATGTTGAGTGTATGGCTAAGAAGTGATGTGGCCGGATTTAGTCTCAGTTTAAGGAGGACAATGAAGAGCTGATCCTCTGGGGCAAGTTTACTCTTGCTGACCTCAAACGGCATCAGATAATTACACAGACACTGAAATGTAGTCCAGCTCAGTCCTGTTAGATCTCTGCAGCGCACATCATCTCCCCTCACACTCTCTGCCTTTAAATTGCAGAGCCATGCTGCCTCTCTTTCAATTTTGAGTGCATTGACCTGCCTCCTCAATGCCTCAATCTCACTGGCCTGGTCCATTTGCTCTCCATCCTCACCACTGGCCTGGTCATCGTGGCCCATTTTTGCTCCAGCCAGGCCCTCCAGGCCCTCCTCTTCACGGTCACTGGCCTGGTCATATTGGTCTGATCCAGACAGGAGGCCCTCCTCATCACTGGTCTCATGTCTTTGCCCTGTGTCCTCTCCTCTCATCTCATCTCCTCCTCCTCCTCCTCCTCCTGTCTCCCCTCCTGCTCTTGTCTCCTCTCCTCCAGTCTCTGTCCCCTTTTCAATGTGGTTTCTTTTTAGGGAATTTTCGAAAGGCCTAATCTGTAATTCGGGTGTGGTTCTGGGAGGACGGGAAGGAAATTTGGATGGAACATAGTCTGGGTGGGCAGGGTTTAGACTTTTCTGTTCTACAAAAGTAAATGGAAAAAGCAGATGAAAAACAGATGTAACTTGCATAATAATGGGTTAATAAAAATGGAAACATATTAATTACCCCTTTGCATATGCAAAAGAATAAAACATAATAGCAAAAAATGCAGTGAATGAGGCATGAATAAGAAATAATTAAAAATCAACTAAAATAAATTCATGAACATGCCAACAGGTTATCAAAGTTTGGCATTAAACATATTTAGATAGCCCGTTACTTACCATTGACGAAGTGCTTCTGACACACGTAAAATAATTGTGAGGTTGGACTCCAGGGTCTTCCCTTATCATCCTCCCTGCGGATCGCCTGCAGCCATTTCTGTCTCTTTTCATGATCAGCTGGAAGTTGATGAAACATCAACTCTGGGTTTTTTTCTTTGTTGTTTTTACAAAGAGGAACGCAGCACACTTTAGGCATTATGAAGACTGACCGTTTACAACGCTGGACTCTGTCACGCTCGTCGTGGTCGCTCGATCCGTCGCTGGGGAATGCCGCATCTAGCGGTATTTATAAGGATTAATGCGTGACGTATATATCATACGTCAGGGAAACTTCAATATCTCCGATGCTAGCAGTTTTTACAATCTTATGGAGTATATTATAGTACATTGTGGGTTGTATATTGAGATGCCAGGTATATGACATTAAAAAGGACAAATAAAACATATGGGACACATTATTCGAACACAAAATAAATCGCTACAGCCTCAGTAATGATAGCCTGGTTAATAAACCAGACCGAATCAGCCGTTGGCAAAAAAAAGTTGCCTACCAGCGGATTACGGTCTGGCGAGGCTCAGTAGCACGCCTCTTTCCTACAGCAGAGAACAGGTCGGACCAATCGGGACACGGTATGCAATATAGGCGGGCTTTGGTACAGTGACGTTCAATGCTTGAGACCTTTGACTGACAGTAGCTCTGACCAATTGCGTCGAAGAGAAAATGTTCCCCGGGAAATGAAATCCAAGTGGAGCCAGCCCAGACTGATATACCGCGACAGTGTTGTGTGATATTAGTCTGGCTTATTAGCCAGGCTACAGTAATGAACCAGTGAAATAAGGGTATTTTATGATGCCTCTCATAGGGATTGCATTGACAGCTGCAGTATACCGTTGAAACGGACCAGAAGTGGGGACGCTGTCTCATTTGGGGGCGTGGAATTTGTAGTCCCCGTGTGTCTCTATGCTTGAGACCTTTGACTGACAGTAGCTCTGACCAATTGCGTCAAAGAGAAAATGTTTGAACCCGCCCCCCGGGAAACAAGATCCATACACAGCATCTCCAGACTCAAATACCACACGACAGTGTGATTTGAGTCTGGCTTATTAGCCAGGCTATCGTGCACCTGCCTCGATACTGTTGTTAAGCAGGACAAACAACCACTGCTATCAGCGATCCTCCATTGAGGACCGTGTTATGTCGGCATTTTTCCGAAGAGGAATAGAAGCATTCCTATCACCAACATTCATACTATAATAACGCCATGGTGAAACGTTGCTGTTGGGCGTCCTGCAGCAGTGCTTCATAAGTACCCAGAACGTTTGGGGCATTTTCTTTTTATTCCTTTCCCCGTGGGTGCGCACATGCACATGTCAATGTTTACATCTGGAGGAGGAGGACGCGGCGGTCACTCATTCACCCTCCCTGCTACTAAATCATACTATTAACGTCAACTTTTACTAAACAATGGTTAAATCAATCGTCTAATAAACAACAAACAACTTACCTTGGAGCAAATGGTGTGCTTTGTAACTTTCTCCACGCTCAGTTGGGTTCTGGGCACTGTAGGTTCAGGGGGCCTAAAGCCATATTCATAGTCCAGATTTAGGTGAAGAGGTGGTCACCTATTCGGTGGTCACCTCTTTTATTTCATAATGGTCCTTTTCTGTTCCTTTCCTATTCTATTTCTGTCACTGTCTCTATTATTTCATCCCTTTGTTCTGTCGTTCTCCCGCTGCTCAGTTTGTTTTTACGTCGGGAGCTCAGCAAAGCCGCACTGGGCAGTGCTGTAGACTCCTGTGTCCTCCTGGCCGTGACGGATGTCTGTGTGTGTGGAGATAGAGGGACGCGGGGGAATGGGAGGCGCTATGAGAGGCAGTGTAGGAAAACAAGTTTGGACTATGACTATATAGGCCTTTAGGATTCCCATTAGTCCGACATACGTGGCCGAGTAATAAAGTGATGACCTGTGTTAACATTCTACAACATTATTCCCAAATCAACACATTTTTATGCTATATAAACCATTTTGTTGACCCTTCCCCCCACACACATTTATTTTCTTTGACCAACTTGCTCATGTAAAAGCTCACAATGGCCCGTGGGGTTAGCTCAACCGTCTGGACACCTAGGCTGCTGAGCCAGCCTGGCGGTGTGCCGCGGATTCGACTCCCGATCCCGACAGCCTTTGTGTCTCCCCCCCATCTTTCTCCCCATTTCCTGTCAGTCTACTATCAATCTATCAATACATGCAGAAAAAGAATAATAGCTGCATATGATGCTGAATAATAACCCACCTTTTGAATAGCATTTAAAAAAATTAGTGAAAGAGTGGCACCAGGTGAAGAGATGGTCAGTCTCCTATTGCAGTGGTTCCCAAACCTTTTCATGTCAAGGACCCCCAAATTGACACTAATTAGCCTGCGGACCACCATTTTGAAAATACATGCCAGGGACCCCCATAAGAGAAGTTTTTTACGGCTCTAGCAGTGATTCTCAACCCGTTTTATTTCAAGGACCCCCAGTTTGACATGCATTAGTCTACGGACCCCGATTAAATGGCATTTCTATCTCTGGGACCCCCAATTTATATTGTAAAATCAATGTTAATTTAACTCTGAGAATTTAACTCAGAGTTACAGACCCACAAGGGCCCATTTTGTTCCAAACTATCATTTAGCTGGGGACCCCCTGGAACTCCCTCAAGTACCCCTGGGGGTCCCCGGACCCCACTTTGGGAACCACTGTCCAATTGGTCATAATAAGTACCACAGACGAAAAACAGTCTAAGTCCAAATTTCAGACTGACCCCTCCACGAAAAGGCCTCGTTGTCCTGAACCCTTATCTATCATTTATATATTATGGATCAATAGTGTGGACTTAGACTGTTATTCGTCTGTGGTACTCAGTGGTGCACCTTAATAACCTTATTGAGGTGCACCTCAATAACCTGGCTCCCCCCTACCTCTCCGATCTTCTCGAACCATATGTCCCCCTCCGCTCCCTCAGGTCCAGTGAAGCCAACCTCCTGAAGGTCCGCAAGGCCAAGCACCGCACCTGGGGGGACAGGGCCTTCTCTGTTTCGGCCCCCAACCTCTGGAATGAACTCCCCAACCATCTCAGAGCTGCTCCCTCTCTCCTCTCATTCAAAACCTCACTCAAAACCCACCTCTTCAGGATAGCTTTCCCCAGCTGAGGTCTGGATAGGATGTCCTTCCCTCGTTTATCCTTTTATCTTTTTAACCCTGTACTGTTGTTGTATCTGTTATGTTTTGCTTTGTTTTCTGATGTGATAAGACAGACTACATCACAAATGAATCACCCACCTCAGTGGAACATTGTCTGTCTGTCTGTCTGTCTGTCTGTCTGTCTGTCTGTCTGTCTGTCTGTCTGTCTGTCTGTCTGTCTGTCTGTCTGTCTGTCTGTCTGTCTGTCAAACAAGCCCCCAGGGCTTTTATGTAATCCTTTTAGATCATTGGTTTTAGATTATTATTTTAGATTATTGTATAACTTCTACCTCTGTCCTTTCTTTCACAAACTGTTAATAAAGTACGTATTCAATCCGTCCATCCAGTTACACACCTCCTCCACCAGGGGGCGAAAGGCAGCGCCTTTGCATTGAGCAAACGGCTGGAGGATACATTGCTGCGCATGCGCTCGAAACACGTTGAACCGGAAACGAAAGTATGTGCGTGTTGTTCCTGTAAGAAGCATGAAGGCTAGCCTTTAGTTCTGGTTGTTTTTCATCGTGGTGTGAAATAAACGGAGTGCTGCTAAAAACAACATCTCATAATGGAGGTCAAAACGACTCAAATGGAGTCTGTATGGCTGAAGATACATGAACACATGACGTCGGTGGGAGAGGACATATTGTGTGTTTTGGACAAACAGCAGCAGAGTGGTGGTGCTGATGTTTGTTGTGTGAAGCTTGATATCAGAGTGTTTGTGTTGGAGCGTCTCAGTTTGGCTGCTCAGGTCATGTGCAACCTCTTCCAGAGACAGATGGAGACACTAGAAACTCTGCTGGAGAAACAAAACAAAGTGCTGGACATTGATGATTATATGGACATCGATCTACACACTGCAGGTATGTAGGCCTATGTGTTACACACCCCCACCCACGCACCCACCTACATACTGCATGTTAGTAAACTCTGAACAACACCAGCTTAGCTAAAGGTAGTATTAATCTAACTGAGCTACATTTTACAGTAGCTTGTTGTCACCAATTGCAGCAGCATGAGTGTGTGTTAGCTCCTTTCGGAACCCTACGTTAAAGTTTCTGACATTTTGAGGACTTTACGTAGGGTTCCTTATCATCGACTTCAAGCGACATGGGATGCAATCTGACTTCCCCTTCTCCGACGGATCTCTGCGCTGTGGATATGACGCTGACATATTCCAAAAGAAGCATATAATAGCTATAGGAGACAACGAACCCTCTGACCCCCCCCCCCCCCGCGAACGGCGGAGAAGCCGTTAAGTATTTTTAATGTTTGTTAGACCGTTTTGGCAGCTCTCTTCCTTCCTTCCTTGACTTCCTTATTGACATCCTATTGTACCGCCTCCATCACCGTGGCTGGCTACCTGCGACAGAGGCAGGAACGCGCAGATAGCCAGTTCCGGCGCTCTGTCGATGATAGCGGACCCTACGGGTTAGGGGTCCAAAGGAGCTCAACCCGGGGGGTCCGGAGACGGGCTAGAGAGAGTGTGTGTGTGTGTGTGTGTGTGTGTGTGTGTGTGTGTGTGTGTGTGTGTGTGTGTGTGTGTGTGTGTGTGTGTGTGTGTGTGTGTGTGTGTGTGTGTGTGTGTGTGTGTGTGTGTGTGTGCGTGCGTGCGTGCGTGCGTGCGTGCGTGCGTGCGTGCGTGCGTGCGTGCGTGCGTGCGTGCGTGCGTGCGTGCGTGCGTGCGTGCGCGCGCGCGATGGGCCTAATATTGCCTATCATATTGTTATTCAACCCCTCTGGCATTTCTTTGTTGGTTTTTAAATGTGGTCATAAGTGGTATGGTTGACTTTGCTCATGTTATTTTAAAGGCTTAAAATGGCTTAATAATGCATCTATCAGAAAAAGAGACGATGAGTGAAGCTTTACAACAGAAAGCCAACTATTAGGGGACTAACTATATTAGGGCATTTGAACATTGTGCCTGTCAGTCACAATGTGGGACAGGGTCTCATTTCGTGGGACGCTTCAAAAGTCTTGGAAATGAGGGTTGCAATACCCTCCATTGACTCCCCACTCATCATTTTGCGTTTGCGATCTGCTTGTCTTAAACAACGTTAAACTCACCAACATTGCAGCTGTAGTCCAAGCTTGAATTATTCTCTTTCAATCTGCCGAGCTTGTTTTTCATAAAAATCCCCCGTAGACATGTTATGAGCTACTTTCTGTCAAGAAATTCTGTGCAAGTGATTCTTTTTCTAAGTGCTGGAGTTTGGAAGCGCTCGTCGTAAGTCACTGAACGTCCCTGCATGCATCTGTTTCGCATTTGCACATAATGCAGGAGGCAGCAGCGCGACCCCTTAATACAAACGAGCGCTTCCAAACTCCAACATTTCTTCTTCTTGACAGAAAGTAGCTCGTAACATGTCTACGGGGGATTTTTATGAAAAACAAGCTCGGCAGATTGAAAGAGAATAATTCAAGCTTGGACTACAGCTGCAATGTTGGTGAGTTTAACGTCGTTTAAGACAAGCAGATCGCAAACGCAAAATGATGAGTGGGGAGTCAATGGAGGGTATTGCAACTCTAGATTCATCCCATTATAAAAAAATCTAGAGTTGCAAATTGCGGCTAGTGAATCCTGAGATCTACATGTTTCTCACTGTTCTATTTTAGCAGCTGGGTTTACTTCATTATGATTGCTGCCGGGCAGAGAACCCTTGTATCTCCATAATTCAGAAGGAGCGAGTGCATATGTTTGTATATGTTTCTTTTCCCTTTTTACCTCCTTTATGATGAATTCCTGTTCTGTTCTTTGACTATATAGAAGTGTCTATTTGTACGTTTCTAAATGTTTTGATGAATTGAACAAGGTGGACCCTCTTGTAAACAAGTGTAATGCTTAATTGGGTCGTCCACTCACAGTTAACAATCTTTGAATTGAGTTTGTGCTTGAAATGTACTGTAATTCTGCAAACTGTTAATAAATATTTCAATCAATCATTCTCCCACACCGGAGATCAGACAGGTTGCCGGGGGGAGGGGCGGCACCTGCCAAGGAAGGTGAGGGGATTAGTGGAGTTCCGCGTTCCGTGTTGGTTCGTTTCGTGGCGGCCGCCGCAACTGCCGACAACAGCCGCGGCTCCCGATATGTGTTGCCAGTTAAAAATCACCCGTGTCTTCCCTGTGAGGTTATGGCTTGGTGTGTCAACGTTGCTGGTTAAAACTCACCCGTGTCTTCCCTGTGAGGTTAGGGTTAGGGTTTGGGTGTCGGCGTCGCTCACCCATGGCTCCCGAGACAGCCGTGTCTTCCCTGTGAGGTTAGGGTCTGGACCCTGGGTAGGGTGTCCGACAGCTGCCGCCGGTGCCAGAAAATGCACTGGCTCTCTCTCACATAATTTAACCTTTTATGTTTTTTGTAAATTAATGTCCTAATCATCATACTACAGTGTCACCCAAAAGTAACCAAAATAGCCGATCTACAAGCTTTTCAGATCATTTCATTTTAATTTTCAGTTCAGTAACAGTTTTGGACATAAGAGGTTTCCACCTCACAGCAACAATAGTATACCTACTTGTGTTATCTATTTCAGGATCATTAATATGTTAAACTGTTTGGCTGTTTCAAATATACAATGAAAAAATACTGCTTGCTAGATGTGCTTTCATTTTGTTCTTTCATTTTTAAGTGGTGCAGCAATTCTAATGCACAGCAATGTGTGTCCTTGACTGGGTCTGGGTCTGTGTCTGTCCGTCCAAGCACGGACATATTATTATAGCGTTTGTTGACTACCAAGTGTCACTGTTGCGCAGCCGTAACACACACACACACACCACCACCAAACTACACACTGCAGGTTAGTAAACTCTGAACAACACCAGCTTAGCTACAAGTAGCATTAAGCTAGCTGAACTGAAGTACATTTCCCAGTAGCTTATTGTCCTCACCAATTACAGCTGTGTGTGTGTGTGTGTGTGTGTGTGTGTGTGTGTGCGTGTGTGTGTGTGTGTGTGTGTGTGTGTGTGTGTGTGTGTGTGTGTGTGTGTGTGTGTGTGTGTGTGTGTGTGTGTGTGTGTGTGTGTGTGTGCGTGCGTGCGTGCGTGCGTGCGTGCGTGCGTGCGTGCGTGCGCGCGCCTGATGGGCCTAATATTGCATATAATTTTGTTATTAAACCCCTCTGGCATCTCACTTTTTTCCCTTTTTAAAAAAATAAATGTGGTCATAAGTGGTATGGCCGACTTGGTACTGTAGCTTAGGAGATATTGCTAATGTTATTTTAAAGGCTTAAAACGGCTTAAAAATGCATCTATCAGGAAAAGAGACATTGAGAGAGCTTTACAACAGAAAGCCAATTTAGGGGACTAACTATATTAGGGCATTTGAACATTGATGCCTGTCAGTCACATTGTCACAATGTGGGACAGGGTCTCATTTCGTAAATGAGGGACTGTCCCACGCAAAGGGAGACATCTGGTCTCCGTTCTGTGTTCACCGTTTCCATGTGAATCCTGAGATCTACATGATTCTCACTGTTCTATCATATCAGCTGGGTTTACTTTTTTATCATTGCTGCCGGGCAGAGAAACCTTGTATCTCCATAATTCAGAAGGAGCGAGTGCATTCTCCGGCACCGGCGATCAGACGCACCTGCCCGGGAAGGTGGGGGGATTAGTGGAGTTCCGCGGCAGTGTTGGTTCGTTTCGCGGCCGACGCAGCAACTGCCGACAACAGTCGCGGCTCCCGATATGCGTTGCCAGTTAAAAATCACCTGTGTCTTCCCTGTGAGGTTAGGGTTAGGGTTTGGGTTGTCAGCGTCGCTGGTTAAAACTCACCCTTGGCTCCCGAAACAGCCGTGTCTTCCCTGTGAGGTTTGGGTCTGGGGTGTGTCAGACTGCTGCCGCTGGTGCCAGAAAATGCACTCGCTCTCTCTCACATAATTTAACCTTTAACCTGTTTTTTTGTAAATTAATGTCATCATTCTACAGTGTCACCCAAAAGTAACCAAAATAGCCGATCTACAAGCTTTTCATTTTTATTTTTCATTTCATTTTCTGAAAAGTAACAGTTTTGGACATAAGAGGTTTCCACCTCACAGCAACAATATTATACCTACTTGTGTTATCTATTTCAGGATCATTAATATGTTAATAAACTGATTGGCTGTTTCAAATATGCAATGAAAAAATACTGCTTGCTAGATGTTCTTTCATTTTGTTCTTTCATTTTTAAAAAACAAACCAAAAAACATTCTGATTCATAATTTAAATTAATTTAGTCATGTTCAGTTTTATACAGGAGCTGTTTATAAAGTTTAATATCATATGGTGTTATTGACCCCTGGTGGGTCAATGACTGTTTTCAAATACGCAATAAAAAAATACTGCTTAAAGAAATACTGCTTAAATAAATACTTTTACATTTTGAAATACATTTTGAGTAGGGCTGTGAAATGATTAAACATTTTAACCAGATTAATCTCAGTTTAAAAATATATTAATTAATCAGCATTCAAACTATGTCCAAGATTATACCATGTTTTACAAGTTCACGATACCACACATGGTGAGCAGCTTGTAGATCGGGTATTTTTTTGTGTTGACTTTTTTTCAATATAATTTTTATTTTTACCTGATGTTTACATACTGTAGAGTGTACCTGTAGATAGATAGATAGATAGATAGATAGATATTTATTGTAATTGTTTGCACGAAACAATGAAAGTTGAGTTCAGAGCTTCACCACCGGCATACATATAAACACACTGTAATAAATATTTCACAAAGTGCAACAGTGCTAGTGCAACTTACTAGTGCAGTGTAATAATAATATAGTTCAGCAATGCAAAGTCCAAAGATCAATGCATAGTCCAAGTCCAGTACAGTACACTTGGTCAGGGATGGGGGAGCGGGGGTGCAGGTTGTTCATTCAGCAGCCTGACAGCCTGTGGGTAGAGGCTGTTGGTCAGTCGGCTGGTTCTGGACCAGATAGATCAGTATCTCCTACCAGAGGGCAGACGTTGGAAAAGATGGTGTGCTGGGTGGAACTAGTCCTGTATGATGTAATTCGCACAGCGTAGGCAGCGGGAGGCGAAGACTGGAGATCTCTGGGAGACTGGTCCCAATGATCCTGAAAGAAAAGGCGTTGCTGTGCCTTCCCCACAGCAGAGGTGATGGTGGTCCTCCAGGACAGGTCGTCGGCCATAGTCACGCCCAGAAACTTAAAGTTAGAAACCCTCTCCACCTCCTCATTTCCGATGGAGAATGGCTGAGATGTCCGGAGACCTGCAGAAATCAATGTTGTTAGCGTTGTGGACATTGCCTGCCAATATAAATGTGTGTTTGGACACTGATGTGGAGGCTGGGAGGCAGAGATGCTGCTACTCTGTCATATCTATTTCATATCTATTTCAGGATCATTAATCTGTTATCAAGCCGATTGGCTGTTTCAATTATGCAATGATAAAATACTGCTTTAGTTTCTAGATGTGCTTTCATTTTGTTTTCATTTTTAAGTGGTGCAGCCACTTCAATGCACAGCAATGCGTGTCCCTGACTTCCTGGCTGGGTCTGTCTGTCCGTCCAAGCACGGAAATAGCGTTATAGCGTTTGTTGACTACCAAGTGTCACTGTTGCGCAGCCTAACACACACACACCAGGGAGGGCGGCTTGTACAGTACAGTACTACAGCACGAGTACAGTACAGCGCCACTTGGTTCAGACGGGTCTGATTTTCATTTTATGTAAATCATTCTGGTTCATAATACAGTATAAATCAATTTAGTGTGGTTATGCTGTTTATAACACATGAACAACCTTATTATTAAAGTTGTTACTAATGTCACCTTCATTCCAGACCAGTGTGTGGAGTCCAGTCTGCAGGTGAAGATCAGTTCTCCAGCCACGACTGTTTCTATTAAACAGGAACCTGAAGACCACCTTAAACGGGAACCTGAAGACCACCTGGATCTCGGTAAGTTTAAATCACTTTATTTGTTTTATTTGTTAAAGTGGGTCGGTACTGAGAGTGTAAAAATGAACCAATATTAATCGTCAGTAAAAGTATTAATGGGTTCACATAAGGCTTTGCAGTTCATTCTACTTCAGTACCAGTAAGACGCCTGAGGGCGAGAAGCGACCTCAGGTCGCGTGCACGCATCCGCCTGGGTGACAGCAGACTGATGGGCAAGCGCTGACACTTTGGTATGGGGGGTAAGATCTTAATTGTCAGGGCCTGTTAAGAACTCTAGTCTCCACCGGCTGCCAGGCGCAGCTGCACTAATAACTTTGGGGCAGGCCCGTCTAGTTTAAATGGACAGGTATCAGTCAAAAGGGAGACATCGAAGAGGAAGGATGGATGTCATGTCAGAACAGGTCAGCTCCATATATGGAGAGGTTTGGGGTTGAGGTTTGAGGTCAGAGTTGCTGACCAATATTGATGACATCAGGGATCTCCATATATGGGCTTAATATTGATGACACCAGGGATCTCCATCCCTGATGATGTCACGTGATGTCACATGTTCTCTCACCCCGACCACCAAATATGGTGCCGACACACCAACTGACGGGAGATGTGCGATTCCATAGTTAACAACTAACCTGCTGGAGAAGACCTAACATTCAACTCGTCTCACATCTTCTATGAGAACGCTATAATGCAAACAAACGGCCACACTATTTACAGCATTGGTTCCCAACGTCTTTATACTGAATTACCACCTCAGAAAATCTTTGGCACTCAAGTATTTTAACTGATGTTAAAATACAGGAGCGTAGACCTGCCCTTTTTGTTCCATTGGGGGCAATTATGGATGGGGGGGCAATTATTTTAGCACTCGAACAACTAGTGACTGCTCCTTTATACTGAACAAGACACTAGACTTGGTAAAGTTTGATTTGAATATGTAGTATAATGAAAGGTCTTTCTGCTGGTGATTTCCACAGAGCACCACAGGGAGAGGTCTACAGTGTCTAGAGAGATGGCCTCCAAAAGACATTCAACGTTGTCAGAGGAGCAGCCAGAGATGGACCAGAGACATGGACTGTTTGATGCAAGGATGCAACCTGTAGTAAAATTGTACAAGATAGGTATGTAGTGTTTTATTTGCTGTGGTTTAAACCTGTAGTAAAGTTGAATACAATTTAGGCATTTAGCAGATGCTCTTAATCCAGAGTGATTTACAGTAAGCAAGAACAAAACATGGTAATGCATCAAATACATAAAAACAATTCACCTTTAGCAAAGCCCTCTCCCACTTAGACACTCCCACTTGGACACTTTCCAGCCAGGCTCATTCATTCCAATGTAAATATCATGCATTTTACACATTCAATAATGGTTCATTTTTGGAACCAGACCTTCAAAATCTCTTCCAAATCCGTCAACAAGGCCTGCCATATGCACTGAAAAATATGTGTGCGACATTTATTTTGTAAAACAATGTTTTATCATATAGGGAAACTATTGGTGGAGAGTTTTGTCTAACCCATGGTATGCTTATCTGTGATTGGACCATAGCAGTTTGGGGAGGGGCTTAGCTATAGGTCAATTGTCTTCAAGAATCATACGTAAACTAAGAACAGTGGAATATCTATACAATGAAACTATGTGTATACACTATAGAGTGCAATGTCAACATAAAATGCTATCTAAGTTACGTAATTTTTTTCCCCCTTTTAGATATTTTTGGGTCTTTTCTGCCTTTATTGATAGATTTACAGTAGGTAGACAGGAAACAGGGAGAGGGATGGGGGAAGACAGACAGTAAAGTTTGTCGTGATCGGGACTCGAACCCGCGGCACACTGTCATGCTGGATTACCAGCCAAGGTGCCTGGACCGCTAAGCCTGCCCAGGCCCATTCCATAGTTTTGGAGCCAGAAGGGAGAAGAGTTTGGGATGTGTGGAGCGCTGTCCCGGCATTTTTAGTGAACTTCCAGCTTCCCTGCGTTGACTGATCTGAGCATGCGGGATGGTTTGTAGGTTCCGATAACAAGAATACAAGAACGCAAACCCCCCAAAAACATGCTCACTCCGGGTCTGCTAGGCTACTTAGGTGTGTAATCATGAGTCATAATTTGCAAGCAGTGGTTTTTGAAATGCAACAAAATTCCAGCCACCAGACCACAAACATATCAATAACGCAAAGGCTATACTAGTGCAGCACCATATCAACATCATTCAAAACGAGGCGTTTAAGTGTAAATGACAAAAATGCTACATTTGATAATATGCCGTCTCGTTCTTACAACTGTGTTGCATTACCTCAAACGACAGTCATGACCGAACTGAAGAAGTTCTGACAACAGTTTTGCTCTGCCGAAAGATAAAGTCCACAGTGTGTCTCATCACAACGTACTGTGAGCTTGCTTGTAGGTCAGATACTTTCAGCGAGCAAACGCCGCCATAAGGCAAAATATAATGCCTGAAGTGTAAAGCCAAATGTATCCTTTGCACCGAAAATAGCCGCTCTACAAGCTAATCTGGATGTCTTTTTGAATACATTGCAGGGCCTTTGCTCCTAGACCATATAACACATTGTATTATGTTTTTGTAGACTTTCTGCACGTCCCTGTGTGTAAAGAGGAGGTTCCACCTGAAGAGGAGAGGAGCTCCAGTCTGGTCCAGGAGGAACGACAAGCTCCAGAATTTAAAGACGAACAAGTGGAGCTAGTTCACACACCATAAGAGGCTGGTGGACAAGGGTTAACATTACTAGCAGTGAAAAGTGAAGATGATGATGAAAACAGAGACACAGAGCCTGTAGCCGGCACCTCAACTGTACACATGAAAGCACAAGCTGATGTAGAGGACTGTGGAACATCACAACCAACTAGTGACAACCAGCTCCTCTCTTCACACTGTTCTGAATCTGATACTGAAGACAGTGATGATTGGGAGGAGACTAGGGGAGATCAGTCAGCTTTAAACACACTGAAATCACAAAACCCACAAAATGTGGGAGGACAGCACAAGCTGTCCCAGGACCTGAACTCATCAAAACAAACTGACTCCAAGAGGAGTCACACAGGGAAGAAAAGTTTCAATTGTACAGAGTGTGGCAAAATGTTTAATCTAAAGCGGAATTTAAAAACACACATGAAGATTCATACAGGCGAAAGGCCATTTCCTTGCACAGTATGTGGTAAAGGCTGTCATGACTCTAGCGTTCTAAAAACACACATGATGACTCATACTGGCGAACGGCCATTTTCTTGTACAGTATGTGGTAAAGGCTGTCGTGACTCTAGCGTTCTAAAAACACACATGAGGATTCATACAGGCGAAAGGCCATTCTCTTGTACAGTTTGTGCTACAGGCTTTACTCAGGCGAGTCATCTAAAATCACACATGAAGACTCATACAGGCGAAAAGCCATTCTCTTGTACAGTATGTGGTAAAAGCTGTGCTCACAAGTGTGCTCTAGAAAGACACATGATGACTCATACAGGCGAAAGGCCATTTTCTTGTACAGTATGTGGTAAAGGCTGTGTTACCACAAGTGATCTAAAAAGACACATGAAGACTCATACAGGCACAAAGCCTTTAGTTTAAGACATAATGATCAGTCTAATCCAGGTTGACAATGATGCAAAAGCAGAGGAATTACATGTATAATCTGACAACATCAACATGACTGAATAAACAAGTAAGACGCGTGGACGCGGGAAGCGAACGCAGCTGTTGTGGCAGTCTGACACACACATACACAGAGCTTTATTTAATTTTTGTATTTAATTTAGTTTTCTTTTTAAATGTTTTTAAAAACAAATTTATTTAATTTTTTCCGTGTATGCGTGCGTGCATGCTTGTGTGATACAGCCGTGCCCTCTGGTGGCGGGCGGGTGGTGTTACAGCGTGACACACAAACAGACAGACAGACATGTTCTGCTGGCTCTCATAGTAAAGGCTCACTGGCGTTCGCAAACACACATTAATAGTTTCTTGTGATGGAGTTTAAGCGTGACACACACACACAGACAGACAGACAGACATGTTCTGCTGGCTCTCATAGTAAAGGCTCACTGGCGTTCGCAAACACACATTAATAGTTTCTTGTGATGGAGTTTAAATTTGTTCATGGATCTTTTTTTCTGTTCAACATGATGGAATTTCATTTTTATTTTAGGTTGCATTATTCCCTCCAGCTCATAGGTTACTGGTAGTACAATTTGAGCATCAGTGTGTGTCCATATTTGTCAGTATTTAACAAGTCTTATGCATTAACATTCATGCAATAATTATGCTCATTGATATGCATTAAATGATGGTGCAGTAAAGTGCTCACAAGCTGCTGGGTTTGTGTAGATCAGGGTGTTAGCTACATCTTACATAATATACCTTCACACCATAACAAAGCCACATATGCATCACAGTTAAACAATGACCTCTCAGACATGCTAGTGTTAACTATCATCATCATTATTTAATATCAATAGCCTTGCTTCAGCCTTATTTCACATCACAGACATTCAAGGTAGACAAGAAAAAAAGGAAAAAACCAACATCAACAGCACCCATATATTATATATGTAAACAATTGTAGATCTGCTATTCTCACTATTAAATAGTCTATACATTATACAGTTTGTTCATAATGGGTGTTCTTGTACGTCTGGGTCTTGGGGAGACCAATGTCCTAGCAGTGTTTTATCACACTAATATATATGTTACAGCACAAGAGAGAGAGTGTGTGTGTGTGTGTGTGTGTGTGTGTGTGTGTGTGTGTGTGTGTGTGTGTGTGTGTGTGTGTGTGTGTGTGTGTGTGTGTGTGTGTGTGTGTGTGTGTGTGTGTGTGTGTGTGTGTTAATGGCCTGCCCAACATAGCCATTTTCATTTTTAGATGGTAATGAGAACGTAGGCCTATTGCTTATTTTACGGTCCAATGACATGGACCAAGTGAAACACCTTTCCCCATTAGAATAAGACATCCAATGCACTACATTTCTGGTGTGAAATGGCACGAGGGATCCCCACAAAAAGACCACTCCAAAAACTGACAGATGTGGCGTTTTGTGGGCTTTGTCCTGTCCCCTCAGTGCTCTGCACGGCCCTGCAATATATGTTACGGATCTCAACTGCCCAGAACTGTAGGTTCTGGGCACTGTAGGTTCAGGGGGCCTAGAGCCCTATTCATAGTCCAGATTTAGGTGAAGAGGTAGTTGTGATGGCGCTGCTCATACTCCATCACCGTGCTCATATCTCTTACACTCCATGGCCAACACTTCCTCATATTCGTCCATTGTTTTCCCTCTGCTTTCTCTCTACCACATATCTGCCTCTATTCCGTTCTGTTCATTTTCTGTTCCTTTCCTATTATATTTATGTCGCTGTCTCTATTATTTCATTCCTTTATTCTGTCGTTCTCCCTCTGCTCTGTTTTGGGCGTTTGTTTGTTTTTTCCGCCGGGAGCTCAGCTCACAAAACCACCACGGAGCAAAGCCACACCGAGCACTGCTGTCGACCCCTGTGTCCTCCTGGCCGTGACGTGTGTGGGTGGAAGGGGTGGGGGGCAGAGGAACGGGGAGGCGGGGGAACGGGGGGAGCTACGAAAGGCAGTTTAGGAATAGCGCGTTTGCGTTGTGCTGGCTATACTGCGAGCCTGGGAACCCCACCTCCCCGTTCCTCTGTCCCCACACACACTCATCTCTAATTACAGAGATCCGATATCCAATAATATGCAGTAGGGTCAAATCGGCCGATACCGATATATTACATTATTAGATATTATATTTATATTGAGCTCATTGCTGAAATATCAGTCAATACCAGCTGAAAGCGTCAGCTTTTAAGCGGCGGCCAGCAAACGAAGGCCAGGCGAACAAAGGCGACAGGCGACTTTGTCAAAGTCCGACTTCGTCACTGAACGATAAGCTGTATCATTGATTAGTGACATATATAGTAGTGTGATAGATATAGTAGTGTATTGTAGTATATGTTTAGTGATCTACAATGTGTTTTCTTCCTATTCCTGTCCTCTCTTCTTCCTGGCGGTCGCACAAACACTGGGTTACACCCAGATGTCGCGACACAACTAATCTCATCTATCCTACTCTTTCAACTCACGTCGAGCAAGTGGTAACGGGAGGGCTTTGGAATTGCCACTCGGCTGTGGTGGAAGGCAAATCTGCTTTCATCTCAGCCTACGCATCCTTGCTCTCCCTTAACTTCCTTGCTCTGACTGAGACCTGGATCAGACCAGAAAACACTGCTACGCCCGCGGCTCTGTCAGATGTGTACTCTTTCTCTCACACTCCCAGAGCCGTGCGGACAGGTGGTGGGGTTGGTCTGCTAATTTCCAGAAAATGGAAATACTCTCCTGTTTCACTGTCACAATTCTCTCCTACCTCATTTGAATTTCATGTGGTCACTGTTTCTCATCCAGTCAAGCTCACCATTGCAGTTGTTTATCGCCCACCGGGCCCTGCTGGTGGCTTCCTGGAGGAGCTGGACCATCTAGTCTCCCACTTCCCTGTCGATGGCTCTGGATTCATCCTTCTGGGTGACTTCAACCTCCCGACTGAGAAGCAGCTAGACCCACTACTTTCGTTTCTCGCCGCCTTTGACCTAGTTATCTCCCCATCTCCTCCTACCCATGAGGCGGGCAACCAACTGGACCTGATCTTCACCAGAGGCTGCTCTATTGCTAACCTGTCTGTCACTCCTCTTTCCAGTGAAAAGGGTAAGAAACTCTCTGATCACTACTTCATGTCCTACTCTCTCTCTCTCTCCTCTCCCCCCTCACAGCCCCTCCCTACCCACATGATTTCCTCACGTCACAATCTTCGCTCACTTTCCTCCACTGATCTTTCCTCTTCTGTTCTCTCTGCTCTCCCTGCCCCTGAATCCTTTGCTCTTCTATCCCCTGATACCGCCACAGATCTTCTTTTCTCTACTCTATCCTCTTCTCTCGACCATCTCTGTCCCCTCACCACCAGGCCTGCACGCCAAACTCCACCTGCCCCCTGGTTGTCGGACTCAGTGCGGACTGAGAGACGGAGCCTGAGAGTGGCTGAGCGCAAATGGAGAAATGGCAACCTCCCGGAGGACCTTCTCACCTTCCAATCTCTCATTTCTACTTTTTCCTCCTCTCTATCAGCTGCTAAAGCTGCTTTTTTCTGCACTAAAATTCAGGCTTCTGCTTCCAACCCGAAAAAACTCTTTGAAACTTTCTCCTCTCTCCTACAACCACCACCCCCTCCTCCCTCCTCGTCCCTCCTCCCTGACGATTTCGCCAACTTCTTTGACAAGAAGGTGAACGATATCCGATCCTCCTTCCCTCCTCCCCCGGCTGGTGCCCTGCGCACTACCCACCCCCGTCTGCCTGCCACCCCCCCCTCTCTACCTTCATCTACTCCTCTTCCCCCCCCCATCCCCTCTCTATCCCACTTCTCTCCCCTCTCCCCTAACGAGGTCCTTCTCCTTGTTACCTCTAGTCGCCCCACCTCATGCTCTCTGGACCCGGTCCCATCCACTCTGTTGCAGTCTATTGCACCTGAACTTCTTCCCTTCTTAACCCACCTTATTAACACCTCTCTGACATCTGGCTACTTTCCCTCTACTTTCAAGACTGCCAGAGTCACCCCCCTCCTGAAGAAACCGACACTTGACCCCTCTGAGATCAAGAACTACAGACCGGTTTCCCTTCTATCCTTCCTATCTAAAACTCTCGAACGTGCTGTCTTTAAACAACTGTCCTCCTATCTCCACCAGAACAACCTCCTGGACTCCAACCAGTCTGGTTTCAAAGTGGGTCACTCGACAGAGACTGCCCTGCTGGCAGTGACGGAGTCGCTCCATGCCGCTAGAGCGAACTCTCTCTCCTCCGTCCTGATACTCCTGGACCTGTCTGCAGCGTTCGACACGGTGAACCATCAGATCCTCCTCTCCACCCTCGAGGGGATGGGTGTCTCAGGCTCTGCACTCTCCCTGTTTGCATCCTACCTGACGGGTCGCTCCTACCAGGTGATGCTGAGAGGGTCTGTGTCAGAACCACACAGGCTCACAACTGGGGTTCCCCAAGGCTCGGTTCTGGGTCCTCTTCTTTTCTCTCTCTACACTACATCTCTGGGTGCTGTCATCCACTCCCATGGCTTTTCCTACCACTGCTATGCCGATGACACCCAGCTGATCCTCTCATTCCCCCCCTCTGATACCCAAGTGGAGGCACGCATTGCTGCTTGTCTGGCTGACATCTCGGCGTGGATGTCGACAAACCACCTGAAGCTCAACCTGGACAAGACCGAGCTGATGTTCCTCCCGGGGAAGGGCTGTCCGCACCGAGACATGGCCATCACCATTGATAATGCTGTGGTGACCTCAACTCGGACTGCGAAAAATCTGGGTGTGACCCTGGACGATCAACTGACGTTCTCGGCAAACATCGCATCAGTGACAAGGTCCTGCAGATTCCTCCTCTACAACATCAGGAGGATTCGCCCCTTCCTCACGGAGAAGGCAGCCCAGGTGCTCATCCAGGCTCTCGTCATCTCCCGCCTGGACTACTGCAACTCCCTCCTTGCTGGTGCTCCGGCATCTGCCATCAGACCTCTGGAGCTTGTTCAGAAAGCTGCGGCTCGTCTGGTGTTCAACCGCCCCAAGTTCTCCCACACAACCATCCTTCTCCGTTCTCTACACTGGCTCCCCGTAGCGGCCCGCATCCAGTTCAAAACCCTGGTGTTAGCCTATAGGGCAGTGAAAGGAACAGCTCCTTCCTACCTCCGGGCTATGGTCGATGCCTACACCCCTGCCCGACCACTTCGGTCTGCCACCTCGGGGCGACTGATTGCCTCGTCACTCAAGGGTCCTTCTGGCCGATCCACACGGTCACGACTCTTTTCTGTTCTGGCCCCACAGTGGTGGAATGAACTCCCCACTGATGTTAGGACAGCAGAGTCACTGCCCATATTTCGCCGCAGGTTGAAAACCCACCTCTTCAGGAAACACTACCCTTCCTCTCTGCCTGACCTACTTGTTGTTAACTAGTTGTACGAACGCTTGTTTTCTATTGTTGTATTGTTTATTGGATCTTGTTTAGTCGATACACTTAATTGTTTTAGCTCATGCTCATTTGATTTAGCTATTTTGTCTCATCTGTTTAAGGAAATAGGTAGCTGATATATTGCACTTTTACCTTAGCGCTAGGTATACTCTTGGTTGCTTGTTTTTGCAGAAAATGCACTAAAGACTTCTGGTGATTAGTAGTTTTTGTTCCCTACCTATGTTGAATACACTTATTGTAAGTCGCTTTGGATAAAAGCGTCTGCTAAATGACTGTAATGTACCGACGGAAAATATCGGTGAAAATCGGTTCAATACCAATAATGCTTTTATAATTAAATATCGGCAGATATATCAAGTGTCTGACAACAATACCAAGTAATGAATATAAGAAACAACAACGTACCTTTTTATTTTGCTACCTTTATTGAATACAACAATATATCATATTTTATGACATTGCATGGTGAGTTGAATAGAACCTACTTAAGTATAAAGTTTAAAGAACCTATTCAGAGGCTTCTTTTCCCTGTGAAAAGAGTAATATACTTTTAGACAACATTCCACATTCATCTTTAGTTAAATCTAAGCAATGCTAATCAATATGTTGTGACATTAGTAGACTATTGCTCGATGCCCTTACGGCGGCATGGCGGCTTTTAGCACTCATCTTGTTGACCTGGGCTTCAGCCATGTCGGCGTGCTCCTCGGCCTGCTCCAGTTCATGCTGGATCTTCCTGCACTTGGACAGATGCACGTTGGCCGCTTCCTCCTGGAATGTGCGTAAACGTGGAAAAAAAGTTCTCAGTCGCCACAAAGGATTTCAGTCATTTGGATTCCATAGAAGCCATGCAGCGTCTTCTGTGAAAGCATGCTGTGCACTGAAAATAGCAGATCTGCAAGCTCACGACACGTCAAGCTCGTAGATCGGCTATTTACGGTCATTAGCTATTTTAAGTTGAAAGAGTATTTGATGTGATCAAACTAGGAATAGGATGCAAGTTTAGAAGCATCTTCCATTAACATGAATGAAAATAAAATGCTGTTATGGTTCCTTCCTACAAAAACAGATAAGGCAACATTTTCATATAATTCATGAGCTATGCGTGGTCAAAGTTTGCATTTTCAATTGAGTGCTATAGCGCCACCCTTTGGCCAATGGTTGTGGTCTTCGCATCCTCACCGTTTGGCATGGCCCTCTACCATATTTCCAAATTTCGCAAAAAAAAGACAGAACTGCTATTTTTGGCGGAAGGAGAAGAAAAAACTAACAACAATAAAAGACCAAGTCCTTTCAGGACTGCTTGGTCCTTTCATAATAACATTTTTTTAAACCAAGGCTTGTTTTGGTCCAGTATGTTAAAGTGAATGAGTGAATGTGCTATTTTTGTTTAATAATTAATGTTACATAGCATTGCAATCAGAGTTTTTTTGTTCAGTAACAGGGGTCTTCCTGTCTCTCCAGGTGTTATGTAGCACTATATTGGATCACTCCAATATATGATATTTCCGCCACCAGGCGGAGCCATCGAGTGGACTTACGGATGATTCCCGTGCTAATACACGGGAAGTGGTGTGTGGCGCACGCGTGCATGCGTGCGTTAAGTCTGAGCATGACACTGGCAGTGTTAATGTAGGAGTATAAATAGTAACACCTCAAATGCAGCTAATTTAAATTAAACTTCAGTTTTATGAAATTGAATCCAAGCAAAACAAATAAATACAGAGTGTTTCTCTGTCACTTGACAGATTGAAATCAGTGAACACAGATTTGATTGATTTGATTGTCTATGACTGCCCTCTGCTGGTGTAAAACTGTCACAACATGTGGACCCACTAAGTATATAGTTAAAAAACAAAATAATTGATAAAAGAGATTTTCCAATGGATTCTATTAGTATTGGGTATGCTAAATAACATACTAAAACATTGGGGGAAAATAACTTCTGGAAAGGCATAATTTTCAAGATGGCGTCCACGATGGCTGCCACGAGCAAACCTCTTGAGTCCCATTGCCCCCGCCGGCGGGGGCAGCGGCTGTCCACCTCTGAACAGCGCTCAGCGGGTCAATGGAGACCCAATTGGTCTCCGGTTCCAACTCCGATGTTGCGGATTTACCCCCTTTACCCCCCTGGGGTTTAAGAGGTTAAAATGCCTATAAACTGGGATGTAATACATACAAAAAGTTTTAAAATGTTGGCATGGTGTTAGGTATGGGCATAAGGTTTTCAAAAACCATTGCAAACGAGTTGGGTTCGCCCCCTAGTGGTCCGTTTGCAATGAATCCTATGTTCATCATCATCATTATTCGACCGCGGTCGAGATCGTGGATTTCACAATATCACGCCAGTTCCTGCTTACTGATGCCTGTGTCCCTAGCGATGACATCAGGGAACGACAGTTTTCTACCTCTGGTCTGCTTTGAGGCAGGACTCCAGAGAAGAAGGGCAGATATAACCTCATTGTCAGCTCTGTAGCAGTGGCCGGCAAGCTGTGTTCTTCTGGATCGGACTAGTGAAGAAACACGGGGAAGGTTGATTAGTCGATGGGTGGCTCTTCCAAGACAGATTTTGCTCTCTCATTAGAAGGCGGGTGTAAGTGCCATCCAACCGTTTCTCTAGTTTCTTTGAAAGTGTCCATGTCTCGGAGCCATAGATTAGAATCAGCTCAACGGTCAACATATATCCTATGTTAAATAGGCCAGCATTGGATTCATTGCAAACAGACCACTAAGGGGCGAGCCCAACTTGTTTGCGATGGTTTTTGAAAACATTATGCCCATAGGCCTACCTAACATCATGCCAAATATCTAAAACTTGTCACCAAGTGCATAATTTATATGATTTTTTACATATTAAATCCCAGCTTTATAGGCATTTTGCAGCTATCGTGGATGCAATCTTGAAAATGATGCCTTTCCAGAAGTAATTTTTTCCTACATTTTTAGTATGTTATTTAGCATACCCAATACTAATAGAATCCATTGAAAATGTTCTTTTATCAATTATTATGGTTCTTAACCATACTGGCCCATTTAATATTAGATTCATTGCAAACGGACCACTAGGGGGCGAGCCCAACTCGTTTGCGATGGTTTTTGAAAACCTTATACCATACCTACGTAACCTAAAAATATATATATATTTGCCCCCTCAAAAATCACAATTGACCCCTCAGTCATTTCATCCTGGCGCCGGGCCTGAACCTACCACCATGCCAAAAATCTAAAACTCTAAAAATACAAAAAACGAACTATTTTAACAACAAATAAAAACTATAGACAAAAATGTTATGGGGTACTATAAGGGATCCAGTAGAAATAATTAGGCATGTCATTTTATGCGTGGGTGTGGTGTCTCCCTCCGAAAATATAATCTGCAAGCCCACAACGCGTCACATCGGGCCACGCTGTGAGCTTGTAGATTGGCTATTTTCAGCACAATGCCAAGTATAAGTCGACTAAATCTAGACTAAAACTAAATGTAATTTTATTCAAAATACTATGACTAAAACTATAATAATGTGCGGAAATCTTTGTTTTTTCCTGACCTTATTACTTTACCTTTGGCGCTCTCCTCCATTTTTCTAAATTGCTTTAAACATACTGTCTACAGTCTCCGAGTGTTGCTTTTGTTCAATGTTCAGTCACAGTGTGTAAAATAGATTATTCATACAATTTAGCACATTACTCTGCAAATAGAGTATCATCTTATATTTGTGTGGAATGTAGGCTACATTGTACAATATGATGAAACAAAGCTTCATCAACTATCCGGTCGTTGAGATGGACAGACGTGTTTCGTCTCGCTTTCATCTCAATATAAACAGCCTTTATTCCAAACTGGCCGAAATTAGAGAATTATTCCTTACCGGCAAGGCAAACATTTTGTGTTTTTCTGAGACCAAACTAGATGAATCCATCAGGGACGCTGAGATCGAAATTGAGAACTACTCAGTAGTCAGAAATGATAGAAACCGTAATGGGGGTGGTGTTTGCATGTATATCCACAAAGATACTGAATTCATTACCCGTACAGCATGTTGAAATTGAAACTGTGTGGGTTGAATTCATTTTCAAAAATGCGAAATCAGTACTAGTTGGCACAGTCTACAGACCTCCTGATCAGCAAGGCTTTTATGATATTCTTGAGGGTTGCTTAGCTGAGGAGGAGGGTGCAGAGAAAATCCTGATGTGCGATCTGAATACAGACGTACAGCGTAAAGAGGCGCCTGTTTTCAAATCATTTAGTAGGTTTTGTGATCTGCATAGTATTAGCCAGCTTATTACCCAACCCACTAGAGTGTGTGTTTCTACTCAAACTGTCATTGATCTCATTCTGACCTCGGACAAATCCAGAATCTCCAAGAAAGGTGTTATTGTATGCGGGCTTAGTGATCATTTCATGATATTCTGTACCCGCAAAAAACAAAAAACAAAGTCTGGCTGGCACAAAGCAGTCATATCAAGGGACCTCAAAACCTACTCTAGTGAGGTCTTTAACCAAGAATTGGAGAGTCTGGATTGGTCCGATGAGCTTAACAGCACACTTGTCGAAGAAGCTTGGCTTGGCTTCAAAACCAAATTTACATCAGTACTGAACAACATGGCTCCTCTGAGAACCATCAGGGTCAAAACCCGCTCGGAGCCATGGATGAATTCGGACATAATGACTGCAACGAATGCCAGAGACAAAAAATGCTCTGAATTTCTAAAATGCAAGTCAAAGCTTGCCAAGCGCTTCAACAGGGGTCTCCAAGCTCAGCTGGACAACCTAAAAACCCAACGAAACAGGCTAAGAAATAATGTTACTGCCATGATCAAATCCGCCAAAAGTAACTTTATTAATAATAAAGCTGAGGAAAACAAAAACAATCCTCGAGAGCTCTGGAAGCTACTCAACAACCAACTAGGCTGTAGTCAGAAACTGAAAACCAGGTTTTCAAACATAAACATTAAAGCGAACAACACTCTCATCACTGACAAGCTTGATGTGGCCAACTACTTGAACATCTTCTTTACAAACATAGCAACAACGCTGGTTAACAATCTGCCCTCCCACTCTGGGCTCTTTGGTGTAGAGCACATTCAAACCTTCTACAGAAACCTAGGTGTTTGTAAAGACGATTTTAAACTAGTTATGGTAACAACTGATGAGGTACTTAAGAAACTGAGTGCCCTCCAACCCCACAAGGCCACTGGCCATGACAATATTCCCTCCAAATTTCTCAGAGACTCAGCCATCTCTATAGCTCCAATCATCACCCACATAGTAAACCTCTCCATCAAACAGGGACAGGTCCCCCTAGATTTCAAACTGGCCAAAGTAACCCCCCTGCACAAGAAAGGGAGTAAATTAGACCCCGGCAACTACCGCCCTATTTCTATTCTAAGCTCCATCTCGAAAGTGATGGAAAAAATAGTCTATGAACAGGTTGAAAAGTATCTTGCCACTAATAAATGATTGTACGAGTTCCAATCTGGCTTCAGAACATCCCACTCCACTGACACATGCCTTCTCTATTTGAGCGACCACATCAAACAAGAGGTGGACGCTGGCAAATACTGCGGCATGGTCATGCTGGACCTCCAAAAGGCTTTTGACACCGTGAACCACTCCATACTGGTTAACAAGCTAAAAGCAATTGGTTTCGATAGCACATCCGTGAGCTGGATGCAATCCTACGTGGAGGGGAGAGAACAGATGGTGGAAGTTAACGGAACACTGTCCCCCCCCCCCCTCCCAGTGAGCTGTGGCGTTCCACAAGGAAGCATACTAGGGCCTCTACTGTTCCTAATATATGTAAACGACATGACTTCAGCTTGTGACTGCAACTTGTTCCTGTTCGCAGATGACTCGGCACTGCTGGTCTCGGACAGGGACAAACTGCAGGTTGAAAATGCCCTCAGCTCTGAACTCTGCACCTGGCTCGCTGATAACAAACTATCTTTACACCTGGGAAAAACTGAATCCATTCTCTTTGGATCTAATTGTAATCTCAGCAAGGCAAATGGCTTCTTGGTTAGAGTGGGTGACAATGTTATCACACGTAAAGATTAAATTACCTACCTAGGTTCCATCCTGGAGGCTAATCTTTCCGGTGATAAAATGGCCACCAACGTAATCAAAAAAGTCAACCAAAGAACAAGATTCCTTTACAGGATCTCCTCACTGGTCGACAAAAACACCTTGAAGACCTTAACAGGAGCCCTTGTACAAGGCTTCTTTGACTATGCATGCACCTCCTGGTACCACAGCACCTCAAAGGCCCCTAAAACCAGGCTCCAGACCTCCCAAAACAAACTGGTCAGGCTCCTACTTGGCCTCACCCCCCGAACCCACCTCACCCCTGCCCACTTTGACAGACTGGCATGGCTTAGGGTCGGCGACAGAGTACAGCATCTTGCAATGGGTCTGGTCCACAAGATTCGATACTCCACCAAGATACCCATGTACCTGTGTAGATACTTCCTTAATGTTAACAAAGTCCACACCCACAACACCAGAGGGAGTGCAACGAACCATGTTCAACCCAGATTCGGCACAAACAAGGGACTAAATTATTTTCGCTCCTATGCCACCAAAATGTGGAACGCCCTACCAACAGTCATTAAGACATGCAAATCCCTTGACTCCTTCAAAACCGCTCTCAAAGGGCACCTACGGATGGCTGCAATTCGAAACTGGCCCCCGTAAAATCTGAATCCCCCCCCCGTCGCCACCCCCCCCCCCCCCCCCCCTTTTCCCCTCACTGTCCATGTTTCTTTTCCCTTTTTACCTCCATTATGATGAATTCCTGTACTGTTCTTTGTCTATATAGATGTGTCTATTTGTACGTCTCTAAATGTTTTGATGAATTGAACATGGTGGACCCTGTTGTAAACAAGTGTAATGCTTAATTGGGTCGTCCACTCACAGTTAACAGCCTTTGTATTGAGTTTGTGCTTGAAATGTACTGTAATTCTGCAAACTGTTAATACAATTTTCAATCAATCAATCAAATCATGTCATGCTAAACCAGTATAAACCAGCTGCTCCATGGATATGGAGTTATGTGTAAATATGTAGACATAATTGTCTCTTGTGCTATTTCTGCTATCTGGCATATAGGGCGTCTTTGGAGTTGCAATACCAACCCTTGACAGCCCATTCATCCAAACAGAAAAGTCTAATCTGAATCTGATTGTATTAATTATAAATTACGTGAAACTCACTGCAGCTGCTGACCAAACTAATACATAGCCTTTTTTCTGTTTGTTTGTGTTTTTATTTATGTATTTAATTGAGTCATTCCACGAAACCGGTACGTTTTGCAGTCCCTATGACCTTTTAAGGTGTATTTTATCGATTGAGTCACCACATCTTATTTTTAAAAGCTTTTTTCATCAATTTAAATGTTCCCTTTAATATTGTGTAAATAGTACATGGATTTTATCTTCATATCAGAAATTATCTTGCTATCTTTCAGTAGACACCCCCTATTTTGTCCATTTTTTCATGTCCCCAATGGCCTTCGATGAAAGTGGACTTGAGATATGACTATTAAAAATGTACAGAAATCCATAAATTATGCCATTCACATGTACATCTATCGGTGCTTTATTGCTGGTCATGTTTAGTTTTTGAATAAATAGATGATTAATCATTAAAATAGCATTATATAGCTCTGTCCCCCAATCGCACTCAACCCCGTTACACAAGTAATTCTCCCCTCCAATCTCATGCATGCCATGTGGTCTCCATGGGGTTGACACAACCCCGTTATAATTTTCAACCACGTTACTATATTATTCTATATAAAAAATACATACAAATATGAATTGAATGCCTGAGATGGGAAATTATGTTTTTCTGATAGCTAAAGATGTCCATAATATTGTGGGCTATTAAGAAAAGGCCAAATCGTGCCGGTTTTGTGAAATGACTCAATTATCTATTAATGTATTCCTATACATACTGTACTGTTTTATATATTTTCATGATATTGTATTTTGGTGTTAGTCTGTCTGTCTGTCTGTCTGTCTGTCTGTCTGAAATGGAAACAAGCTCCCAGCTCTCAGGGCTTTTATATAATTATTTTAGATAATTGGTTTTAGATCATTGATTTTAGATTATTATTTTAGATTATTGTTTAACTTCTGTACCTCTGTCCTTTCTTTCACAAACTGTTAATAAAGTATTCAATCCGTACGTCCAGTTACACACCTCCTCCACCAGGGGGCGAAAGGAAGAGACTTTGCATTGAGCAAACGGCCTGGAGGATCCATTGGTGCGCATGCGCTCGAAAGTTCGAAACACGTTGATCCGGAAACGGAAGTAAGTGCGTGTTGTTGTTGCGGTTAGCACTGCAATATGGAGTTTGTTAGCATTTAGCTCTGGTTGTTTAAACGGAGTGCTGCTAAAACGACGTCCCATAATGGAGGTCAAAACGACTCAAATGGAGTCTGTACGGCTGAAGATACATGAACACATGACGTCGGTGGGAGAGGATATATTGTGTGTTTTGGACAAACAGCAGCAGAGTGGTGGTGCTGATGTTTGTTGTGTGAAGCTTGATGTCAGAGTGTTTGTGTTGGAGCGTCTCAGTTTGGCTGCTCAGGTCATGGTCAACCTCTTCCAGAGAGAGATGGAGACACTAGAAACTCTGCTGGAGAAACAAAACAAAGTGCTGGACATTGATGTTGATATGGATATCGATCTACACACTGCAGGTATGTGTGTGACACACACACACACACACACACACACACACACACCAACACCACCAAACTACACACTGCAGGTCAGTAAACTCAGTTTAGCTACAGGTAGCATTAAGCTAGCTGAACTGAACTACATTTCCCAGTAGCTTCACGTTTTTCTTTATTGGTAAATCTTGTGTTCAGGTACATAAGAGTAAAACGTATTGTCTTCACCAATTGCGCGCGCGCGCGCGTGTGTGTGTGTGTGTGTGTGTGTGTGTGTGTGTTTTGATGTGCTCATCAGTGGTATGGCCGACTTGGTACTGTACAATTTACAATTACAATTTAGGCATTTAGCAGACGCTCTTAATCCAGAGCGATTTACATTAGGCAAGAACAAAAGTATGGGAATACATCACATATATAAAATGCATTTATCAAGAAACATGCGTAAGCTAAGAACGTAACTAGAGCATATCTATATAATGACACTATACATATTAACTACATATATACTATACTATGCTATACATATGTACTATGATGTGCTATGACTACATACAATGCAATTATTGTGCTGTCTACATGACATGCTATAAGTCTGTTTCAAATGCTATCTAAGTCTAAAAAGTGCTATCTAAGGGGGTAGGATAAGTGCTACCCCCTGTAGCTGGGGATATTGCTCATGTTATTTTAAAAGGCTTAAAAAGGCATCTATCAGGAACTATTAGGGGACTAACGAATACTGGACAACTCACCCCGGTGAGTTGTCTTCACTTTCTGACATGGCGGGGTGAGTTGTCTGTACTTTCCGCTGGGGCGAGTTGGGCGAGAAAGGACGGACAGCTCACCCCGGTGAGTTGTCTGTACTTTCCGTGGCACCCATTACAGTAGGCCTAATTCGGATCTAACTATCGGTTCCTACAGACATGCGCAGTCACGCGCTAATTATTTATTTATTTAACAGTAAAATCCGGTGAAACACTGTTGTACTCTCTATGCAGCATTGAGGGGGGGGGGGGGGGATCGTTTGTGGATAATGTTTGCGCTTCAAAGGCAGAGTCTCACAGCTGTACAAAGTTGCTAATTAAGACGCACGCATGATCAATCAATCACAGTTCTAATAGGCCTACTTATACTGACTGGATTACATCTGAATAGCAAAGCAATATTGCCCCCCCCCCCCCCAACAACGATGATGATGGCTACTGCTAGTTATACATTAGCATGTGAGAAATTACAAGTGACCTTATATAACCATTCAGCCATCTGGAGTAAATGAATTAGGAGGGGTTTAACACACACACACACACACAATTTACAATGTTTCTATATTTAAATAAACTACATTACATTTGACCGTACATTTGACTCTTCTGTTATATTCTTGTGAAATATTCAGTAAAGTATTATTGTGCAATATTCAGTAAAGTATATAAAAGAGCTCAAAGGCTACATATTCAGTCAGACAACTCATCCCGAAAGTGAAGACATCTCACCCCTGGTGAGTTGTCCGGACGTTCGGGGTGAGATGTCCGGACAACTCACTTGGAGGGGCAAAAAGGGTGAGTTGTCTTGTTACCGGACTGAATATATTAGGGCATTTGAACATTGATGCTTGTCAGTCACAATGTGGGACAGGGTCTCATTTTGTGGGATGCTTGAAAAGTCTTGGAAATGAGGGACTGTCCCACGCAAAGGGAGACATCTGGTCTACGTTCTGTGAGGCCCTCACCGTTTCCATGTGAATCCTGAGTTCTACATGTTTCTCACTGTTCTATTATAGCAGCTGGGTTTACTTTTTATCATTGCTGCCGGGCAGAGAAACCTTGTATCTCCATAATTCAGAAGGAGCGAGTGCATTCTCCGACACCGGCAATCAGACGCGGGCGGCACCTGCCTGGGAAGGTGGGGGGATTAGTGGAGTTCCGCGGCAGTGTTGGTTTGTTTCGTGGCCGACGCCGCAACTGCCGACAACAGTCACGGCTCACGATATGCGTTGCCAGTTAAACATCACCCGTGTCTTCCCTGTGAGGTTAGGGTTTGGGTGTCGGCGTTGCTGGTTAAAACTCACCCATGGCTCCCGAAACAGCTGTGTCTTCCCTGTGAGGTTAGGGTTTGGGTGTCAGCGTAGCTGGTTAAAACTTTCTGATTAATAATTTAAATTAATTTTGTCTGGTTCAGTTTTATACAGGTGTTTATAAAGTTTAATATGATAAATATATTATACTCCTTTCATGACACATGATCAGCGGCAGCCTTTTTATGAAAGTTGTTAATATCACATCAAATTCCTTATTAAATTATTTATTATATTTCTTTATTCCAGACCAGTGTGTGGAGTCCAGTCTGCAGGTGAAGATCAGTTCTCCAGCCATGACTGTTTCTATTAAACAGGAACCTGAATACCACCTTACACAGGAACCTGAAGACCACCTTAAACAGGAACCTGAACACCACCTTACACAGGAACCTGAAGACCACCTGGATCTCAGTAAGTTTAAATTACTCTGTCTTTATTTGTTTTATTGGTGAAAGTGGGTCGGTACTGAGGGTGTAAAGATGAACCGATATCACCCGGTTATCGATTTTAGCATTAACAATGTGACTACATTGATCGTATTATGAATGGGACGACGGTTCGGCAGTAAAAGTATGAATGGGTTCACTGAAGCTTTGCAGTTAATTCTACTTCAGTATTAACTAACCTGCTGAAGAAGACTCACTGACCTAACATTCAGGTCGTCTCACATCTTCTATGAGAACACTACAATGTAAACAAACGGCCATACAGCACAAAGCGCAGTCCGCGCACCATCAAAGTTCAATTTAGGAAAATGTGGCCAAAGAGTAATCTGTTGATACTTTTTCCAGCCACTACTCCGCACTGAGGTACAAGATCCAAACCTTTTATAGAGTCTTTGTATTTTTTCCTAGACTTTCTGCACATTCTTGTGTGTAAAGAGGAGGTCTCACCTGAAGAGGAGAGGAGCTCCAGTCTGGTCCAGGAGGAACCACAACCTCCACAGATTAAGGAACAAGAGGAGCTACTTCAAAGACCAGAAGAGGCTGGTGGGTCAATGACTGTTTTCAAATACGCAATAAAAATACTGCTTAACTAAATACTGCTTAAATAAATACTTTTACATTTTGAAATACATTTTAAGTAGGGCTGTCAAATGATTAAACATTTTAACCAGATTAATCTGAGTTTATAAATATATTAATCACGATTAATCAGCATTCAAACTATGTCCAAGATTATGCCATGTTTTACTAGCTCACGATACCACACACGTTGGGCATTGCTTGCACGAAACAATGCAAGTTGAGCTTCACCACTGGCATACAAATAAACGCACTGTAATACATAATACCCAAAGTGCAAAGTGCAACGTAATAGTGCAGTGTAATAATAATAGAGTTCAGCAATGCAAAGTTTAATGCATAGTCCAAGTCCAGTACAGTACACTTATAATACTATAGAGGGGGGTCAGGGATGGGGTAGGCGGGGGGCAGGTTGTTCATTCAGCAGCCTGGCAGCCTGTGGGTAGAGGCTGTTGGTCAGTCTGCTGGTTCTGGACCGGATAGATCGGTATCTCCTACCAGAGGGCAGACGTTGGATAAGATGGTGTGCTGGGTGGAACTGGTCCTGTAGGATGTTATTGGCACAGCGTAGGCAGTGGGAGGTGAAGACTGTGGAGATCTCTGGGAGGCTGGTCCCAATGATCCTCCCTGCAGCCTTGACCACTCTGTGGAGGCCCTCCTTCTCTGCCCTGGTGCAGCTGGAAAACCACACCAGTTGGTGAGCACACTCTACTGCACAGTGGTAGAAGTTGATCAACAGTCTCTGTGGGAGTTTTGCCCATCTAAGTTTCCTTAGAAAGAAAAGGTGTTGCTGTGCATTCCCCACAGCAGAGGTGATGGTGGTCCTCCAGGACAGGTCGTCGGCCATAGTCACACCCAGAAACGTAAAGTTAGAAACCCTCTCCACCTCCTCATTTCCGATGGAGAATGGCTGAGATGTCCGGAGACCTGCAGATATCTATGTTGTTAGCGTTGTGGACATTGCCTGCCAATATAAATGTGTGTTTGGACACTGATGTGGAGGCTGGGAGGCAGAGATGCTGCTACTCTGTCATATCTATTTCATATCTATTTCAGGATCATTAATCTGTTATCAAGCTGATTGGCTGTTTCAATTATGCAATGAAAAAATACTGCTTTAGTTTCTAGATGTGCTTTCATTTTGTTCTTTCATTTTTAAGTGGTGCAGCCACTCCAATGCACAGCAATGCGTGTCCCTGACTTCCTGGCTGGGTCTGTCTGTCCGTCCAAGCACGGAAATAGCGTTATAGCGTTTGTTGACTACCAAGTGTCACTGTTGCGCAGCCTAACACACACACACACACACACACACCAGGGAGGGCGGCTTGTACAGTACAGTACTACAGCACGAGTACAGTACAGCGCCACTTGGTACAGACGGGTCTGATTTTCATTTTATTTTATTTTATATGTAAATCATTCTGGTTCATAATACAGTATAAATCAATTTAGTCTGGTTCAGTTTTCTACAGGAGTGTTATGCTGTTTATGACACATGAACAACCTTATTATTAAAGTTGTTACTAATGTCACCTTCATTCCAGACCAGTCTGTGGAGTCGAGTCTGCAGGTGAAGATCAGTTCTCCAGCCACGACTGTTTCTATTAAACAGGAACCTGAAGACCACCTTAAACAGGAACCTGAAGACCACCTGGATCTCAGTAAGTTTAAATCACTCCGTCTTTATTTGTTTTATTGGTGAAAGTGGGTCGGTACTGAGAGTTTAAAGATGAACAGATATGAATCGGTTATCGATTTTAGCATTAACAATGTGAATGCGTTGATGCATTAACCTCTGCTTTGATCAAAATGTATTCTGAATGGGACGCCGGTTCGTCAGTAAAAGTATTAATGGGTTCACATAAGGCTTTGCAGTTCATTCTACTTCAGTACCAGTAAGACGCCTGAGGGCGAGAAGCGACCTCAGGTCGCGTGCACGCATCCACCTGGGTGACGGCAGACTGCTTGGCATGGGGGGTAAAATCTTAATTTTTGGGCCTGTTAAGAACTCTAGTTTTCGCTGGCTGCCGAGCGCGGCTGCACTAATAACTTTGGGGCAGGCCCATCTAGAGTTTAAATGGACAGGTATCGGTCAAAAGGGAGACATTGAAGAGGAAGGATGGATGTAGGATCAACATATGGCATGTCAGAACAGGTCAGCTCCATATATGGAGATCTTAGGGTTTGAGGTCAGATGTAGAGTTGCTGGCCAATATTGATGAAATCAGGGATCTCCATTTACAGTATGGGCTTAATATTGATGTCATGTGATGTCACGTGTTCCATCCCTGATGATGTCACGTGATGTCAGACGCTCTCCCACCCCTACCATATGGTTCCGACACACCAACTGACGGGAAATGTGCGATTCCATAGTTAACAACTAACCTGCTGGAGAAGACCTGACATTCAACTCGTCTCACATCTTCTATGAGAACGCTATAATGTAAACAAACGGCCATACAGCACAGAGCGCAGTCAGCGCACCATCAATGTTCAATTTTGGAAAATGTGGCCAAAGAGTAATCTGTTGATACTTTTTCCAGCCACTACTCCGCATTGAGGGATAAGATGCAAACCTTTTATAGAGTCTCTTTGTATTTTTTCCTAGTCTTTCTGCACGTTCCTGTGTGTAAAGAGGAGGTTCCACCTGAAGAGGAGAGGAGCTCCAGTCTGGTCCAGGAGGAAACACAACCTCCACAGATTAAAGATGAACAAGAGGAGCTACTTCAAAGACAAGAAGAGGCTGGTGGGTCAATGACTGTTGACATTTTTCAAATAGGCTAAAGAAATACTTATTTCATTTTGAAATAGATTTTGAGTAGGGCTGTCAAATGATTAAACATTTTAATCGGATGCATCTTAGTTTAAAATGTATTAATCACGATTAATCAGCATTCAAACTATATCCAATATTTGACCATGTTTTACAAGCTCACGATGCCAAATTTTTTGAGCAGCTTGTAGATTGGCTATTTGTGTTACTTTTTGACTTTTCTTTCCCTTTTACAAATTCAATATACAATTTATTTTCAGCTGATGTTCACATCAGGATGGGATAATTATTTTAGCACTTGAACAACTAGTGACTGCTCCTTTTATACTGAACAAGACAATAGACTTGGTAAAGTTTGATTTGAATATGTAGTATAATGAAAGGTCTTTCTACTGGTGATTTCCACAGAGCACCACAGAGAGAGGTCTACAGTATCTAGAGAGATGGCCTCCAAAAGACATTCAACGTTGTCAGAGGAGCAGCCAGAGATGGACCAGAGACATGGACTGTTTGATGCAAGGATGCAACCTGTAGTAAAATTGTACAAGATAGGTATGTAGTGTTTTATTTACTGTGGTTTAAACCTGTAGTAAAGTTGCATACAATTTACAATTTAGGCATTTAGCAGACACTCTTAATCCAGAGTAATTTACAGTAAGAAAGAACAAAACATGGTAATACATCAAATGCATGAAAAAAAATCAATAATCATACGTAAGCTAAGAACCTAACAGTGGAATATGTATATAATGAAACTGTGTATACACTATGTGTAATGTCTACATAACTTGAGCCTTTGCATAGGCCTGTAAGGTCGTCGAGGCTAGGGCAAGTGCTAATGCAAGTGCTACGGACTACGATGGAGTCTGAAGTGGTGGCTACGGCGGAAGATTGGGAGTGAGTCAGGAGTACTGATTGCAATGGGAAGTGCATTCCATAGTTTGTTTTTTATTTTTATATATTTTTGGGGCTTTTCTGCCTCTATTGATAGATTTACTGTAGGTAGACAGAAAACGGGGAGAGAGATGGGCAGAAAAGACACACAGTAAAGTTTGTCGGGATCGGGACTCGAACCCACGACATATTGTCATGCTGGATTACCAGCCACGGTGCCTGGACCGCTAAGCCAGCCCAGGCCCATTCCATAGTTTTGGAGCCAGAGAGGAGAAGAGTTTGGGACGTGTGGAGCGCTGTCCCGGCGTTTTTAGTGAATGTACTTCCAGCTTCCCTGCGTTGGCTGATCTGAGCACGCGGGAGGGTTTGTAGGGTCATAACAAGAATACAAGAACGTAAGCCCCCGAAAAACATGCTCACTCCGGGTGTGGTAGGCTACTTAAAGGAACACAATCAGGTGTGAAATCATGAGTCATAATTTGCAAGCAGTGGTTTTTGAAACATCAAAGTCGTGCAAGGTAACACGCATCGCAAAATTCCAGCCGCTAGACCGCAAACATGTCAATCACGCAAAGGCTATACTAGTGCAGCACCATATCATTCAAAATGAGGCGTTTAAGTGTAAATGACAAATATGCTACAATTGATAATATGCCGTCTCGTTCTTACAACTTTGTTGCATTACCTCAAACGACAGTCATGACCGAACTGAAGAAGTTCTGACGACAGTGTCGCTCTGCCGAAAGAAAGTCCACAGCGTGTCTCATCACAACGCACTGTGAGCTTGCTTGTAGGTCAGATACTTTCAGCGAGCAACGCCGCCATAAGGCAAAATATAAATGTAAAGTGTAAAGCCAAATATATCCTTTGCACCGAAAATAGCCGCTCTACAAGCTAATCTGGTTATCCTATTTGAATACTTTAAGGGCCTTTGCTCCTAGACCAAAAGGGTCGTAACACATTGTATTTTTTTTTTAGACTTTCTGCACGTCCCTGTGTGTAAAGAGGAAGTTCCACCTGAAGAGGAGAAGAGCTCCAGTCTGGTCCAGGAGGAACCACAAGCTCCAGAGATAAAAGATGAACAAGTGGAGCTACTTCAAAGACCAGAAGAGGCTGGTGGATCAGCGTTGACATTACTAACAGTGAAAAGTGAAGATGATGATGAAAACAGAGACACAGAGCCTCTAGCCGGCACCTCAACTGTACACATGAAAGCACAAGCTGATGTAGAGGACTGTGGAACATCACAACCAACTAGTGACAACCAGCTACTCTCTTCACACTGTTCTGAATCTGATACTGAAGACAGTGATGATTGGGAGGAGACTAGGGGAGATCAGTCAGCTTTAAACACACTGATATCACAAAACACACAAAATGTGGGAGGACAGCACAAGCTGTCCCAGGATCTGAACTCATCGAAACAAACTGACTCCAAGAGGAGTCACACAGGGAAGAAAAGTTTTAATTGTACAGAGTGTGGCAAAATGTTTAATCTAAAGCGGAATTTAAAAACACACATGAAGATTCATACAGGCGAAAGGCCATTTCCTTGTACAGTATGTGGTAAAGGCTGTCGTGACTCTGGCGTTCTAAAAACACACATGCGGATTCATACAGGCGAAAAGCCCTACTCTTGTACAGTTTGTGGTACAGGCTTTACTCAGGCGTGTAACCTAAAATCACACATGATGACTCATACGGGTGAAAAGCCCTTCTCTTGTACAGTTTGTGGTACAGCCTTTACTCATCATCATCATCTAAAAACACACATGATAACTCATACAGGCGAAAGGCCATTCTCTTGTACAGTTTGTGGTACAGGCTTTACTCAGGCAGGTAATCTAAAAACACACATGATGACTCATACAGGCAAAAAGCCCTTCTCCTGTACAGTATGTGGTACAGGCTTTTCTCAGGCGGGTACCTTAAAAACACACATGATGACTCATACAGGCGAAAGGCCAATCTCTTGTACAGTTTGTGGTAAAGGCTTTACTCAGGCGTGTAACCTAAAATCACACATGATGACTCATACAGGCGAAAGGCCATTTTCTTGTACAGTATGTGGTAAAGGCTGTGTTAACACAAGTCATCTAAAAAGACACATGAAGACTCATACAGGCAAAAAGCCTTTAGTTTAAGTCATAATGATCAGTCAGTCTAATCCAGGATGACAATGATGCAAAAGCAGAGGAATTACATGTATGATCTGACAATATCAACACGACTGAATAAAATACACATTAATAGTTCCTTGTGATGGAGTTTAATTTGTATCTTGTGTATGGATCTTATTTTCTATTCAACATGATGGGATTTTATTTTTATTTTAGCTTGCATTATTCTTTCCAGCTCATAGGTTACTGGTAGTACAATATGAGCATCAGTGTGTGTCCACATTTGTCAGTATTTAACAAGTCTTATGCATTCACATTCATGCAATAATTATGTTCATTGCTATGCAGTAAATGATGGTGCAGTAAAGTGCTCACAAGCTGCTGGGTTTGTGTAGATCAGGGTGTTGCTACATCTTACATAATGTACCTTCAGACAATAACAGCCACATACTGTACATGTATGCATTGCAGTTAAACAATTCTATTTGTATTTTACTATCAAAGTTATTTAATTTCAATGCTCTTTTGTCAGGTGTGTGCTGTTAACAAAAAGTATAACTTAGCCTTTTTCAGCCTTATTTCACATACCAAACCAGACGTGAGCTAAAGTAAATAAATAGCCTTTTTTATTGATCCCTTCAGAATGACACAACAAGGAACAATAAATCCTGACAAATTATACTGCCCAGGTTAATGAAAAACCCTTTGGGCGCCCGCTGGCCTAGTGGTCCAGGCCCATGCCACATATAGGCTCTGGCCTAGTGGTCCAGGCCCATGCCACATATAGGCTCTGGCCTAGTGGTCCAGGCCCATGCCACATATAGGCTCTGGCCTGACAGCGCGTTGAGTGTTCGAGTCCCGCTCATGACTACCTTTGCTGCATGTCTCTCCCCTTCTCTCTCTCCCTCTTTCCTGTCTACCGTAAATCCTCCAATAAAGTCCTCCTTTCTATTAATTACCGGGCCCCTATTAATCTATTAGGTAATACATTCCGGCCTCCTTTTATGAGCCGGGTTTTTTTTTTTTTTTTTAAGTGCCGTATCTGTTACCTTCGCTGCTCTGGCTGGCTGTGCCTGTCACGCCAGCGTCCACTGTCCAGATGCCGGTGGTTAACTTCGGGAGGGAACGCCAATAAGCACTGTTCATGGCCACCGACAATAAAACTACCGGTAATGAGCGCAGCAGTCTAACTGCGGAGGAGGGAGGAAAATTACACAAAACCAAAGCAAGTGAAATCTATCCCACAGCCTACTACGGCTACTACAATGAGTGAGTAATGAGTTTGTGACACGATGTGCTGCGCGCCCGCAGATCTGCCCTTCATGCAACGAACGTTGGTTCTATAAACAGCAGATCGCAGAGCGATCTCTCTCTAACGCGCGTTGGAGAGAGAGACGCTCTCTCTAACACATCTCTCTCTCTCTCTCCCGTTGAAGCCTTGGATTTTTACAGTCTATCAGTGGTGGGCCGTCAGGGCCAGCAAGGCCTTCTCTGCTGGCCCACTTGCCTGATGCAGAAATTTATATTTTATAATACGTTTTTATTTTTAACAAATATTATATATATAATATTATATTTATTTCGCTGCCACTGCACTGTTTCTCACTCAGACAGGCTGGATGCTCTGCTTCCATTCTGTGCAGGTACAACAGCCCTTGTTTTTTTTTAACCAATGAGATTATTTCATTGTGTTGTCTCCGGGTAAAATTCTCTACCGGGAGGCCTGCAGAAACTCCAGTGAATCCCCTTGCCGTTGAAATGAATGGGAGCAATATAGAGATTGACAGGTTCCTTAGCCAATCAGATTTCGAGTTTGCCCTGCTGGGCGTTTTCTTTCATGTACCAGCGCCAGCTAGCTGGCCTTTGGTGACGTTAACGTCTTGCTTGGATCCCATCACTGGGGGAAATATTGTCAAATGAGAAAAGAGAACTGGGTTTTCAAACTTTCTGCGCAAGTTCCCATATGTGGGTTGATTGAGGAGCTAAATAGATTTAACTCACAAACAAACGCGGAAAACGGCTGAAGGAGGAGAATAAACAGATTTAGTGGTGGATTTACAGCATTTTTCGAGAATGAAGGACTTCAAGAAAAGCTTGCAGGGTCGACCATTGGTATGATGCAGGTGTAGCAGGATGGGCGTTGCTCCCACTCTGCCCATAGCCCATCCTCCTCTCACTAATCAGTGGGCTGATTGCCTGCACTATTTAAGCAGCTCACTGTCTGCCTGTGTTAGGTGTCGCCTCAGTTTGGTGTGGGTCTCACAAACAGAGCTGGCCTGTTGGGCTTCAGCTATGCCACACTTGTCCACGGTGTGCGTGTCATGTTCTGTCCTTACTGACCAGGTTCCTTGGACAATGCTGGCCCGTTTGGGTTTCAGCTTTGTGTCCACTATGCTTCAGCACAGGTATGTGTCCCTTTGTTTAGCGAGTGGCTCCAGTGAATATCATGCTATGGTCACAACTTATGGTTGTTTCCTCTTGTTTAGTCCCTGTGTGCAACTGTACGTCTCTCCACGAGAGTACTTCTCTACCCCCCTGCGAGTCGTGACTGGACCGCTCAAAGTGTGTCCATGGGCACTAACCGTGCATTTTGCACTGGAATGAGTGGTAGGTTACTGTCTGTTTTCTGGTTCTTGTACCTGGTTAATTATTATTAAATGGTAGGCTAACACAGCTCCTTGTATTCCAGACTAGGAAGAGGAACCATGTTGCTGTCTTGCCTTTGCTTGGATATGACCTTTTACTGACCAACAGCCTCTACTTTGGGTTTTTCAGACTAATATTATCAAACCAAACTTATGTTGCCTTGTTGCGTGAAACCCCTGGTCACATATAGCCTGATCCAAAGAACTGTATTTATTTTACTATATTATATTTGGACTTAACTAATTCAGTGTATTCTCTTTGTCTAGTTTGGGGCTGAGGCCCCAGCTCGGGACCAGCCGACGCCCGCTCAAGTGGTGGCGGTATCCCCTTTTCCTTTTGTGTGCCAATTTGATTATTTTACTGTGTGCTGTGGCTTGGGGGTACCACTGCCCTGGACGGGTTAGCTGGTAACCCTCAGTACTGATCCTTTTAGAGTACAATTAGTGTTGAACCCCTGTATTTTAAACTATCGATGACTGTTATCTCTGAAATGTTATGATGACACATTCTTAACTTTTGTATAGGCCTATAAGTGAATAAAGCTTTGTACTTTTGTAAACCCGTTTCTGCCTTATTTAAAATGTACAACGAACTGTGTGAGGAGTTATATCATGTATGTATGTATTCAGGTGGTTAATTAGATTTATAACTATTTCCTAGGGCGCAATTCCCTAGGTGGCGTAGTCGCATTTATACCGCCATGCTACATTTGGCGTGGGTCGGCAGGACGTACTAATTAAAGGCAGAGACGTGGTTATTTTTTTTTCTTTCTAATGACATTACTGTGTATGTGGTTGGGTGTTTGTGGTTCAACCTGAGTTGTATCTTTTCCAGAAGCAGAGGCAAGGCAGCAGCATATGTCAGTGAGTAGGACCCCCCCCCCCCCATGCAGGCCAAGTGAGTTGTTCTTGTTCACCTCCAAAGGAGCTGAGCAACCATGTTTTTAAGGTGTGTGTTGGCCTGTTCACTCAGCAAGGAGCTGGACAGAGGATTGTTGCCCACCTTCAGGTGCCGAGCAACTTTTAGATTATTTTAATTGTATCCACATATAACAGATGCTAACATTTTCATCTAATTCGTCAAGGATGTCTTTGAATAGCACTTAGGCTGATCCTAGGCTCTCCCGTCAAGGGACCGGGTGGTGGAAAGAGGTTTGATCGGGGTTGTTGTTGCTAGTCCTAAGGGAAGTTTGGAGGTGCATGGCAGCCTTAAATGGGCCACCTCCCTGCAACTTCTCCTTTCTTCTAGGCCTCTTGGGCGGTGAGGGATTGAGGTTAGGGTGCACATGGACAATGGTCTGTGTCGGTACCTGGAGGACATACCCCTGCTGCCCAAGTACCCGGGGGCCACCCTTCACGGGTGTAGAATATGGAGGTATCTGTGGATGCATGTTGTGTGACTGAGGGAATTGTGAGGTTCAGGTTCAGGTTCAGGTTCAGGTTTATTTGTCATATGTATAAATACAAGTATAAATACAATGAAAATCATTTTGCTCAGAGCATTCTCAATCTTATAACACAGGACATAGACAAACATCTATAGTGCAAAGAAAAATACAAAAACACAGACAAAGTGCAAGTGGGTGACAAAACAGTGCAATACAGTTAAAGGTCAGCTGTTCAGCAGCCTGACTGCCTGGGGGAAGAAACTGTTGCTGAGACGGGTGGTGCGAGATTTGATGCTCTGGTAGCGTTTTTTGGAAGGGAGTTGTTTGAACAGGGTATTTGCGGGATGGCTGGTGTCTTTGATGATGTTGTGGGCTTTTTTCATACAACGAGTGTTGTAGATGTTGTGGAGACTGGGTAGTTCTGTGTTACCGATGATTTTAGCTGCTGTTTTAACGGTCCTCTGCAACCTGTTGCGGTCCTGAGCGGTCGTGTTACCGTACCACACTGTGATACAGCCAGTTAAGACACTTTCAATTATACAGCGATAAAAGTTCACTAGTCCTTTTGTACTTAGGCCAAACTTTTTAAGGCGCCTCAGAAAGTACAGTCGCTGCTGCGCCTTCTTGAGGATGTACTCGGTGTTGAGTGACCATGTGAATGTGTCTGTGATGTGTATGCCCAGGAATTTAAAGTTATCAACTATGTCGACAGATGACCCTTTGATGGAAATGGGGGTGTGGATACCTTTGGACTTCCTGAAGTCTACAATGATTTCTTTGGTCTTATTGGTGTTAAGTGAGAGGTTGTTGTTATCGCACCATAGAGTTAGATCTTCTATCTCCCTCCTATAGGCCCTCTCATCACCGTTGGTTATTAAACCGATCACTGTGGTATCATCCGCAAATTTAATTACGCTGTTATTCCCACATCTGGCGACACAATCAAACGTAAACAAACTGTACAACAGAGGACTGAGGCAGCAGCCTTGGGGCGCACCGGTTCTGGTGAGAACTGTGGATGAGCATCTCTCTCCTATGCGTACACACTGGGGCCTGCCTGTCAGAAAATCAAATAGCCAATTACAGATGGAGCTGCCCACACCAAGGCCACTGAGTTTCAACACTAATTTAGATGGTACAATAGTGTTGAATGCGGAACTGTAATCTATGAACAGTAGTCTGACATAAGAGTTTTTCTTTTCAAGGTGTACCAGGGCAGTGTGTAAAGCAAGAGAGATCGCGTCGTCCACAGATCTATTTGAACAGTAAGCAAACTGTAATGGATCAATGTTAGCAGGGATGATGCTCTTGATATAAAAAATAACCAATTTCTCCAGGCATTTCATGAGAACAGAAGTCAAAGCAACAGGTCGATAATCGTTGAGACAGGTAACAGGTTTTTTCTTGGCAATGGGCACAATTATTGTTTTTTTAAAACATAATGGCACCACACACAATGACAGGGACAGGTTAAATATGTCTGTATAGACCCATGACAGCTGGTTATAGCATGTCTTAAGGACACGAGAGGCTATTCCATCTGGTCCTGCGGCTTTATGAGCATTAACTTTTTTAAATGCTTTACTCACAGTCCTCTGCGTCACCTGTAGGTCCACCACCTCAGGTGAGCTCTGCGCCGTTGTAACTGGGTCCGTGTTGTGAGCCTCGAAGCGGGCAAAAAAGTTATTCAGCTCGTCCGGTAAAGACGCGGAGGTGTCCGTGATTGTACCTGACTTGGGTTTATAGCCCGTAACTGCCTGCAGTCCGCTCCACATTCGCCGCGAGTCACAGCCGCTGTAGTTGTATTCCAGTTTGTCCCTGTACTGTCCCTTTGCAGCTTTGATAGCTTTTCTCAGATCGTACCTGGATCGTTTGTAGCGTTCCACGTCCCCGGATTTGAAGGCGATGGTGCGCTCCCTCAGTTTAATGCGTATATCGTTGTTAATCCATGGCTTCTGGTTGGGATAGGAGCGAACGGAACGTACCGGAATGCAGTTATCCACACAGAACTTGACGTAGCCGGTGACAGTATCAGCATATTCATCCAGACTCGTGGCAGAGTCCTTGAAAATGGTCCAATCTGTCGCGTCAAGGCAGCCCTGGAGTTTGGTAACGTGTTCTGTGGACCAGCACTGTACCGATCTCACTGTGGGCTGCTCACACTTCACTTTCTGCTTAAAGGCAGGGAGTAGAAGCACGGCCAGGTGGTCGGATTTCCCAAAGTGAGGGCGCGGTAGCGCTCTGTAAGCAGCCTTGATAGTGGAGTAACAATGATCGAGAGTCTTATTCCCTCTAGTTGGGCATTTGACATGTTGGTAATACTTTGGTAGCACAGTTTTCATATTACAGTGGTTAAAGTCCCCCGCCACAATTGATATGGCCTCCGGGTGCATGGTCTCCTGTTTGCTAATAACGCCATACAGCTCATCCAACGCCTCGGCTGCCTTGACTTCTGGCGGAATGTAAACAGCCGTTAGCAATACACAGGGGAACTCCCTGGGGAGATAGAATGGTCTGCACCTTAATGTGAGATGTTCTAGCACTGGCGAGCAGTACTGTGAGGTAATAACCACGTCGGTGCACCAAGTGTCATTTATGAGAAAACAGACACCACCTCCCTTTGACTTGCCCGTGACCGTCCTGGAACGGTCTGTGCGGAACACAGAAAACCCCTCCGGTTGTATCGCCCTGTCGGGTGTGTTTGGGCTCAACCACGACTCTGTGAAGCAGAACACACAGCAGTTCTTTATGTCCCGTTGTGAACGTAAGCGGCTGTGGAGGTCATCCAGCTTGTTCTCGTCGAGAGACTGAACGTTAGCGAGCAACAAACTGGGGATCGGGGGTCTGGTAGGTCGTCCTCGTAACCTCACTAGGACGCCTCCTCGCTTCCCCCGTCTGTGTTTGTTGCTGCTCCGTGGCGGAGTATCCGCGTTGTTGTTGTAAAGTTCTCTCGGTAAATACCGCGGCTTCCAATCGCTGGGAACATCAATTCTTATGTCCAGTAGTGTCTTGCGGTCATACACAACAGTGCACGACGTACTTTGTGTAAAGACAGAGACATATAACATGAAAACAAACAGTAAGACGAGAGCTGCTAAGGGTAGACTTGTCAGAGAAGTGTTTCCCACACTGATCACATCCATAAGGTTTTTCTCCAGTGTGAATTCTCTGGTGTGTTTTAAGGCTGTTCATTTGAGAGAAGCGTTGTCCACACTGATCACATCCATAGGGTTTCTCACCAGTATGAATTCTCTGGTGTGTTTTAAGGCTGTTCATTTGAGAGAAGCGTTGTCCACACTGATCACATCCATAGGGTTTCTCTCCAGTGTGAATTCTCTGGTGTGTTTTAAGGTGTCCCATTTGAGAGAAGCGTTGTCCACACTGATCACATCCATAGGGTTTCTCACCAGTATGAATTCTCTGGTGTGATTTAAGATTTCCCATTGTAGGGAACTGATGTCCACACTGATCACATCCATAGGGTTTCTCTCCAGTGTGAATTATCTGGTGTGTTTTAAGGCTGTCCATTCGAGAGAAATGTTGTCCACACTGATCACATCCATAGGGTTTCTCTCCAGTGTGAATTCTCTGGTGTGTTTTAAGGGTGTTCATTCGAGAGAAATGTTGTCTGGTGTGTTTCTCCGCTGGGAAGGTGATCATCTCGTTTTTATTTGTACTTTATTATCTACACAGCACGGCCAGGGCACGCAACACACTGATTATTATTGTATCAAGGGTCGCTCGTTATTTTTGAGAGAGGAGAGAGAGAGAGAGAGAGACTGTTGAACACACACACACACACACACACACACACACACACACACACACATCACATTTATCAACTTTTCGCTGTGCGCCTCACAAGGCTATTGGGTTTATTTGTGATTCGTCTTTGCACAATGCACGTACATTGTGTAAGTAAGCGCTGATCTACAGGCTGACAACGTGTCCCAATTAAACTGCTAAGCCGTTATGTTTCATGACGTTTTGGTTGCAACTTGGAATAGGCAAGTTATAGCCTATAAAAGTTTAAAGGGATAGGATGGACATTATAGCGATAATATCGTATTCTTGGGACTGTGTGTGTGTGTGTGTGTGTGTGTGTGTGTGAGATTACTGAACAGCGGACTGACGGAATTTCGTCCTCTCTCCGTCTTTCTGTGAGTCCCCCGATGCACTTAGCCTACAGTAGCATGAAGCATCCATATACATATAGGCTGGCTATATAACCTATAGGCCTATCAAACATGTTTGAAAATTATCAGAGTGATCATCAACTCGGGACGGTTGGATCTTTGAACACTCACAGATCAGGGGGATCATCACCACTGCTGCAGCCTGCTCCACGTTTTTTTTGTGTGGATTTCGGATCTGCAAAATGCACGAAATAACGCGCTCTATGTGCAAACTCCTCGGCACGCCTTGGATATGAGCGCCTTGGAGTTGGAGCGCCTTGGAAATGAGCATGCTCAGAAAGACCAGAATGAATTTACATCCGAAGCAGTGTATACATGAGTCCAACTTTCGGCCAATCGCATTCAACATCGGAATAATCCGGCCAGTGACATCGGAATGGTTTTTAAATCGCATCGAGCATTTTCATTCGGATTTACGTTTTTGTAGGTGTTTACATGACAACGTTTAATAGGATTTAACTTCTATTCGGAATTAAGAGGGGTTGAAAGACCTCATGTAAACGTACCCAATGTCAGAGTCAAAGCATATCATGTAGAACACATGATTAACATATTGGTATAGCAAATTCCAACAAGGCATTTCAATGTGCTTTGCACAAATCAGGAAACAGCTATATAATCACACCCTGAAGTGGGGGCGCTAATATATTAAAGTCTAACTAATTTTGATTAGGTGATGTAATGGTGACAAACGGTGCCAACACAAACATTAAATGTCATTAACAATAAAGAGACAATAACGTAATGAGGGACAATATGACGTAATGAGGGACAATATGACGTACATTTCCCCTTGTCAATGGCGTTTTTAAAACCAACATTGAACTAAAAACAAACATTAAACCAGTATAAAACTCAATCCAATGCATTGAGAAACATAACTGTAATTGTGATTTAAAATAAATAAGAGTGAAGGCATAGCCTACCTGCTGTTTTCTGGGAGTTCTTCCACATGTGGTGCATAAAAACTGCTGGTTTATAATAAACCTAACAAATCAGTAGTAGTTCATCAAAAGAATATTTATTTTCTACCAAACACTCTCCATTGGGACTCCTACTGGAGACTGATGTTATCAAACTATATGGTATGGATATTATGTCACTCATTCTTGAGATGAGTTACAAAAGTGGAAAAATTTCCCACACATAAGAGCCTTATTTATGTTAAAAATAAATTAATTCATAAAAATAAAAGCACTTGCAAAGTTAAATGTAATACAGTTGTGTATTATTATGCCATTAATTTAATTATATATTTTTTCATATGCCATCTAAATTAGTTAAAAGCAGGCACTGTACCCAAAAAGGCCTGTATTTAGCCTGTCCCCAGCAAGTTGTCACAATTTCAAACTGCCAAAAAAGTGTCTAATACTGTCACAATCACATAAATATACATACTAAATGAAAGTAGATTGTCAACAACATAGCAAACAATATACACAGTTAATTTTAATTTATATTTTAAATTAAATATCTCATATCAAATGTGTGTCCCACGTCTCCGTCAACTCCGTCAGGTTTTTTGAAAGTCTTAAATTAATCAGAAAATATTGTCGACAGATTTAGCCTGAAGACTCCTTTTCTAAGTCCTGTTTATATTTGTTGCAACAGTGGAGCACCTGGTCTGACAAGCATTCAATTGTTTGATATTTTAAACAAACAATGTTGATATCAATGTGGTCACAGCTTTTACATGTCAACTCCGTCAGGACATTATTATGATCTTTGTTAAGAATTCCAAAATAATGTTTAGTATTTTAGTTTAGGGTTAGGTTTAGCTAACAACTGAAGAAAAACTAAATGGATAAATTGTACTACAGAGGGTTAAGATGAAAACAAATGCCATTTTGTCAACTCCGTCAGACGTCAACTCCATCAGGTTTTGTGTCTGACGGAGTTGACATGTATCTGACGGAGTTGACAAAAGTGTTCCCAAAACAATAAAATGATAGTTTTTGAATAATGGGAAGTATTCTAATTTGGCAGACAGTTAGAGCATGCCTTAAGGAACATTTTTGGCTATAGGGCCATCACAGATTTGTCTCGTGGTGACCATGGCAGCCATCTTCCAAAATGGCCACCACCTGATGTTATTTTACAATAACTCAAGTTCTACACCACCTAGGATCTTGATTCTGGTGACTAATATTACATTTTCAAGGATGAGGGATACAGTGGTACAATTTAGATTTTCCCTATGACCATGGCAGCCATTGTTTTTCAAAATGGCCACCAACCTGCTGTTATTTTACCAATGATTCAAGTTATAGACCACCTAGGATCTTGATTCTGGTGACTAATCAATGTAATCATACATTTTAAAAGATGAGGAATACAGTGGTACTATTTAGATTTGTCCTGTGACCATGGAAGCCATTGTTTTTCAAAATGGCCACCAACCTGCTGTTATTTTACCAATAACTCAAGTTTTAGACCACCAAGGATCTTGGATCTGGCGACTAATCATTACATTTTCAAGGATGAACTTTCTCTGGGAGGGGTCAGGGCTTATTTCAGGTGCAGGTTGAGTTGCTACTGACAGGACATTACAGTAGGTGGGCTTTATGGCCTTTGACTTGTCCCTTTCAGGCACAGACGCACAGTTTGACTTCACTGGCCACTGCAGGGAACTGTGGGGGAGAAACTTTGGTCTCTTGACACCCCGATTAGGTTCAGGGGTTTTTTGGTAGAGACTTGCCTTTCATGACATCGTTGCTGCAGCAGTTGATCTCCTTACTGCGAGCGGTGGCACACTCTGGGTCTCTTGGGCGTTGTATCTTGGTGGCCTCCTGCCAGTGTTTCTCCGTCCTCATGAGCTCTGTGTTCTGGGGCTCTTACATTGTCTTGGCTGGAGATTGCTTTCCTGCAGGGTCCAGCCCAGTCTTGTGCAGATGGCTGCTGGCCCAACCTCAATTGTTCGGTTGGTGTGATTAGGTGGGGTGGTCTTCCCCAATCAGGATGAGGGGTTTGACCCTTTCAAACCGTTGTAGCGGCAGTCTGGCCAAGTGTCTGTATTTAATTGTGAGGCTAGATACAGGATACGATTGCTCACCCAGCCCCAGGTGACTTGGGGTGAAGGCTCCTTTGATTTGGTAACATTGCTTTGGTTGACATGCTGGGGACACAGAGAACGACACTGATGCCTTCAGTGTCTGCACATCCTGCCTGATAGTTCTGAAGGCAGATCTTCAGGTTTTCCGTTGAGGCAGAGTCTTTCGCTCACTGTTCACCTCAAGCAGGACTTCAAGGTGTTTGCCTTTGCACAGGCTATATGGCTAGGACTCGTGCTTCAACCACTCCGAGAACTCCAACAGGGTGTTGGTTGCTCCTGGGCCGCAGAGCATTGTGCGGCGGAATTCAACTCTTATCTCTGGTGGCAGCTTGTTGAGGAGTCGTGCAACTTGTGAGCCGCATCTAAGTGCTGTGTCTCCCTCTGGGCCTAGGGTTGTTAGCATGACTACCAGCGACTGTACTTGAAGCGCAAACTTCTCAAAGGCCACGCCATCGCCTCGACAGATGTTGGCTGCCTCCAAGACACTTGCTATTTTCCGTAACACTAATTTGTGGGGCTGTCCAAACTTGTTGTTTAGGTGTCACCCGGGTCTCTGTTGGTGAAGTCGGGTCTATAGGTGGTCTAGAACATTATTAGAACGTTATTTAGTATGGGGATATTAATAAAATCTTACCAAGAATTTTCTTCACCAATGTGTTTGGAAGGGTGTCTACTAACATATCCCACATTGCTTTATATTCAACCACCCTAAGGGAACTTTTGACAGCTGCTGAAAGTTGGGGTACCATCAACAACCAATATAAGGCAAAATGTTCATTATGCTTATAGCATGTGACACGTCAAACTAGGGGGTTTTCATGATTCTGAATGCATTCCAAGCATTAGCTATGCACGAAAAACACTCATTGGGCTGAAAACGGCCATAGCCGTCATCACAAATGTGATTAGGTCAGCACATTTGGGCAAGTGGATATGGCCGAATTTAGCCCAAGGAGTTTGACCCCTAGTTTGGCCATAGACCCCCTAGTTTGGCCATAGCCACTTGCCCAAATGTGCCCAAATGTGCTTACCTCATCACATATGTGATGATGGCTATGGCCGTTTTTAGCCCAAGGAGTGTTTTTCGTGCAAAACTAATGCTTGGAATGGATTCAGAATCATGAAAACCCCCTCGTTTGACATGCCACATGCTACTTAAAGCATAATGAAAATTAGAACATTTAGCCTTATATTGGTTGTTGATGGTACCCAACTTTCAGCAGCTGTCAAAAATTCCCCTAGGGTGGTTCAATAGAAACCAATGTGGGTAGACACCTTTACAAACAAGAACATTCTTGGTAAGAAATGTATTCCCAGATTTGACATTCTGATAATATTCCCTGACTAATTGGTAAAATAATAGCAGGTCCGCCATTTTTGAAAATGGCTGCCATTGTCACAGGATAAATCTAAATAGTACTACTGTATTCTTCATCCTTGACAATGTAGTATTAGTCACCAGAATCAAGATCCTAGGTGGTGTAGAACTTGAGTTATTGGGAAATAACAGAAAGTTGGCTGCCATTTTGAAAAATGTCTACCATGGTCACAGGACAAATCTAAATAGTACCAATGTATCCCACATCCTTGAAAATGTATGATTAGTCACCAGAATCAAGATCCTAGGTGGTGTAGAACTTGAGTTATTGTAAAGTAACAGCAGGTGGCGGCCATTTAAAAAAATGGCTGCCATGGTCACAGGGCAAATCTAAATAGTACCACTGTATTCCTCATCCTTGAAAATGTGGGATTAGTTACCAGAATCAAGATCCTAGGTGGTCTAGAACCTAAATCAGTTCAACTTGTCAACTCCGTCAGATGTCCGTCAACTCCGTCAGACGTTGGTCACATGATGTTTTTGTTAATTTCCAAAGAAATAGATGATTCAATGTCAAATATTTTGTGCTTATGTATTGAAACACCAACTGAAATACTACTTAATGATGCTTTTTATTTTTTTTAACATGGTTTTTATGTTATAATATTGAAAGTAAAGGTTTAAAATGAAGGATTTGAGAAATGGGATATTTCATAATAGTGTGATATTGGAATAAAACAATATTAAATGAATTGTATTACTTAACTTGACTACTAAAAGCCATTATAAGATAACTGAGGACTTTATAGTATTGTTGAAATTATCAAATTAAAATAAAAGGGATTTTAGTGTGTCTGACGGAGTTGACATAAATCAGTTATAAAGTGCATAAATGTCCCATTTTAGAAATAAATGTTGTGCGAAAAACCTGTTCCTTCTCAAGATTGGTAGTTGAGACCTGTGTCTACAAATACATCCATTTCATTTTAATGGTTCTTAAAATAAATAAAAATCTGATTTGAAAAAGGTTTTGTCCCTTATCTCAAGAATGAGTGATGTACATGCACTGAGTGTCTGGATAAATATGTACAATTTTGCGCGCTCACGCGCACACACACAAACACAAACACACACACTCTTAAACATTTATTAAAAACAAGAAGAAAACAAAACAACTAAAAACAGTTAGGCCTATTTGTTTCCCAATACTCAAACCCATGATTGCACAGTCTTTATACATAGTACACAAGCCTTCACATCTTGTCTTTTACAAGTATATACCGCCCCCTGTACTTGTATTATTGTATGTGTTAAGTTGTAATGTAAGTTCAATTTGTTTCCACTTTAGTATAGAAGACAGTTTCTGTACAGGACTGGTCATGGCCTAACAACAAATAAATATAGGCTATTGTAAAATCCTCAAAGTCTCATATCCTATTGTGCTCTATTGTGACAAAATGTGACTGAGGGACTGCTTTTTTTTAATAGAGATATTGGTTGTTCAGTTACCAGTTTCGGAGATATGGCGTATAGAGTAATGTCTTGCAGAAAACAGCGAGTTGAGAAAACAGGCTTGAAAGGTTCACTTCTGTGGTCTCTATAGCATTACACCTAGCTATATGTTTAAGCATTTATTTCATATTTACATGTCGATTTCAGCTCTGATATTTATTTATAGAAGAGGCTGCCTGTGCTATTAACTCATTTTGGATACATTCAGTAAATTGATAAATTCAGTTTTTCTCCTCTGGTGAAAAGCTAGAGGATGTATGGTGGCATGCTCTCAGTCACATCGGGTCACACTTGGTTTCATTTTATTTATTAACTGTATTTACAGTGAAATCCCATTGTGTAATGTGTAGGCCTGTGTGCAGAAACATGTGTCCATAGTGTAATGTGTATATAGTGTAATGATCAGGATAAGTCAAGATAAATCAGGTCATTATCATTATATGGTATATTCACAATTACATTGTTATTAACAACAGAGACACAATAACATCAACAACTGTATTTGTGTAAACTTGGGAAACAACTTTAAGTCATTGTTCAGGTTGTGTTGCTCTGAGGGAATGAAGAGCACTCAGGTGTGTGGAATTAGTTTCAATAGGGTTGTGATGACTGCACTTATATTCAATCATTGTTTTATCTTTTATCTTTATATTATTAGCTGTGAATACATTTAACATTACATTGAAATTAAATATTCGGTCATTTATGTATTTCTGAGGTTAAAATTAAAATGTCCTTTTATTTTATTTTTGTAGCCTACATTTATTGTATCTGTAATAAAGTATTCTGATCCACGCTTTTGTTATTCTGCAAAGACATAGTAGGCAATTCATTGTTGTTTTTTATTATATTTTCTCTTTCTCAACTGACTTTTCATGTGTTTATTTTATACATTTTATATTAATATTTTATAAACATTAATATAATAAGGCCTATTAATAAGTATCAAATTCAGAACGGTCATGTGTCCAGTGTACAGCAGAGTATAACAACTGAACAAACACAATAACAGCAACATTAATGTTACTTTAAATATGGAAATCTTACAGTGTAAGACCTTCGTTCAGGTTATGTTGTTGTGAAGGAACGTGGAGCTTTCATTCAAAGTAATTTGAATGCAAATAATGAAGTACACCTGCATTCTTTCACATGGTTGAAGTGTAAATAGGGTTAATAGGCTACATGTGAATATGATGATGGCCGATGCTTCATTCACTATAAACAATGCATTCAAATGCAGAGATTAAACGTGTTAATGGCCACTGGTTGTCTGGCATTGGACAGATCACCTGTTGAGTGACGAGTTTCACCAAAACTACAGAAATAGGTCTATCACATGGGACTGTCTAAAGTTCCCAACATAAAGACAAGAGAAACCACTCACAACCACCGCAGTTAGTTATATTATATCAGGATACTTTACCATATGCATTGGTTAAATCTGTATAACATTTTATTTCTAAGTTGCAGCTTTATATGATTTGAGTAATCCTAATCCTTTTGTTTTGCATGCTGTTTACAAGTTAAGATTGCCCCAAAAGCACATTGCTGTGTCCATAGATAGACTGAGACCACTTCAGCACACAAAGCATTCTAGAAATAAACTGCTAACTGTGAGATTGCTTTGTAAGCTTCATGTTTAATTCATCTAAAACATAAATACTGCTGGTTTATAATAAACCTTAAAAACATCATGTGAACGTGAGTTAAGTCAAAGCAGGAGTCGGCATAAATCTAAAAGAACAGTCATGTGTATTTTGTAACACGTTTTATTTCACCCATATACTTACAACAACATATGTACAAAATGTGATTATGTGCTAATTTCCTGCCTGTCACAGACAATGTGTCTAATTTAAAATGTTTAAAATGTCTAAAAGGTCAAATAAGAAAATCCATTAACAAGTTAAACTAAACATACAGCTGTATGTTCACAAAAATATACCAAAAGCTTTTCCACACACAACAATCATTTGGGTTTCTCTTCAGTGTGAGTTTTCTGGTGTTTTCTGAGGGTAGACTTGTCAGAGAAGTGTTTCCCACACTGATCACATCCATAAGGTTTTTCTCCAGTGTGAATTCTCTGGTGTGTTTTAAGGCTGTTCATTTGAGAGAAGCGTTGTCCACACTGATCACATCCATAGGGTTTCTCACCAGTATGAATTCTCTGGTGTGTTTTAAGGTGTCCCATTGTAGAGAAGTGTTGTCCACACTGATCACATCCATAGGGTTTCTCTCCAGTGTGAATTCTCTGGTGTGTTTTAAGGGTGTTCATTCGAGAGAAATGTTGTCCACACTGATCACATCCATAGGGTTTCTCACCAGTATGAATTCTCTGGTGTGTTTTAAGGCTGTTCATTTGAGAGAAGCGTTGTCCACACTGATCACATCCATAGGGTTTCTCTCCAGTGTGTATTATCTGGTGTGTTTTAAGGTTGTCCATTCGAGAGAAATGTTGTCCACACTGATCACATCCATAGGGTTTCTCACCAGTATGAATTCTCTGGTGTGTTTTAAGGTGTCCCATTGTAGAGAAGTGTTGTCCACACTCATCACATCCATAGGGTTTCTCTCCAGTGTGAATTATCTGGTGTGTTTTAAGGTTGTCCATTCGAGAGAAATGTTGTCCACACTGATCACATCCATAGGGTTTCTCACCAGTATGAATTCTCTGGTGTGTTTTAAGGTGTCCCATTGTAGAGAAGTGTTGTCCACACTGATCACATCCATAGGGTTTCTCTCCAGTGTGAATTCTCTGGTGTGTTTTAAGGGTGTTCATTCGAGAGAAATGTTGTCCACACTGATCACATCCATAGGGTTTCTCACCAGTATGAATTATCTGGTGTGTTTTAAGGTGTCCCATTGTAGAGAAGTGTTGTCCACACTCATCACATCCATAGGGTTTCTCTCCAGTGTGAATTCTCTGGTGTGTTTTAAGGGTGTTCATTTGAGAGAAGTGTTGTCCACACTGATCACATCCATAGGGTTTCTCACCAGTATGAATTCTCTGGTGTGTTTTAAGGTGTCCCTTTGTAGAGAAGTGTTGTCCACACTGATCACATCCATAGGGTTTCTCTCCAGTGTGAATTATCTGGTGTCCTTTAAGGCTGTCCATTCGAGAGAAATTTTGTCCACACTGATCACATCCATAGGGTTTCTCTCCAGTGTGAATTCTCTGGTGTGTTGTAAGGGTGTTCATTTGAGAGAAGTGTTGTCCACACTGATCACATCCATAGGGTTTCTCACCAGTATGAATTCTCTGGTGTGTTTTAAGGTGTCCCATTGTAGAGAAGTGTTGTCCACACTGATCACATCCATAGGGTTTCTCACCAGTATGAATTCTCTGGTGTGTTTTAAGGGTGTTCATTTGAGAGAAGTGTTGTCCACACTGATCACATCCATAGGGTTTCTCTCCAGTGTGAATTCTCTGGTGTGTTTTAAGGTTTCCCATTGTAGAGAAGTGTTGTCCACACTGATCACATCCATAGGGTTTCTCTCCAGTGTGAATTATCTGGTGTCCTTTAAGGCTGGACATTGTAGGGAAGCTTTTACCACACTGATCACAACAGTGGCATTTTTGCTTAGCCAAGCTTCTTCGTTCTTTCACCTCTGGTAGAACAGGGAAGCCAGACTGATGATGCAACACTGTATTGGAAACACAGACAAAGGGAATGTTGTTTAGAGGTAGTAGACACTACTTAATGGACTTACCGCGACAGGAACAGCCACGGTGTTGATACCGTGAGATTTCCGAGCTTACGGTATTTTAATACAGCGTTGGTGGGCGGCGCATGCTGCGCATGCAGTGCAACTCCACTCGCAGACTAAGGCAAAACATTTATTTTCACCACACAGCTGCAGTAGATTGAAAAGTTGCTTCCTACCGTTGAGTTAGTGTTGCTGAAAGACACCCAGATCCAATTGTATATTCCATATTTCCACATGTACTAAACTAAAAGTGTGAACTGTCAACACAGAGGCACGCAGTTGTGAGCATGCGCAGATTGCACTACCTCTGATCCAGCGTGCAGGGTACAAAACGGCCATTAGGGGGAGCCATAGTACAGTGAAATACAGTGGGGAATAGCTATTGATTCATTGCAGTCTTGTTTCCATTCGGTTTCAATTCATAATCATGACAAGTCACATGACAAATAACAAAATTCAAATTATCATAAAAGGTAAAAATAAAAAAATAAGATATGTAGGCCTACAAGTTGGGGAACAAAGAAGGGCTTATAAGGAGTTTTTTTTTTTTTTTAATATAAATACCGTGGAATACCGAGGTATAGGTTATCAATACCGGCACCGTACCGTACTGTAAAATCTCATACCGTGGCATGCCTAGTCCACACATTACATTATACAATACAAATGAATTCCATATTTATTTATTTTACATTTTTGGAAAAAAAAGCCAATTTAACTCTGAGGTGCCCACGTACAATGTTTAGGTGCCCACTAGGCATGTAACGATATTAATTAATTAATTAATTAATCCCGAAGATATACAGGTCCATCCCAACGAATTAGAATAATCTGAAAAAGTTCATTATTTGCCATAATGTAATAAAAATAAATAAACCTTTATATATTTTAGATTCATTACACAACAACTGAAATAATTGAAGCCTTTTATTGTTTTAATATTGATGATTATGGCGTACAGCTCATGAAAATCAAAAAGTCCTATCTCAATGAATTAGAATATTTTACGAGACCACTAAAAAAATTATTTTTTTAAACGAGAAATGTTGACCATCTGAAAAGAATATTAATGTATGCAGTTAATACTTGGTCTGGGCTACTTTTGAACAAATTATTTCATCAACGGGGCGTGGCATGGAGGTGATCAGCCTGTGGCACTGTTGAGGTGTTATGGAAGCCCAGGTTTGTGAAAGCTTTGTAGAGAAAAGGCCTTGTGCATACCTACAAGGACAGGTCTGTAGGAGCCAGCAACCGAATGCAAATCATGAGAAGAAAAGGGTCCCGCACACTGTCTTCACTTATAGAGCAGCAGTTTATTTAGAGTGAGAACGTTTCGGTCTAAACAACCTTTATTATTAGGATACCTGATGACGTTCGTTTAGATCGAAACGTTGTCACTCTGAATAAACTGCTGCTCTATAATATTGTGAAGGCTAAAGTTTCTAAATGTCTCACATTCTGCATATTTCCGCGTACCTGCAAATAGCCGATCTACAAACTCACAACATATTGTGGATGTGATGCGTTGTGAGCTTGTAGATCAACTATTTTCAGCATGCAACACATCGTACAACGAAGCACAAGTCAAGCACCAGTCAAGCTTCACTTGAGAGCTGTGTTTTGTTGGCCGAAGCGACGTTACACAGCGCAAAAGTAATAAGCTACGGGAAGCTAGTTTTCGGTGGCAGCCTAGCACGTTGTGTTTAATCAACCAACATCAAGTTTACCTCAGTGTTTTTGTTTTAGCTGGTTTTCTCCTAGAAAGCTCTATGTTTAGGGTGTGTTTTAGCTGGTTTTCTCCTAGAAGACTCTATGTTTAGGGTGTGTTTTAGCTGGTTTTCTCCTAGAAGGCTCTATGGAAATCTGGGACACTGTTTGAAGTGAACTGTCAGAGAGTGGTTCACACATGCCCAGAATGAACGCGTTCACAATGACGTTCATCAAGCAGAAATACAGTACGTTCAGTTCAACAAAAAATAAACGGATTTGTGAACGATCATTCATTGAACGCGTACAGGGACAACACTGCGGGTATTTTTAATGCAATTAATTAACGCAATTGATTAACACCGTTAACGCAATAATTTTGACAGCCTTAAAAAGGTTTCAAAATGATGGTAAAACAAATGAGTGTTCAAATGAGTCATCTAGCAGCAGTGTGTGTGTGCGTGCGTGCATGCAGGGCTGTGTGATGCGTAGTGCAGTAGAACTGTAGTAGTGCTTGTAGTTAGTGCATGTTGTGCATGCTGCTTCTGCTTGCTACTCTGCTTTCAGCTACTGCCGCCGGCTAGCCCTCCTCGCGGAGGGTGAAAAGAGGAGCCGAGTGCGTAAGTCTCCTCCTGCTGGTACAAAGCCGCTCCACCGCCAATACTTCTGCAGTGCCTCCTCGTGGCCACACACGGTAACTGGGTACCTTGCGGTCCCAGGCCAAACTGTAGGGGACCTCGGAGCAGCAGTGGGCCCCAGAGGCAAGGCGCGCAGGCCCACCGGTGTGTGGACACGCCCTGGCGCCTGCCAACCACTGTCCCAGCTATGGGCAAATAGCATGGGCAGATGGGGCTCATAGCCGTGGAAGGCAACCCATCTAGGATAAGGACACTCTGAACTAAAACCAGGACTGCGAGGAGTTGCGCCCCACAGTCGTTAATTAGCATTGTAAAGCCAACCATGAAGAACACAGTCATCCCAAATCCTATACTTCCAGCGGCGGGAGTCCGCAGGAACATCGCAGAGGACGGTGGTGCTGGTCCTCCTCCCGGAGGACACCATGACGATAGGACCTTAAACCCGCAAGGGAGGGCCCTGTCCGATCACAGCACCCCGTCCAATGCACTCTTGCGTTGTCGGAGACCATTTGTAATGGGAACCTTCAACGCATGCACAGTGTAGAAGAAGCAAGATTGGTGGAGCTAGCACACTGTGCGGAGAAGTGTGGAGTAGAGATCCTGGGGATCCAAGAACACAGAAGAGTGCACACTGAAGAGCGGATCGTGTACTGCAGAGTGGAGAGATGCACGCTCATCACTTCAGCTGCGTGGCGAAACGAGGCCCAGGCTGCAACAGGGGGTGTAGGGCTAATGCTGGGTTCTCTGGCACGTAAGGCTCTCCGTCGGGTTTACCACCATACCGATAGGATCCTCATCGCAGAGTTCTCAGGCAACCCAGTAACAACAGTCATAGTCGTGTAATCTGTGGAAGTGGTGAAGTTCTACGAGGACCTTGCAACAGCAGTCCGAGACGTCCCAGCACACAACTTCCTGGCAATCCTGGGGGACTTCAATGCAAGGCTCGGTCCAGAGGACGTACCCTTCCAATACCACGACTCTACCAACCGCAATGGCACACACCTCAACGCCCTCCTCATGGAACACCAGCTCCTGGCAGCGAACACCATGTTCCAGAAAAGAACAGGCAAGAGATGGACCTTCCGAGACCGAGCCACAGGTACTGTACGTCAGCTGGACTACATACTTGTAAGGCGAAAGTGGAGGAGCTCCATCTTGAATGCTGAATCGTTCAGCACTTTCAGCTCTGTGGGCTCTGACCACCGCGTGGTCTCCATGAGGGTGCAACTGAGCCTCAGGGTCCCCAAGCCAAGCCCCAAGATCCGGCACGACTGGAAGGCATCCGCAGCCGACCCATGCCTGCAAGCCAGGTACACGGAGGAGGTTAGGAAGCGCTTTCGGCAGCTGGACAAGGGAGCTGAGCCCAGCAGCGAATACGAGAGATTCGTTGTTGCGAATGAGGAGGCGACCAGGCTGTGCGTGCCAATGCTGGACAAAGCCAGAGTGTCCATGCGGTCCAGACATCCGGAGGTTGTAGCTGCACGCAGCAGGGTGGAGGAAGCACGGAACCAACCGTGGAGAGACGTGTTGTACTGAATGAAGCCAAGCAGTTTCTCTTCAGTACATACGACACCATAAAAGGAGAGGAACTGATGGAGAGCATACAAAGAGTGCAGGCAGCGCATGGTGAACGGCAATATGGGGAGGCCTGGAGAGTCATCAATGAGATGACTGGGCGGTAGAGAGCTAAGGAGGGACAGGTGGAGGGACACAGCCCAGAGGACAGGGTGACTACCTGGTTCGGCCACTTCCGGGGGCTCCTGGGTACAGCAGCGGATGGAGTTGAGGAGGATGTGCCAGCAATCCTACAGGGCCTGGACATCGAAGATGGTCCCTTCTCGACCAGTGAGCTTTCCAAGGCGAAATCCACAGTGAGGGAGGGCAAGAGTGCTGGGCCAGATGGCATACCCCCAGAGGTCCTAAAGAACTGTGACCTTGATGACCTCACCCTGGAGTTTTGCAACCTGGCACTAATGAACATGGTCTCTGAAATATGGTCTCTGTCTAACATCATTCCAGTGCCTAAAGCAGGGGACCTCTCAAAGCCAGACAACTACCGAGGCATCAGCCTAACTTGTATCACTGCAAAGGTTTACAACAGAATGATCCTAAACAGGATACGGCATGCCATCGACCCTCTCCTGAGGGAGAACCAAAATGGCTTCAGAGAGGGGAGAACTACCGTAGCACAGATCTTGGCACTGAGGAGAATGATTGAGGAGGTGAAGAAGGATAACTTGACTGCTGTTCTCTGCTTCATCGACTTCAAAAAGGCATTTGACTCGATTCACAGAGGCACAATGGTGAAGATCCTTAAGGCCTATGGTGTCCCTCCCAACTTGCTCAGGGCAATAGAGACCATGTATGCAGGAACAAGGGCCAAGGTGGTGACCCCAGATGGCAACAGCGAGGAGTTTGATATCCAGGCTGGGGTAATGCAGGGGGATACCCTAGCTCCCTTCCACTTCATCATAGTCCTGGACTATGCACTCAGGAAAGCCATCAGTGGACGAGAGCAGGATCTTGGCTTCACCCTAACACCAAGGAGGTCGAGACGACATCCCAAAGTAGTCCTGACAGACCTGGACTATGCGGATGACATCAGCCTGCTCTCCGACAACGTGGAACAAGCTCAGGAACTCCTGAACAGAGTAGAGCTGGAGTGTGCCAATGTTGGCCTTAGGCTAAATGCCAAGAAAACTGAGGTTATCACCTATAACATCTCGCCGGAACATCCACCTCTCACAACAACAGGAGGATAATCGGAGCGGGGCAGAGCAAATATCAAACATTCTTGTTTATCGGCTAGTGTAAGGCCACCTTAAGGCCTTATTTGGACATGAATGATTTGAAATCAGAGATCTGTCGAGCTTCCAACTTGCGCTTTGCACACATGCTGGCCATGGATGGCCTACATGTGTGCGAGCAGAGCACGCAACCTACTGCTGACTCCTGTCAACATTATCATGTTAAAGAAAGAAAGAAAAAAATGTTTATGTAGTGATTTTTGTTGGGCTGGAATTTCAGAAACATTTTAGTTAAAAAAAAAGTGGAAAGGGTTATTTTATTTAAAGAGTGGTTCTTTGTATTTTTGTTGTGTAATAAAAATGTGATCCTTAACAGGATGAATGCCGACAATTTACGGCCGTCTTTCAGGCTAGACTGCCTATGTTTAAAGTTACCTTTGAACAGCGATTACACCGACCGCTGAGTTGCTTGTCATGAAAATCCACTTTAAAAAGGTGTAATCGCTTGGTAGTATTGCAAAATATTCCAAAGTGACGATGTCTCCCCGCTCAGCATCAAGGTTTGGATTAGGGTAAAGGTGGCCTTACACTAGCCGATTTTTTTCAATCTGAAATCTGATAGCACCACACACTACAGGATAATCGGAGCGGGGCAGAGCAAATATCAAACATTCTTGATATTGATCGGGCCGATCCCGATCGCGCTTTGAGCGGTCGGGCACCCCCCGAGCGTCAAAAATGCCCGATTATCGGCTAGTGTAAGGCCACCTTTAGGTACAGTAAAACATTTAGGCCAAGTGAAAATACATACTACGGGTTGGGTGGTCTTCAAGTTCCTCCTGTTTAATAGAGATGTCTTCAGGTTCCTCCTGTTTAATAGAGATGTCTTCAGGTTCCTCCTGTTTAATAGAGATGTCTTCAGGTTCCTCCTGTTTAATAGAAATATCCTTGGCCGAGTCTGGAGAGTTCATTTTCACCTGCAGTCTGGACTCCATACACCGGTCTGAAATCAAGTGAATCAGGACTTTAACTCTTTGAGAGTTTCAAGGATTTCTATATAGTTTGTAGACTTCTCTATGGCAGAATGGCGTTTTTGAATGATTTATTGAAAATTCTCTGTTGTGAATGTGTGACAACGAAAGACCTTCAGAGAAAGCTTGACTTGTCTGCTTCCAGCAAAAAAATGAACTGAGTTGATAAAATGTTTAGTTCTTGTGTTGGAAGCCATTTAAAAGAGCCTGCATTTACACTGTTTCTGTTTCTAGGACAACCAAAAAAAGTTATGCCCGGTTGAAGTTTTATTTTCTAAATAACTTTTTTTCTGCTGGGCATACATAGCCATGCAATATCTCATTTTAAAGGGTGAGTTGTCTAGTTCAATTAAAATAAAATAAAAAGTTTCTCACATGTACCACTGTAGATATTTTGCCATCTATAAATAGCATGGTCAGTCATGATCAATCTGACCTATCCAGCTAAAAGTCCCCATAGCTCTGAAATTGGAACATCATATAAACTCAATTCTTTTTTGGGGTAAAATTAGACATTCTAACGCACATTTTGATATATACCATGTTTACATAGTCTTACCAGTACCTTGTCTATTCATGCATGTATCTCAAAAACCTGTTATGAAGAAACACAGTTTTGATAAAAAACACATCCAAGGACATTGTTTTGATATGACTTGGTGCCCATGATATGTATCAAAATATAGACTTGAATGTATACTGTATTATAAAAAAGAAATTGAGTTATTACCATCTACCGTTACAGAGTAAATCACAGTTGAAACTTGCTTAGTCATATACAATAAACCTCACAATAGTGAACAAAATAGTCATGACAGGTCTAACTCATTGTAAAAGCGTCTTTTATTTTTTACGACTACTAACATAATAAAATGATAAATATTACAGAAAATAAATAGGCCTACATACAAAACAGTTACTCCTCCCCTAGCTCTGATCCATAGCTCTAAATGCGCATTTAGAGCTATGGATCAGAGCTACTCCTCCCAAATGTCCCCAAACCCAGTCCTTGACGGTGTGTGTGTGTGTGAGTTAACCTGACTCCGCCATATGGGGCAGCAGAGTGTACACTGTGTTCCCCCCTCCTGCTCCCATCTGGGAACTCTCAGGCAGACTTGATGCCCGGCCACAAAACGGCCTGGCCAATCAGCAGCAGCTTCTAGCAACTTCTAGCAGCAGCTTCTAGCTTCTACTAGCTGCTGCTGATTGGCCAGGCCATTTTGTGAGCAACTTCGCTTCTAGCTGCTGCTGATTGGCCAGGCCGTTTTGTGGCCGGGCATCAAGTCTGCCTGAGAGTTCCCAGATGGGAGCAGGAGGGGGGAACCCAGTGTACTCTCTGCTGCCCCATCTGGCGGAGTCAGGTTATGTGTGAGTAGGCTAAATAAAAAAAACACCCAAAAACTGCCCCCCCTGAAATGAATGAATGAATGAATCCGGTTCAGTGTCGGAGAACGCCATCGCAGTCTTGACTCTTCATCCTCCTCCTCCTCCTCCTCATCTGATGCCAGTTCTAAATATATAAAAAGAAATAAACATTTTAGCTGTAGTCAGTGCACGCTACTATTACATGGCGTTTTACCCGGCTGCTGGCGATCAATGATTTTATTGTGCAGTGTCTTTGTGGGCCGAGTCGTGGCATGACAAATACAAATAGATGCTTGTATAAGTAGTATCACGATAAAATAATATGGCAACGTTAGAATGAAACACCAATGAGTGATCGGTGGTAATGTAGCTAGCTGCCCAGGGTATATCCAGCACCATTGCGTCGCAATCATCCAGCAACATTGGTACTGGCTATTGCCCGGGCTTGTGGCCCGGCCAATAGCCAGTACCATTTGTGCAGTGTTTGTTAGCAACTACTACTAGCCAACAGCCAGTGGAATGTGGTGACGTGATGGTGCTGGATATACGCTGGGCAGCTACATTACACGCGATCACTCATTGGTGGTGTCATTCTAACGTCGCCATATTATTTTATCGTGATACTAATTATACAAACATCTATTTGTATGCCACGATGCCACGATTCGGCCCACAAAGACACAGTACAATACATTCATTTGATCAGATGTTTTTGTTAGCTACGTCGATCACCTATAGTACCGACCCTTGTTATATATTCTCCGACTATGCCTGTCACGATGACTAAACCAGTTAGATCTATCCATATATGGTTCTACCACATCTATCTGATATCAGCACTAGGTCGGCTCGGGCCAAATATAGGGATCGTCTTACTAGACATGTCATATTAGGGCATTTTCGAATACAATAAAATTACCTTTTAGCGAAGGCATCAGCCTTGGTGGTAACTCCGGTGGGGAGAAGAAAAAACATTGCACACGTGTAATCCGCGAGGGTGGATGTTGCAGCCCGGCCAACGGTCTGGGACTGGAGAATGCCACTGGACACGGATGGATCATTTTTCAGATTGTTTTTTTTGCGGCGACTGCAAACCTGGCTGAAAAACTCTTCCTCCAGTGCCCACCTCGGAGGAGTCAACCAACCCCCCTGTTCACTGGGGGCTGGGCGTCAGTTTCCAATAGGAAAGCATACACGTGTGTCACGTGACACGGGAATTCTGGGAAATGTAGTTGATATTTATGCTCAATACTCAATACAGAGGTGCGGACCGAATTAATGTATTGGTATTAGTAAAAAAAGAGAACTACGGAAAATCACGTACAGGGCAGAAAAGACTAATGCAAAACTCCACGTGTTTTCCAGTAGTAATCTGTCTAAGGGTTAATAAGAATCTTGAGATTATGGGATTCATGAATTACTAGGCCTACTAGAGTGTGGTTTAACTATTCTCGGATAGTGTTCGGAGGTCATTTCTGATTATCCAGTGATCGTGGATGGAACATTGGCGTTTTCTAGAGCAAGGATTGGCCTTATTTTAGCTTGGTAATAAACGCTAATACTTTAGTATCCAAGATGGATGCCAAAAGCGGATTGAAATCACCGGCACCCAAGTGTCATACCACTTTCGTCCAGCAGGCAGCACTCATTGTGTTAAAGTGGGTTTGAGGCAAAGTTTTCAGCGTATGAACAAGACAGGAAAAAAATTTCAAATGTTATGCATTACCTGAATGGTCATTCTAAGACTGACACAATAATAGAGCATGACAAAGGTTTAGTTGGTACGGTTTCAATGCTTGGTTCATGAAGACATGGAGCTCTAAGTTCACTTGACAATCACATTAACATTACAGTGGACAGAGTAAATATCCTACTCGTTTACAATCTACATTTGCATTGCTTGCAGGGCTTGACATTAACTTTTTGAGGGACTTGTCCTGCGGACAAGTACATTTCCCATTAACTTGTCCGGGCACAAAAGTCACTTGTCCGGAGCACGAGCACACACAAATACATTTTAAATTAACTAACTGTAATGCATAGGGACCCTACGTAAAGTGACATCAAAATGTCAAATGGAGGGTCCCGAGAGGGGCTAAATCGGATCCATCCCTAGTCTAGAGCCTACAGCAGGGCTGGGCAACCTTAGGCACCAGTGCCAACGTTGGCACAAAGGAGGGTGCACTGGCACACTGGCATGAGAGTGTGAGAGAGGAGTAAAAAAAAAAAAACTAATTAAAGAATTAGTTAAATAAACAAAGTCCCTCACATTTCTATAAAAATTGCATCCTGCACATAATTCTACATTCATTAATACTCTGAACTCTAACTAGGGACAGAGTCTGGGAGATAGGTGAGGTTATTGCTAGTCTATAATGATCATTTAAACAATGTGAAAGAAAATCTTAAAACAGAAGGAAAAAGGTTATATTTGTGGACAATCAAAATATGTAGGATACTGTATCATAACTACAACAAATTGCTGTAACGTTGTGGTTACATTAGTAATAATAATAGTGGCATCAACAAGATGCAACCAAACAATGTAGGCCTATAGACTGTATTATTGTTGCTGCTGGTACACTGGTTGTTTATTATGATCACATTTATAACAAACAAGCAGAGAGACATTCGACTCACGTTCCATGTTAAAAGATGAGTCAATAAGTTAAAAGATACATGTAGTAAAAACACAACGTGGTGAATCCTTCTTCTTTTTACCTGTAGCTGCGTTTCTTTCAGTAGTTTAGCTGCTGACAAACAAACGTGCTCCTGCTGCTTAACGACCACACTGTTTTCAAACCACCTTTTAGTGTTCTGTGCATATTAAAGTGTCAACAGTCAGACGCCATAATGTTGTTTTAACAAACTTCTTATTGTTGTTCTGTCTGTGGATTTTAGCAGCAGCTACCGAAACTAATACCTAGCAGCCGGAAAACTCACATATCGTTGTGCACTGTGCACATGCGCACTAGCGCTGCTGGAGCGTACGGTGCACTAAATATAAACGGTCACTAGAGGGAGCCATGGTACAGTGTAATACAGTGGGGAGCAGCTATGGAACAGCTATAGCCTATATCCAGTCATTTTATAGTAACCTGTAGGCTTAGCGGGTGCTTAGCTATATCCAGTCATTTTAGGGCATAAACAAGAAGTTGAAGGATCAAATTAAGTCTGATAATGATGTACCGTCACCACAGGGCATGTCCACATCGTGTGTATTTTACATTACTTGAGACTATTTTTCAAATATTAGATTTTTTTAAAACATTTTGGACGAAACTGACAATTTGAAATCGAGTTGCCAATGGTGTCCAAGGTGCTTTGTCGACCTATGTTTTACTGTCGCTTATTGTATTTGTATTATTCTATTGATTGAATGCTTAAAGTGCAAATAACATGCATTTTAAATGTGTTTTTAATACTGAATATCATATTGTATATTTCCCTCAAGCATATTTCTAATGGTTTGAGCCTCACTCAGCATATAACCAGTCCATGACATTGCTTTATGTGCTTCTGAAGCTGTTTTAGCTGCAGTACCACAATGGCCTCAGCTGTGCCCCTGTGTAATCCAACTCATGCAAATAATTTTCTCCGCCACACCCTCATCCCAGCTACTCCCCTCCCACATCTTTTAGTAATTATAATGCTGATGTCTAGCATCAACCTAGGCTTGTTTCCAATTCCATGCCAGCCAATTGGTTCAGTTAGATTTTACTTCTGTATTTATTTTGAAGATAAAAGAGACAGTGGTGGAAAGCAACTAAGTACATTTACTTGTGTACTGTACTTAATTATAATTTTGTAATACAAGTAGCCTATGTGTAGGCTACTTTAGCCTACTTGAATATTTCCAATTTCCAACACTATTACTTCATTACATATTGGATCCAAATATTGTACTTTTACTCCACTACATTTATTTGAAAACTTTATTTATCAATTAGTTTGTAGATTTTGATTATTACAAAACATACAGTACATCAACCATTTCAGCTCTATACATTTTGTCAAATTGAAAATCTACAAGCTCACATTGCGACGCATTGTGAGTGACTGAGCTTGTAGATCTGCATGGGGGGATGGACGGGGGGGGGGGGGGGGACAGGGGTCCTCATGCTTATTTCTTTGCATGGTGCGACATTGTGAGCTTGTACTGCCCTGTAGATCTGCAGCATGGGGGTAACCTCGTGTTACCAGGCTTTCACATGAGGGGATGGACGTACGTGTGAGTGTGTGTGTGTGTGTGTGTGTGTGTGTGTGTGTGTGGGGGGGGGGGGGTCTTCATACTTATTTCTTCAGTTTGCATTGTGCGACATGGGGTAAACTTGTGTACGCTGTGCTTAGAGGCGACTCAGGCGAGCTATAGCCTACCTACATCATTCGAGTCACGGAAGACATGTGAAAATGCACACAGAGATGCTCACTGCCCTAGATCAAAGTTGTAAAGTGCAATGCGAAGTTGCGAATGTCGTGTATTTTCACACAACCTAACCTACACAAGACCAACCCGATACGCATTGTCCAATTAATGGCGATCAACAATACATAAGGCTTCAGAGTCAATAACATGCTTTTAAATCAAATCAAAGTGTGTTAACTGATTGTCCGTTCGGTATTGTTTCGCGTTTCAAACGTTTTTTTCCCCCGCAAAACCAAACTGCACTCCAAGCAGCAAGGTGCTAATAACTTCCACTGCCCACCTCTCTGCTCACTCTGTCCGAATGAGGAGGCTCATTTCACCGCTAACCAACTGGGGAACAGATTGGCATTCCGAAGCCCGCCACTTAGAAACACCCCCACTTTGAAACCCCCCTATTTCGAACACTCACTCCGAAAAAGTCTATTCGGAATGGCGGGCCTATCGAAAAGGGGTTTAAACCCCGCCATTCCGATGAACAGTGTAGCGGCCTATAACTCCTGTAATAAAATGAATGCTTAATACCTCTGTCTTGTGTGTAGGCTATGTCCTGCTTTCTGTTCTGTGTATGAATTATGATTTGCGCAGCAAATCGTAATATAATTATGATTTGCGCAGCGGCGGCAGCGCGCACAGACACGTATTAACTAACTGTAACCTTGCTGCCAAACATAACTTCACAGCAGAGCACAAGTTCTGCGCTCTGCCTGATTTTCGGGCTCCATCCCTAGACATAATACATGACAGACAGTAGTACCGTTTCCCATGCACTCTCATTGATGATCGACAGAGTGGTTTGACAGGGTGAAATCCCCCAAATGCGGGGCCAATGGTAAAATAAAAGCTCATCATTTCTGTTTCTGAAGTGTCTGTTAGGCCCACTTCTGTGTATCGATTATGTTTTGATGATTAACCACTCAATAGAATAGAAATGTAAAAATCGGATGCATGCATCACGGATCACAAAAAAGCTGATCTACAAGCCAGGACGCATAAGCAATTAACTTCTAGGGAAACCACTATAAAACATATTTTTATTGCATTGGATTAACGACTAATAAGTATTAGAATGCTAAATTGTGAGTGTACGTGTGTGAGCGTGTGTGTGTGTGAGAGAAAGAGAGATGATTCCCATTTGCTGTCTGTCCATGGTGCTGAAGTAACAAGACTGATACTTTGACACTTGCTTTGCCAATGTAAACGTACGTTTTCTCATGCCAATAACCCAATACAAATATGTCATCACGCATGCAGTGTTGAACTGCACATGAACTCCTCAGCCTGTAGGACGCATCCCCAACTCACTTCTAAAGTAGGGAAAACCGCTATAAAAAAAACTTTATTTTATTGCATTGGAATATTGGATTAACAAAGGAATAAGTATTTGAATGCTAAATTGTGAATGGGATCTTTCATCATCAGCACGCGCGCCATGTGTGTACAATGTGTAATTGTCTGCCTCCCGAGTCACAACAATTGATTTTTCTCTCCATATCATTTCATAGAGGCACCATAAAAACATTATTAATACAATGAAAATATACATTTTAAGAGATGTCAGAGAACTTTCAATTATAAAAATGCTTGAGAATATGATTATGACTCATCTATGAATTAAACTACTGGGGTCCTGCAACCAATACGGTGATCCACCGTGCATAAAGATGTTGTTTAGGTGGCCCTCCTCTAAATAGTTAACTCGTGCACCATTTTAAATACATCTTGGTATTAATTTGGTTATTTTTCATCAAGACAGAAAGGTCATTACTGCAGACAGCTCCTCATAGAATATACACTGGTTCCCAAATGGAAGAAAAAAAGAAACCTTCAGAAAATGACCCTGATTTTTGAGAAAAGTTACTTAATTTTTCAAGATGGCCGCCATTTGAGGTGGTTTTAAACAGTGTTTGAGCTATATTGAGTTTTAAAATCCTATTTTGATGGCCTATACATCAAAATATATGTTTCTGAGTATGAGAAATCCAATTCTGAATTTAGAACATCAAAATTATTATATTATGATGATACAATGGGAATTAAACGATAAGGTGGGGCAGATTAAGTCCATATTTCATTATAAACCTTCACTTGGTGGTACAAGCACCATATTTGGCACAAATGATGTCCAGGATGTACTTTCTAAGAAAAGTACATTATACAGCTGAAAATCCAAGATGGCTGCCAGTTTTCAAGATGGCCACCTCGTCAAATGAATAAGTAAAACTTTAATGAACAGAAATGTGTGATCCACACATTGATCCAAACATCAAAATGAATGTATTCTGACTGTAAGAACTGTAAGAATGGTGTCAATTTAATTCCAATATGGCCGCCAGTTTTCAAGATGGCGGCTATTACGCAACTCAAAATTAGCGTTTTCGGAAGCTGTCTGATCGAAGATATTGTTGAAGGGCAACATCAATGCTGTGATCAAGCTCTATTGGTTTGTAATTTTGTATATAAGAGTGATGTCAAAGCACAACCAGGACACACTGGTGACATCACTGCTGTGAGACTCAGCATGGGGTTCAGTGTCTGCTTGTAGCGTACTAGCTGTAGTTGTGGTTTACTAACTGTTGTAGTGGTGTACTCACTGTAGTTTGTTGTATACTTTAGTGTCCTAAATGCTATCTAATAAGCCCCTGTATATATCTCAACTAGAAGTTTAGTTAGTTGTAGCATTGTAGTTGATAGCTGCACCTGAATTGACAGGATGTGTCAGCGTGGGAGAACTGAGACAAGGGTAACAGGGATTCAGTTACCTGGATGTTGTACAGATCGCACAGGACTTGCAATGGATGAATGGTCGGGCTAGGTGTAGGGCACCAGATGCTTGAACATATTTCAATGTGCTTTGATGTTTTGTATGGTTGGGTGGTAAAAGGATATAGCCCTTGGCCTTTAACCGTATAACACAAGATGTTCTGCTACTAAAACTGATTGGAGGAAGTGTTTCCTCTGTCAAACAGATACAAAAGAGGAGTTGAAGTCTCCCTGTATTTGAGGCAATGCACCTGTTGCCCATCATGTTAGACTCATCCAGATTGGATGATGGAGGTGGCAGTGAGGATACATTGAGGCAAAACAGTACAAAGTATCACCAAAATTGTCGGGCAAATGTTTAGCAACTGAAACTCCAGCGTTCCACGATGATGATGATCCTGGTGAAGGACACGCAAAAATTCAAAGAGTGCAGTGCAGCGGATGTGATCTCCCCCCATCAAAGCCCTGTATGACGATCGTTGTGTCGGCAAAGCTCGTGGAATTATGAGGGACCCAAGCCATCCCAACCACAGACTGTTTGAGATGCTGCCACATGGAAAACGTTTTCACAGTCTCAAAGCCACTGGAAACAGACAGCTTCTTTCCCCAAACAATCAGATACATGAACGAACTGATAAGAACCAGCTAGGGCGAAAGTTTACCTAACTTTGCTACTACAGGGAAACATGCACATGTGTTACTATTTTTCTAGTATTCTTTATTCTATCCCTTTGTTTGCTGTGCTTGCAGTGTTTTTTGTTGTTTGAATATTATGCTATCTATGCTGCTGCATCGTCTGTAAGGAGGCCAAACAAAAATAGGTTTTACTCGTATGTACCTGTACACAAGATGTAACAATAAAGTCCAACCTTGAACCTTGATCTAGGTTCAAGCATCTGGTGCCCTACACCTAGCACGACCGTTCATCCAGTGCCATTTAAGTCCTGTGCGATCTGTACACCATCCAGGTAACTGAATCCCTGTTACCCTTGTCTCAGCTCTCCCACGCTGGCACATCTTGTCAATTCAGGTGCGGCTATCAACTACAATGCTACAACTAACTAAACTTCTAGTGGAGATATATACAGGGGCTAATTAGCACAGTATACTACAAACTACAATGAGTACACCACTACAACAGTTAGTAAACCACAACTACAGCTATACGCTACAAGCAGACACTGAACCCCATGCTGAGTCTCACAGCAGTGATGTAACCAGTGTGTCCTGGTTGTGCTTTGACATCACTCTTATATACAAAATTACAAACCAATAGAGCTTGATCACAGCATTTCAATGCATGATGATGTTGCCCTTCAACAATATCTGTGGTCAGACAGCTTCCGAAAACGCAAATTTTGAGTCACGTAATAGCTGCATCTTGCAAACTGGCGGCCATATTGGAACACCATTGAGTTCTTACAGTCAGAATAAATTCATTTTGATGTTTGAATCATTAACACATTTAAATTCTACTTTGAAAACCTTTTTGTTTTGTTTTTTGCATTTGACGAGGCAGCCATCTTGAAAACTGGCAGCCATCTTGGATTATCAGCTGGATAATGTGCTTTTCATAGAAAGTACATCCTGGACATAATGGGCAGTATTATGCATGTCTTAAGTACCAGGTCTTATTACTTAACTTAAGACCTGGAGGCGTGATCAATGCCATTTGGCTATTCTGAGTGGCCAAACAGCATTGACCACGCCTCCAGGTCTTAAGTTAAGTCATAAGACCTGGTACTTAAGACACGCATAATACTGCCCAATGTGTGCCAATTCTGGTGCTTGTACCACCAAGTGAAAGATTCTTATGAAATATTGACTTAATCTGCCCCAGCTTTTCGTTTAATTCCCATTGTATCATCATAATATTCAATAATTTTGATTTGCTAAATGCGGAATTGGATTTCTCATACTCAGAAACATACATTTCGATGTATAGGCCATCACAATAGGATTATTCAATCAAACTATAGTTCAAACACTGTTTAAAACCATTTTGAAAGGCGGCCATCTTGAAAAATTGTGGCCATTTTGTTTTTTCAAGTGGACAACGTACTTTTCTGAGAGAGTAGGTTCTGAAGCACCTGTGTGCCAAATTTGGTGCTTGTATGATCAAGTGAACGATCGTTTCAGTAATCTGCTCCACTTAGATGTTAGCCAATAGACTTTGCGGTAAGCCCCGCCCGCTCGCGCACCTGCATCGATATCGTTGTTAAGCAGGACGAACAATCCCTACTATCAGCGAGCCTCCATTGAGGACCGTGTTATGTCGGCATTTTTCCAAGAAGGAATAGAAGCATTCCAATCACCAACATTCATACTATAATAACACCATAGTGAAACGTTGCTGTTGGGCGTCCTGCAGCAGTGCTTCATAAGTACCCAGAACGTTTGGGGCATTTTCTTTTTATTCCTTTTCCCGTGGGTGCGCACACGCACATGTCAATGTTTACTTTCTGGAGGAGGAGGACGCGGCGGTCACTCATTCACCCTCCCTGCTACTAAATCATACTATTAACGTCAACTTTTACTAAACAATGGTTAAATCAATCGTCTAATAAACAACAAACAACTTACCTTGGAGCAAATGGTGTGCTTTGTAACTTTCTCCACACTGCACGTTGCTTGTGTTGGTCGGACGGCAGCCACATAACTTCACCCACAGACTCCAGCCTCCAGTCACGTCCCCTCCCACTGCGGTTCAGAAAAATAACGCTGCTTACCCTTTTCTGCACATTGTATCCAAAAAGTGAAGGTCCGTTAATGGTCTAAACTAATTTGAACTGAGAAACCCCCCCCAAGTTAGTTGTGTTGTGCTTGTGGTGTGCATGTCGACTGACCTGGAGTCAGTTGGAGAATTCGACCAGGGGAGGCGCTAAAGCATTTTCCTTGGAAAAAAATGGAAGCGGCTTCCAAACGTTTAAACTTGGATTTTCTTTGCCGTTCCTAAGTTCAAATTAGTTTAGACCATTAACGGACCTTCACTTTTTGGATACAATGTGCAGAAAAGGGTAAGCAGCGTTATTGTTCTGAAAATAATTAAATTGTCACTTTTAACCAGATCGCCATTCTGAAGCACCCCCCCCCCCCCCCCTTCGAAAACCCCCCATTTCGAACACCCGCCACTCCGAAAAAGTCTAACCGTCGAAATGGCGGGCGAAAGGGCGGCTGTGGCTAAGGAGGTAGAGCAGGTCGTCCAATGATCCCTCGATCGGCGGTTCCTCGGCTCCTCCTGTCCACATGTGGAAGTGTCCTTGCGGGCAAGACACTGAACCCTACATGGCCTCCAATGAGTCGGTCGGTGTGAGCTTGCCACCATTGGTGTGTGACTGTGGGAAGTGAGGACGCTGGCACCGACTGTTCACCGTTTCACCTCCCAATGTATACATTAATGAACCATTGTTAAGCGCTTTGAACACTTGGACAAGCGCTATAAAAATGCAATTTATTAAAAATGCAATTCATTATTAACCGAGGGGGGTTTAGACCCTGCAGGTCGACTCGATGAGAGCCTTTATCACATATGCTGATGGGAATTCACTAACCTCTCCACTTCTCACTAAATGAGCAATGAATAGCATTACAACTCAAAGACTTGATTGAAGTATTTATTAAAAGTTTTCAGAATTACAGTAGTACATTTCAAGCACAACTCAAAACAAAAACTGTTAACTGTGGACGACACCATAAAGCATTACACTTGTAATATTGCCCACCATTTTCAATTCATCATAACATTTAGAGACGTAAAATATACACTTCTATATAGCAAAAAACAGGAAATCATCATAATGGAGGGAAAAAGGGAAAAAAGGCCTACAGTGAGGGGAAAAGGGGGTGGGTTGGGGTTTCAGATTTTACCGGGGCCAGTTTCAAATTGCAGTCGTCCGTAGGTGCCCTTTGAGAGTGGTTTTGAAGGAGTCAAGGGATTTGCATGTCTTAATTGCGAACGCAGTGATTGCGAACGCAGTGAGCATTTACTATGAGACCCAGCAGATCATGTCTGTCTGTCTGTCTGTGTGTGTGTGTCACGCTGTAACACCACCTGCCCGCCACCAGAGGGCGCAGCTGTATCACAAAAACACACGTGCACGCACACACGCACGCACGCACACACACACACACACACACACACACACACACACACACACACACACACACACACACACACACACAAACAACTTAACTTAAAAAAAAACTTAACTTAAAAAGAAAACTTAAAGAAAAAACTTTTAAAAAAATCTTAAAAAGAAAAAACTTAAAAAAAAATCTTAACTTAAAAAAAATCTAAAAAAAAAGAAAAACAAAAAACAAAAAAAAACTTTAAAAAAGTACGTCATTTATTCTAATTGTTGTTATTGCAAACACACGTGCACGCACACACGCACATACACACACACACAAACAACTTAACTTAAAAAAAAACTTAACTTCAAAAAAACTTAACTTCAAAAAAACTTAAAAAGAAAACTTAAATAGAAAAAACTTAAAAAAAAAACTTAACTTAAAACAAACAAAAAAAAAGAACTAAAGAAAAAACCTTAAAAAGGTACCCGCGTTTGCGCGTCTTACTTGTGACTGTTGGTATCGGTATGGCGTTCCACATTTTGGTGGCAAAAGACTGTTGGTAGGGCGTTCCACATATTGGTGGCAAATGACTGTTGGTAGGACCTTCCACATTTTGGTGGCAACACTTTGCCGTGATGCTATTACCTCGGGGAGTCAGGGGTTCTTCCAAGCATGGCAGCTCCCTTCAAAACAGCCTGCTGGGGCAACCATGGGCAAATAACTTTGCACTGAGCACCAAACTGCTCTTTAATGTGTTTGCGTAGAATCTCACTTGAGGCAAAATTCCCCACTAACAAGAGGTAGTCAATGCTGAGATCCTTTTTAAAGATTTCTTTGAGACCTTTAGTGATGCCACTCAGACTTTCATTGAAGAAAGATCTCTTCTTTGCTCTTGAGATTGTGATCACCCCATCGTCCCAGCTGACACCTTGCACATTCTTGAAGTACTTCTCTATTGGTTGCTTCTTATGAGCTAGGTAAGCTAAGTTGTAAGGACAGCGGATCTCTATATCATCATCCACATCCTTAAAGACTAAGAAGTCATCGATCATGTTGAGTTTCTTTAGAGCTCTACTTTCATACTTTACATACCAACGTTCATACTCATTCCAGAGATCACAAGAGAATATTTCCTTTAGGCAACTTTTAAAGTTTTTTGCAACCTGCTCCTCTCCCATACCATTAGCAGAGGCCTTGTGCAGCATTTTCAGGACTCCTCCAACACATACTTCATATACCGTGATGTCAATGGTACCATCTGCAAGACAACAATGTTAGGCATTCAAATATGAAACAGAGTAAAAATGTAGTGACGTTGCATACATTTAAAGATAAGGATTTAGCAGTATACTGTAAATACAGTGAATGTGTACAGCTTGCATGCACACACACACACACACACACACACACACACACACACACACACACACACACACACACACACACACACACACACACACACACACACACACACAGTATATATGAGTCATTGAATAAGTCTGCATGAATAAAATATAGCACAACATACCTCCATACCACTCCGAAAAAGTCTAACCGTCGAAATGGCGGGCGAAAGGGCGACTGTGGCTATGGAGGTAGAGCAGGTCGTCCAATGATCCCTCGATCGGTGGTTCGAATCCCTGCTCCTCCTGTCCACATGTGGAAGTGTCCTTGCGGGCAAGACACTGAACCCTACATGGCCTCCAATGAGTCGGTCGGTGTGAGCTTGCCACCATTGGTGTGTGACTGTGGGAAGTGAGGACGCTGGCGCCGACTGTTCGCCGTTTCACCTCCCAATGTATACATTAATGAACCATTGTTAAGTGCTTTGAACACTTGGACAAGCGCTATAAAAATGCAATTTATTAAAAATGCAATTCATTATTAACCGAGGGGGGTTTAGACCCTGCAGGTCGACTCGATGAGAGCCTTTATCACATATGCTGATGGGAATTCACTAACCTCTCCACTTCTCACTAAATGAGCAATGAATAGCATTACAACTCAAAGACTTGATTGAAGTATTTATTAAAAGTTTGCAGAATTACAGTACATTTCAAGCACAACTCAAAACAAAAACTGTTAACTGTGGACGATACCATAAAGCATTACACTTGTAATATTGCCCACCATTTTCAATTCATCATAACATTTAGAGACGTAAAATATACACTTCTATATAGCAAAAAACAGGAAATCATCATAATGGAGGGAAAAAAGGGAAAAAAGGCCTACAGTGAGGGGAAAAGGGGGTGGGTTGGGGTTTCAGATTTTACCGGGGCCAGTTTCAAATTGCAGTCGTCCGTAGGTGCCCTTTGAGAGCGGTTTTGAAGGAGTCAAGGGATTTGCATGTCTTAATTGCGAACGCAGTGATTGCGAACGCAGTGATTGCGAACGCAGTGAGCATTTACTATGAGACCCAGCAGATCATGTCTGTCTGTCTGTCTGTGTGTGTGTGTGTCACGCTGTAACACCACCTGCCCGCCACCAGAGGGCGCAGCTGTATCACAAAAACACACGTGCACGCACACACGCACGCACACACACACACACACACACACACACACACACACACACACACACACACACACACACACACACACACACACACACACACACACACACAACAACTTAACTTAAAAAAAAACTTAACTTAAAAAAAAAACTTAAAGAAAAAACTTTTAAAAAAATCTTAAAAAGAAAAAACTTTAAAAAAAACTTAACTTAAAAAAAAATCAAAAAAATAACTAAAAAAAACCTTAAAAAAGTATGTCATTTATTCTAATTGTTGTTATTGCAAACACACGTGCACGCACACACGCACATACACACACACACAAACAACTTAACTTAAAAAAAAACTTAACTTAAAAAAAACTTAACTTCAAAAAAACTTAACTTCAAAAAAACTTAAAAAGAAAACTTAAATAGAAAAAACTTTAAAAAAAAACTTAACTTAAAACAAACAAAAAAAAAGAACTAAAGAAAAAACCTTAAAAAGGTACCCACGTTCGCGCGTCTTACTTGTGACTGTTGGTATCGGTATGGCGTTCCACATTTTGGTGGCAAAAGACTGTTGGTAGGGCGTTCCACATATTGGTGGCAAATGACTGTTGGTAGGACCTTCCACATTTTGGTGGCAACACTTTGCCGTGATGCTATTACCTCAGGGAGTCAGGGGTTCTTCCAAGCATGGCAGCTCCCTTCAAAACAGCCTGCTGGGGCAACCATGGGCAAATAACTTTGCACTGAGCACCAACCTGCTCTGTAATGTGTTTGCGTAGAATCTCACTTGAGGCAAAATTCCCCACTAACAAGAGGTAGTCAATGCTGAGATCCTTTTTAAAGATTTCTTTGAGACCTTTAGTGATGCCACTCAGACTTTCATTGAAGAAAGATCTCTTCTTTGCTCTTGAGATTGTGATCACCCCATCGTCCCAGCTGACACCTTGCACATTCTTGAAGTACTTCTCTATTGGTTGCTTCTTATGAGCTAGGTAAGCTAAGTTGTAAGGACAGCGGATCTCTATATCATCATCCACATCCTTAAAGACTAAGAAGTCATCGATCATGTTGAGTTTCTTTAGAGCTCTACTTTCATACTTTACATACCAACGTTCATACTCATTCCAGAGATCACAAGAGAATATTTCCTTTAGGCAACTTTTAAAGTTTTTTGCAACCTGCTCCTCTCCCATACCATTAGCAGAGGCCTTGTGCAGCATTTTCAGGACTCCTCCAACACATACTTCATATACCGTGATGTCAATGGTACCATCTGCAAGACAACAATGTTAGGCATTCAAATATGAAACAGAGTAAAAATGTAGTGACGTTGCATACATTTAAAGATAAGGATTTAGCAGTATACTGTAAATACAGTGAATGTGTACAGCTTGCATCCACACACACACACACACACACACACACACACACACACACACACACACACACACACACACACACACACACACACACACACACACACACACACACACACACAGTATATATGAGTCATTGAATAAGTCTGCATGAATAAAATATAGCACAACATACCTCCAAAACAGACAACAATGTATTGTGTTCCAGGTTGTTCCAGTAGTAGGGTACTACTTGTCGTGTTGTCATCAACAAAACCATCAAAACCATGCCCGAAACGTTAGGCAACTTTTAAAGTTTTTTGCAACCTGCTCCTCTCCCATACCATTAGCAGAGGCCTTGTGCAGCATTTTCAGGACTCCTCCAACACATACTTCATATACCGTGATGTCAATGGTACCATCTGCAAGACAACAATGTTAGGCATTAAAATATGAAACAGAGTAAAAATGTAGTGACGTTGCATACATTTAAAGATAAGGATTTAGCAGTATACTGTAAATACAGTGAATGTGTACAGCTTGCATGCACGCACACACACACACGCACACACGCACACACACACACACACACACACACACACACACACACACACACACACACACACACACACACACACACACACACACACACACACACACAGTATATATGAGTCATTGAATAAGTCTGCATGAATAAAATATAGCACAACATACCTCCAAAACAGACAACAATGTATTGTGTTCCAGGTTGTTCCAGTAGTAGGGTACTACTTGTCGTGTTGTCATCAACAAAACCATCTGAGGGCAGCTGCCTACACCAGATGAGGGCTGCTTCTGGCTCCGATGCCATGACCAACTTGTCCGGTGGACTTTCTCTCACAATGCCAGCCTGAAAATAAAGAAAGAAAGAAAGAAAGAAAGAAAGAAAGAACAAAAATACTATTTAATTTCACACATTTTCATGTGGAGAAGATATCATATAGAAGATAATAATCATTTTGATAATGTCATGTAATGTCATGTCATGTAATATATTATTTTGGGAGGGGTCCCTAGTTCAAACATGATTTTTTGGGGGTGTCTCCAGTTCAGTTATTAAGGGGCCAAGCTAAATGGCCAATGGTCCCTTATTGTAGTTGTCTGTCTTTAAGGGGCCGCGCCCAAAGTGCCTGGCCCCTTAAAAACAAAATTGCATTTCTGGCTTAACCGTGCAGTCGGGTTTTGTTAAACTTGGCAATATGGTATGCCAAACGGTGAGAACGTAAATCCCACGGCAATTGGCCAAAGGGTGGCGCTATAGCACTCAATCGAAAATGCAAACTTTGAACAGGCATAGCTCATGAACCGTTTGACCGAGCCAACAATAAAACTTCGATAGACATATGCGTCTCCTGATGTCGAACAACTTTTGTGTTCTGACTTTTGACCTCTGACCCTGGCTAATGCTACATTCACATGGAATCAGGCAAGCAGTAGATGGCAAACTGTAAGTCATTTTAGTGGACGGGAGCAGGACGGTAAACGGAACAGGACGGCACGGCAGCCTGGCAGCCAGATCCGGCGACGGTAACGGCAGACGGCATCAATGTTAAAATATTAAGTACAGTTTCCTTTTAATATCAATGCATCATGGATTCAAATTGTCAAAAGTGCAAAAAGCAGATCTACAAGCTCAAAGCGTGTCACACCGCAACACGAGGTTGTAGATCGTCTATTTGAAGATTCGAAGGCAGTTGCAAAACGCATGCATCTATCTATCTATCTATCTATCTATCTATCTATCTATCTATCTATCTATCTATCTATCTATCTATCTATCTATGATTCAGTGACAGTTACACACCCCCACCAACAGGAGGCAAAAGGCATTTTGGCAACAGTGCCTGGTTTATTTTGTTGCGCATGCGTGGAAAACCTTTGACCCAGTGCTTGTTTGCACCACGTCACGTAGCTGCGTCTAGTTTTCCATTACGGTGATGGCGTTGTTTGTTGAACAAGTCAAACATGTTGTCGTGCCTCTCGGGAATTGTTGATGTTTGTGCCTTTATTACACATTCTATATTACAGTAGGAACAGAAAGCTTGGTGGAAATGTCTCCTAAAGGAGGTGAAAAGCGTCAAATGGAGTCTGTACGGCTGAAGATAAATGAACAGCTAGCGTCGGTGGGAGAGGAGATAATATTGTTTGTTGTGGACAAACAGCAGCGTGGCGCTGCTGATGTTTGTAGTGTGGAGCTTAGCGTCAGAGTGTTTGTGTTGGAGCGCCTCAGCGCGGTGGGAGAGTTCATGGTCAACCTCTTCCAGAGAGAGATGGAGACACTAGAAACTCTGCTGGAGACACAAAACAAACTCCTGGACATTGATTTTGATATGGACATCGATCTACACACTACAGGTTAGTAGACAACAACACCAGCTTAGCTACAACAAGTAGCATCAAGCTAGCTGGACGGAACTACATTTACCAGTAGTTATACTAGCTCTGGTCCATAGCTCTAATGCGTTGCATTTAGAGCTATGTTTCCCAATTCCTTTTTTAACCCTACCCTGCCCCTTCCCCTTGCCCCTACATAATGAGTGTCAAGGGGTAGGGAGATAAATCATCACCCTAGGAATTGGAACGTCCCTAAATATTGAATGTCCCTTGTAGATATTGATATATTGATATACAACCTGTTCTCAGAAAATAGCTGATCTGCAAGCTCACTACAGGCTAGTGGTCCCCAAACCTTTTCATGTCAAGGACCCGCAAATTGACAATTAGCCCGCAGACCCCCATTTGAAGAGATATGACAGGGACCCCATAGATTTTTACGAATCTAGCAGTGTCACGGACCGCCAGTGTGACATGCATTAGTCCATGGACCCCCATTTGATGGCATTTCTGTCTCTGGGACCCCCAATTTATATTGTGAAATCAATGTTAATTAACTCAGAGTGTACAAATGGACCCTTATGGGTCCATTTGGTTCCAAACTATCATTTAGCTGGGGACCCCCTGGAACTCTCTCAAGGACCCCTGGGGGTCCCCATAACCCACTTTGGAAACCACTGCTATAAGCTGTAGATCGGCTATTTTGGGAGAAGAGATGATGATGAAATAAATATATTGTGGTGACTAGGCACACACAGAACAGTTGTATATGACATTAATAATTCACTGCGTTGTTGCCCACGTTTAATATGATTGTTCCTCATTATAATGCAATGCAGTGTGTTACCTTTAAGTCCAGAAACACACCTCCGAGGTGTTGACGTATTTACCTCTGCGACAAGTGTTGTCTCTCTCTCTTCTTTTCTGATTAAACGGAGTGACACCATCGTTGGCTTTTCCAATCTGAGAAATATCTCCTTCTCTTCTCTGCCTACGCCGGCACTCCTACATTGGTGACCCCGATACTCTTGGACGTTTCCAGAGTTTACTGAACATGTCAGCTTCACTGAAATTGCCCGAATTTTGGGAACGAAATGCAAGCGCGTGGTTCGCACAGGCGGAGGCTCAATTCGCCATCAAAGACATCACAGGGGATGAAACGAAATTTTATCATGTGGTGGCATCTCTTACCAGCGCGACTGCGGGGAGAGTGGTGAGTCTACTAGAACGTCCTCCGACGAGGAACAAATACGGGACTTTGAAGGCGCATTTACTGGATACTTTTGGACTTAATGAATCCGAGCGTGCGCGCCAACTCCTCTCGCTTCCCGGCCTCGGCGACAGCAAGCCGTCTGAGCTGATGGATCACATGCTGGCTCTACTGGGAGACCATCAGCCTTGTTTTCTTTTCAAGGAACTCTTCCTGCAGCAGCTTCCAGACCAGGTTCGTTTGGCCCTTGCAAATTCTGCTATTACTGATTTTCGTCTGCTGGCCAGAGAGGCAGATACATTTTTCTCGGCTGGGAAGAAATGTTTTGCGGCCACGCCCACTACTGCCTCCAGTGTCTCCAGCAGTGATGACCATATGTATCAGCCATACTCCATCTCTGCCACTAACACTATGCCCCGACGTGCAAAGCAGCCAGGAGGATTATGTTTCTACCATGCCAAGTTTGGCAATAAAGCCAAGAAATGCCTTCCTCCCTGTACATTCAGTGCGTCGGGAAACGCACCGGCCGCCACCTATTAGCAGCCGTGGGTGACGGCCGTACCAGCGGCTTGCTGTTTATCACTGACTCCATCTCCGGTCGTCGTTTTCTTTGTGATACAGGCGCCCACATGAGTACTTTGCCAGCTTCGGCCACAGACATTCGCATAGGGCCACGCGGCCCCCCCCTTGTGGCAGCCAATGGCAGCACAATCAACACCTTTGGCACACGCACTGTGACGGTGTGTTTTGCTGGTCAGCGTTTCACCTGGGATTTCGTGTCGGCGGAAGTCTCCACCCCCCTCTTGGGCGCTGATTTCTTTTTTGCCAATAAACTTCTGGTTGATGTGAGGAACCGACGCCTCGTCCATGCTGAAACGTTCAGCTCATTTCCTTGTGAGCACAGTGACACTGCCCCGACAAAGCTGTCCAGTGCACTCTCGCCTGCTGATGACTTTTCTCACCTCCTCGGGGAGTTCTCAGACATAACCACGCCTACTTTTTCATCTGCCTCCACCAAACATGGCGTGTTGCATTACATCTCCACCGAAGGCCCACCTGTGCACGCCAAGGCCCGTCGTCTTGACCCACACAGGCTTGCTATCGCTAGGACGGAGTTCAATGCAATGGAGCGCCTTGGCATCGTGCGTCGGTCAAACAGCCCCTGGGCCTCCCCCCTTCACCTAGTGCCCAAGTCCAATGGTGGTTGGCGCCCGTGTGGCGACTACCGGCGCCTTAATGCTGCCACTACGCCTGACCGTTACTCTATTCCACACATCCATGACTTTTCGGCCCACCTGGCGGGTGCAACTATTTTTTCAAAAGTGGACCTCGTCCGCGGCTATCACCAGGTGCCCGTGCATCCTCAGGACATTCCCAAAACAGCGGTAATCACCCCGTTTGGGCTTTTTGAGTTTCTCAGGATGCCATTCGGACTCAAAAATGCTGCCCAAACCTTTCAGCGTTTGATGGACACGGTTCTGTGCGACTTGTCATTTGTTTTTGTCTACCTCGATGACATTTGTCTGGCCAGCACGTCGAAAGCAGAGCATCTGTCACACCTACGGCTTCTCTTCAGTCGTCTCAGGCAGCACGGCTTGATCATCAACCCATCGAAGTGCCAGTTTGGAGTGTCTTCTATGGATTTCCTGGGCCACCACATCACTACAGCCGGAGCAATCCCACTGCCCTCAAAGGTGGAGGCAGTGCTGAAGCTCCCACGGCCTCTCACGGTCAGGGCTCTACAGGAGTTCTGTGGCATGGTAAACTTTTACCACCGTTTCGTGCCTCGGGCTGCCAACCTTATGCGGCCCCTATACAGTGCTCTCAAAGGGAAGAACTCTCCTAGGCACGCCATTTCTTGGTCCACGGACATGTTGGTGGCTTTCTCAGCGACAAAACATGCCCTCGCAGGAGCGACTATGCTGGCTCACCCAGTGCCAGGGGCTCCTGTTGCTCTCACCACGGACGCTTCGGACTATGCTGTTGGTGCTGTTCTCCAGCAGTTGGTCAAGGGTGTTTGGCAACCGCTCGCTTTTTTCAGCCGCCAACTTCGTTCCAGCGAGCAGAAATATAGCACTTTTGACCGTGAGCTCCTCGCCCTGTATTTAGCAGTTCGCCACTTCCGTTTCCTGCTGGAAGCTCGCCCATTCACTGCCTTTGTGGACCACAAGCCTCTGACTTTCGCCATGGCCAAGGTGTCGGAACCATGGTCGGCCAGGCAGCAGCGCCACCTGGCGTTCATCTCTGAATTCACCACGGACATCCAACACGTGGCAGGCAAGGACAATCCCGTGGCTGACTGCCTCTCTCGCGTGGTCATTGGCGCGGTGCACCTCAGGATCGATTATACCCAGATGGCTGTGGACCAGGCCTCAGACCCCGACATTCAGGCTTACAGAACAGCAGTCACTGGCCTCAAGTTGGCGGACGTACCTTTTGGCGATGACGGCACAACACTACTGTGCGACGTGTCTCTGGTGCTGCCACGTCCTGTGGTGCCGCAGGTCTGGAGACGGAATGTTTTTGACGCCATACATGGGCTCTCGCACCCCGGCAGTAAGCCGTCACAACGTCTTGTGGTGGCAAAGTTTGTCTGGCATGGCATGAAGGACGTTCGCGAATGGGTCAGAACCTGCGTGGCATGCCAACGTGCAAAGATCCATCGTCATGTTAAGGCCCCGTTGGGGCCCTACACAGTTCCTGAACGGCGTTTTGACCATGTCAATGTTGACCTGGTGGGACCTCTTCCTCCCTCCAGGGGATTTACTCACCTCCTGACTATGGTGGACAGGACCACCCGTTGGCCGGAGGCAGTCCCGCTGTCAGCAACGGCAGCGGCTGATGTGGCACGGGCCTTCATCGGTACCTGGGTCGCCCGCTTCGGCGCCCCCTCTGATCTGTCGTCCAATCGTGGCCCCCAGATCACTTCTGAACTCTGGACTTCAGTTGGGTGTCTCGCTCCACCGCACGGCGGCATACCACCCTCAGGCCAACGGCATGTGTGAGCGCTTTCACAGGGACATGAAGGCCGCACTTAAGGCTACTCTCCAGGACGACACCTGGATTGACAAACTCCCCTGGGTGATGCTGGGGATGAGGACTGCGCCTAAAGAGGACCTCCTTTCTTCCTCGGAAGAGTTAGTTTATGGACAGACCCTCAGGGTCCCAGGGGATTTTATTCCCCGCACTACTGTCCCCTGGTCTGCTTCTGACCAACGCCGTACTCTCCTGGATGCTGCTAAGACTTTCCTGCTAGTCCCGACCTCGCACCACTGCCTGCCCCAGGTGCACATCCCGCCCGACCTGCGAGCGGCGGGGTATGTGTTTATCCGCCACGATGCCCATCGGGGACCCCTGCAACCACCTTACGATGGTCCCTACCGGGTGGTGGAGGCTGGCGACAAGACGTTTGTTGTTGATATTGGGGGCAGGTTGGATCGCGTCTCAGTGGACCGACTGAAGCCGGCCCACCTGGATTTGAGCCGCCCGGTCGAAGTGGCGCAGCACTTCAACACCATTGCTAATTAGTTATGTAACTTTTGCAACTTGTGGGGATTAGCATAACATTGGTCATGATAAAACCATACGGTTTTCGCTCCAACCATTCAACAGAAACTGCTAACTGTTATTTTCTGGAAGGTGTAAAGTCAAAGTTAGATGCAGGTGGCATAGTGGGCGCTGTTTTTCTGGACCTTAAAAAGGCATTTGACACTGTAGACCATCAGGTACTCTTGTCAAAGCTTTCCTTCTTTAACTTCTCTACTGAAACTGTCAAATGGATGCATTCATATTTAGCAAATAGGAAGCAAAGTGTTCGTGTTGGCAATATTCAGTCATCATATCTCAACTGTAACATTGGAGTCCCTCAGGGATCAATACTGGGCCCTATTTTGTTTAGCTTATATATAAATGATCTGCCTTCTATCTGTCCAACTGTCTCCATACAAATGTATGCTGATGACACAGTTCTTTATACACATTCTAAAAACAAACAACTAGCAGCAGATAAATTAACTGCAGCCATGGTCCATGTATCTGATTGGTTGACGAACTCATGTTTACACCTCAACACAAACAAAACTGTCTGTATGTTTTTCTCACGCAACTCTACAGAACCTGACATTGACATTCTTGTCAAAGTTAACAGTATTCAGGTAGTATCAGAATTTAAATATCTTGGAATCACACTAGACTCAAATTTGACATTTAAAAAACACGTTAAAAATGTAGCCAACAAAATTCAATTCAATTTATCTAATTTCAGACACATAAGACCATATCTCACAACAGACGCAGCTAAACTCTTCATGCATGCTATGATTTTTTCTCACATAACATACTGTTTCACAACCTGGTCACAGACAAATCCGACAACGTTAAAACCCATAGAATCACTTTACAAACAGACATTAAAAACACTGGACCAAAAGCCCAACCGTTACCACCATTGCCATATAGTTAAAAAGTACAACTTATTTACTTTTGACAGTTTTAAACATTTTGCAGATGCTTGTCTCGTTTTTAAAATCTTAAATGGACTCCACCACTGAAACAGTACATAGATCGAAGGGACAGTGGTGACAGAGCAACAAGGGCAAATACCAGAGGAGACTGTGAAGTGCCAATCAGACGTAGTGTGTTTGGTAAAACAGTCTTCTCTGTTAGAGCCTCCCATCACTGGAACAGTCTCCCTACAGAAATAAGAGAGACCTCCAACTATTTGACCTTCAAATTTAACCTGAAGAGGTGGCTAAAAACAAATAAAATTTGTAATCATGAGTAACTATCAGCACTATTTAGTATTCATCACCGGTGTCATTTTTCACTTCACTTTGCAGTTGTTCTGTCCCCTGTACCATGTTGATCTGTTCCTGTATTGTATAGTGTTTTTGTATGGACATAGTGTTGGGTGCTGGCACATATGCACACATGGCATCAACGCATGGTGTTGTGTGCTGGCACACTACACTCTGTCTTTCTTTTATCCGTTGTATTGTGTTTTTGTATGGACATAGTGTTGGGTGCTGGCACATATGCACACATGGCATCAACGCATGGTGTTGTGTGCTGGCACACTATACACTCTGTCTTTCTTTTATCTGTATTGCATTGTATTGTACTGTATGTGTCATTGTATGTTTAGTTTTACTACCTTTTTAAGAGCCTGCTCAGGGACTACAGATGAAAATTAGCTTATGGCTAACTCTGGCACATTTACATGGAAGTGAAAACTGAAATGTTAATTAATGAGCATTGTCCCTGTCAACTAAATAAATAAATAAATAAATACCAGCTATCACTGCAGCGAGTAGCCAACGTTATGCAGCAACAGCGTTATGTAGGTACAGTAGGCTATTTCATCACGGCTTTTAAGAGCTCCAAAACTGCAGAATGTTGACATATCGGGGTCTGGGGGGTCGGACTGATGCCTGCTAGTTAAGATAGTAGTTTGCATCCGAGTTGTTCCACCGGGGCACCGGCGGTAAATAAAAAATAATAAAGCGCCGATGCGAAATGAATGGGTAACGTTACCGTAACGTTGTTTGAATGCAACGCCGTAGCATATTGTTAGTTCAAGTGAGGTAACGTTAACCTTTGCTAGAGATTGCGATATTTTTGGCGATGCAGATTGTTAACACATTCAAATAATATATCATATTCTTCCATAAGTTCCATAATAAAGGACGGAAAAGGCGTCTTACCTCGTCCGCCTTCCGCCCTCTGTGATGTCCCTCCGTTTTAAGTCTGGGCAAGATCCAATCCCTTGCCCTCGGCCCTACCCCTAGCTCCAAAGAGAATTGAGATAACCCTTCCTCCTCACGTGAACGCGCATCAGCAAGGGGAAGGGCTAAGGGCCATGGAGAAGGGGGGAATTGGGAAAGGGCCTTACTCTCGACTTCCGCCGCTCGCATGAATGCAGACCAGCCTCTCGTCTTTAGCGTAAATAAAAATAACGTTTTTGCTACTCACCAATACAAAGGCGGGTTGTGTCATTAGAAAGCCTACTTTCCTTAGTGGGAGCACTGTAAATGCAATGCATTAGAGCTATGGACCAGAGCTATAGTTATACTAGCCCTGAAACATGTTGTAGAGGCATTTGAGGATCCAAACCTCTAACTCCACATGGTGAGGGCCCTGGGGTGCATATAAGTATGCTAGTAAGTAGGCTAAGTATGAAATAAGGTCAAAAACGGTATGCCTTCCCAGCCTCACCAAACATTTTACATTGCTCACCACATGTGCCACCGGTGTTAGAAATTTGCTGGTACAGCGATTAGCATTGCTGCATCCCACGTTGTTTAATAAAAAGCATTTTTATCCGAGCACCGACTACTTTTCTCAAACGGGGTTCGTTTAGGAAATTCACAGTTGCACACCGGGAGTGCACTCGCCTATTTGTCTGTATTGGCAGTGCAGTCAGCGTGCCTATATCGAACACACCCAGTGCCACACTCCTCCCGACCTATACGGGCGCGTAGTTAAATGGTAAATGGTGCATTTATATAGCACCTTTATCCAAGGTGCTTTACATAGATTGTGCATTACATTCACCCATTCATACACCGATTGCGGCGGAAGCCATGCAAGGTACCAACCAGCACATCGGGAGCAATTTGGGGTTCAGTGTCTTGCCCAAGGACACTTCGACATGTAGACAGGAGGAGCCGGGATTCGAACCGCCGACCCATGGATCATTGGACGACCTGCTCTACCTCCTGAGCCACAGTCGCCCCTAGTTGAAAGCCAATGGCAAAAAAAACAGCTCGGATAAAAATGCCTTTTATTACACAACACAGGATGCAGCAATGCTAATCGCTGTACCAGTGAATTACTGGCACATGTGGTGAGTACTTTAAATTTGAAATCTGAATGTTTATGTACACGTTTGCTCTGTAAATGTAGCGATCGTGTAAAACAGGCGGAAGTTAAGCCATGACGCTCGTGAAGTACGAGCGTCATGTGAACCATGGCTATAGTTATACTAGCCTTAGAATGTCTGTGATCATACATAAATTACATATATTCCTGTATACACAGCCATAGATCGGATGCCTCCGCTCCCAGTGAGCAAGGAGACATGGGCGGCATAAATGTGCTCCACGCTCCGGAGTGAGATATTGTCCTCTAGTTTCACAACCATGTAAAAGTTCTAAGGGCGAGGGGTCCGGAATGACAGCTGGACTTCCCTTTATGACAGTCACTCGCAGGGCAGGGTTTTCTGCTGCAGCCTAGGCTCCAGAGTCGGAGGCACGGCGTGCAGAGTGCCTTTTTAAATCCATTATCTGCAGCTGTAAGAAATTAATTAATATCAAACCGAAAGAGCGCATATTACATTCTAAAAGACAAGTGTAGGTTACATTAATGAAAAATCGGTGAAATAATGTCGGCATCGGTGCCACAAATGACGGATACATCGGTGAGACCGATGTCGGGCTCTACTCACAACGCCTTGCTCTGTGAGGCATTGTGAAGAGACTCGAGACATTTTTAAAACGATGGTTATCCTGACAAAACAAATAGGAGAATAAATGTCATCTTTGAGTTGACAAAAGCACTTTGAGTTGCTCTGCTGATGCTACCTTCACTCTCCTCCTTCTGTCTGTGTGTAAAGAGGTTTCATCTGAATATGAGGAGAGGAGATCCAGTCTGGTCCAGGAGGAACCACAACCTCCACAACATCAGGAGAGGAGATCCAGTCTGGTCCAGGAGGAACCACACCCTCCACAGATTAAAGAGGAACAACAGGAGAGGAGATCCAGTCTGGTCCAGGAGGAACCACACCCTCCACAGATTAAAGAGGAACAACAGGAGAGGAGATCCAGTCTGGTCCAGGAGGAACTACAACCTCCACAGATTAAAGATGAACAGGAAGATGAGACTGGAGAGTCAACTTTGACATTACTACGTAGGAATATGTGGTGCAAGACTCTCTCAGGTAAAACAAATGTATGTAATGTAATTATATTAGTGTTATTCTAACAAGACTAAAGGGTCATTCAGGAACTGTAACGATAAAGATATAATTTGGTAACTCATGGCCCCCCAAAAGACAGACAGACACACAGCATGTTGTTTCCGCTCGTGCTGCTACAAAAGTATAGTTTTATACTTAAAGTATAAGTTTGAACCCATAATCATGAATAGATCATGTAAGATTTTTGGCATAAATGATGAGGAAAAAAGAAAGAAGAAATAACTTGTGTGTGCGTGAGACCATTTAAAGCACGAGACATGGTACGTGCACCACTGGACCACTCAAAGGGTTAAGTGATCTGTCCAGGAAGGTTCTAATCATCAATCAGCACCAGACACAGTGGTGGATTCTTGAGCCACAATGGTTCTGTAGGCTCCACCTGGGCAACGGTGGTTCTGTAGGCTCCACCTGGGCAACGGTGGTGCTGTAGGCTCCACCTGGGCAAAGGTGGTGCGGCAGGCTCCACCTGGGCAACGGTGGTTCTGTAGGCTCCACCTGGGCAACGGTGGTTCTGTAGGCTCCACCTGGGCAACGGTGGTTCTGTAGGCTCCACCTGGGCAACGGTGGTTCTGTAGGCTCCACCTGGGCAACGGTGGTACTGCAGAGTCCACATGGGCAACGGTGGTGCTGCAGGCTCCACCTGGGCAACGGTGGTTCTGTAGGCTCCACCTGGGCAACGGTGGTACTGCAGAGTCCACATGGGCAACGGAGGTGCTGCAGGCTCCGCTTGCAGCTTGAATGGCCCTCCTAAAGGCCTCACCGTGGGGTTGTTGGGCTTCCTCCTCACGGAAGACACAGGCTGGGGCGCCAACCCATACTGCTCCCGGGTGCCGTCCACATTCCGGCTATCACCCGTCTCTCCGGTGGTCACCAGATTATTCCTGGTTGTTCAGTAAACCCTTTTTGAATGTACAAGTTGTTTCTATTGGTGATTTCCACAGAGCACCACATGGAGAGGTCTACAGTATCTAGAGAGATGGCCTCCAAAAGACATTCAACATTGTCAGAGGAACAGCCAGAGGTGGACCAGAGACATGGACTGTTTGATGCGAAGATGCAACATTTAGTAAAGTTGTACCGTATAGGTATGTGCTGTTTTGTTTACTTACTTACATAAAGGGATTTTTCACTTTCAAAATAATTGTGGGTAATGTTATCGTCTACTCAGGCTTTTTGTGAACACTTTGGACAGTTTTGAATTTGCTAAATTCAGTATTTAGATATTTTATATTCATTTTTATCAGACAAGCCCATTGTAACTTCAAACTCCATTTTAACCATCGTAGATACACAGAAAACACCCATCCCTGGTTCTAGTGACTGATATTGTCCTTCCTTAGAGAGGGACAGCCATAGCTGAATGGGTAGAGAGCCCGTCTAGGAAACAGAATGTACCACAGTGATGTTGTTAGGTCTGCAGTGGGTCCCAGGACCCACGGGTGGGAGTCCTAAAATAAATGGTATTTTTTGAGAAATTTTAATTGTTTGATATTATTGCATTCATACAAATGTAATCAAGGTAGTCAAGTTCCTTAAGGGAAATTAGGTCCTAATTTTGTATATCATTACTTCAAAAATGATCAAATCAATGGTATACAATACTAGCTCCTTCATCAGATAAAACGTCAAGTTTTCTGATGCGACTTCTTTAACATAGTGAATAAATGCTTTGAAAAACCCCTCTTGTATATGAAACCAAATACACACGATAAATCAAATAATGAATTGCATTTTTATAATGAATTGCATTTTCATAGCACTTTTCCAAGTGGTCAAAGCACTTTACAATTCATTCATACATTGGGAGGCGAAGCGGTGAACAGTCGACGCCAGGGTTCTCACTTCCCACATTCAGACACCAATGGTGGCGAGCTCACACCAACCAACTCATTGGAGGCAATGTAGGGTTCAGTGTCTTGCCCAAGGACACTTCAACATGTGGACAGGAGGAGCCGGGAATCGAACCGCCGACCCAGGGATCATTGGATGACCTGCTCTACCTCCTGAACCACAGCCGCCCACGATGAGTTCCAAACCTGTATTTAGATTGTGCGAGCATATGCGATATTTATTTTATCAAATCCAAGTCACAATGCATTCATAGCCGTCAGGTTTTTCACATAACAATAAACACAGCAAACGGGCACATCGTGAAATAATTCCCCTGGGGCATGAGCCGAAGAGAATTATCCACGCGCGTTGTTTGGCTGATAAAAATTGGGATTGCGCGTGCCGTTGCTTATTCGGTAAAGGCATGCGAATAAAGCAAGGGCGCATAGATCCCAATCTATCAGACACACAACTGTAGCTCTGCTTAAATCAAAACCACATTGCAAGGAAAATTAAAACAAGAAGGAAAAGGGGAAAGAAAGATTAAAAATAGTTTGTTTAAACTTCAAGAGAAAAGCTGGTGCACAGGGTTGTTGGTGAGCTAAGATAAATGAGAATAATGACACTGACTTCGCTGATGACATCGTGCTTATCAGTCAATCATTGGAGTCAATCAGTCAATCAAGAGCTCAGGCTCTCCTTCAGTCTCTTGAGCAGGCCTCCAACTGTGTTGGTCTTTATCTCAACGAGACGAAAACTGAATACGTAAATATATGCAAATCCAACAATAACCACATTATAAAAACACTTAACAACACTCCTCTGAAACAGGTTGATGACTACAAGTATTTGGGTTCATATATATCTTTCAAACTAGGAAGGGTATGGCCTGGTCAGCCTGCAATGACATGCATAAGATCTGGTCATCCCAGCTTAGTAAGATGTTAAGTAAAAATATTTAGGACGACCGTTGAGCCGATTCTACTCTATGGCTCCGAGACATGGACACGTTTAAAGAAACTAGAGAAACGGTTGGATGGCACTTACACCCGCCTTCTAATGAGAGCGCAAAATCTGTCTTGGAAAAGCCACCCATCGACTAATCTAATATACGGCAACCTTCCCCGTGTTTCTTCACTAGTCCGATCCAGAAGAACACAGTTTGCCGGCCACTGCTACAGAGCTGACAATGAGGTTATATCTTCCCTTCTCTGGAGTCCTGCCTCAAAGCAGACCAGAGATAGAAAACTATCGTTCCCTGATGTCATCGCTAGGGACACAGGCATCAGTAAGCAGGAACTGGGGATGGCAATGAAGGACCGGAAAGTCTAGCGTGATATCGTGGAATCCACGATCTCGACTGCGGTCGAAAAATTATGATGATTTTCTCTCATCTTGACAGACATGCTCACTCATTTGTAATGACACTTATCAGTGGGTAGAACATGATTTCATCAAAAGAAAAAGACAGCCGCCCTACACATGCTGTCAGTGGTGCGTGCGTGTTTGTAGTATATGGGGAGCCAACGCATTTATATCCATTTCTGTGTGCATGTCGATTTTAGCGTGGCGACGCAAAGTCTCTCCGGAAGGTCATTCCTTGGTCAACTCAGGGGGTTCGTGCCAATCTCTCGCTCTCTCTCATTCCCTGGTTAAGCATTTCAAACCCCGTTTCCTGGCCTGGGGTCTGAAAAGGTTGATGTTGAAAACCTAATTGTTTACACAGCCTGTAAACAGTGGTGGTCCGTGTGATAATTCAGGGGGGGATGCCATAAGAGATAGCTAACCCCCCTCCCCCCTGTGGTTTTGCGCTTCCTGATTTTTGGGCGGGGGGCTGGGGGGGTTGCATTGGTTAAACTCTTGCTTCATGACATTCCACTGTTCAACACAACTGGCATAATATTCATTTCAGCATCTCAGGGCGTCAGGCTACACAAATCATGCATCAACTAAAGATTGAGACCTGGAGTCACCGCTACACACTATGATATGTATGACATGTTTGTTGAAACTTCCAACAACCTGTTTGAGTTTGTGCCAATTATGTTTTTCAGTTATCTTTTTTTTTTTGTGTAGTGTTATTTTGTCATATAACTAAAAATACATCGCATGGATGCACCTGGGACGTATCCTCAGTGATGTATCCTGAGGTCAACGGGGTTTCGGGTCTACCATCATCATACCCCTCACTCAGGCGACCCAGCCGGGGTTGATCAAATCCCGACTTATGTCCCAGTAGCTACCCTCGATCAGTCCATCAGGGAATGAGAAAGGCCATACAATCCGTTGCTCCGGAACTACTCTGCCGGGACTGGGAGAACCAAATTATGGCGCGTGGAAGGACTAGGCTCTGTGGGTTGACTCCTGTCCGGGCCCCTCCTACGTCTCGCCAGGTCCACTCCTGCTCTCACCAGGCCCAGGACCTGTGCGTTGCACCAGACTCCCAGCACCAGGCACTTCATTCAGGAGTGGTGGATTATAATGGCCCTCCTAAAGGCCTCACCAACATTTGTTGGGCTTCCTCCTCACGGAGGACACAGGCTGGGGCGCTAACCCGTACTGCTCACCCAGGTGCCGTCTACATTCCGGCTGGCACCCGTCTCTCCGGTGGTCACCAGACTATACCCGGTTGTCAGTCTATTCCTATGAGTCACTATAAATAGAATACCTCAGACTCCCAGCACCAGGCACTTCATTCAGGAGTGGTGGATTATATATCATAAACTTCTGTTGAACACTTGTTACTTAATTGTAACTATTCAAATGCAACATTATATTCAATACAAACAAAATATGCAAGACAAGTACAAGAATGACTAATCTTTACTTGGACAAGTGAGTAAATGTTCCTGTCCAAATGTGGCTCAAATGTCAAGCCCTGAAAACTATCTGTGATGATGTTCCTCCAAAAATGAAAAGTTCAAACATTAAATGTTTTTCTCTCTTTGATGAAGTTGTCACTGAACAACAGGAGAGGAGCTCCAGTCTGGTCCAGGAGGAACCACAACCACCACAGATTAAAGACGAACAAGAGGAGCTACTTCAAAGACCAATGGAGGCTGATGGGTCAACGTTGACATTACAAGCAGTGAAAAGTGAAGATGATCATGATGATGAAAACGGAGAGACAGAGCCTGTAGCCGGCACCTCAACTGAACACATGAAAACACAAGCTGATGTAGAGGACTGTGGAACATCACAACCAACTAGTGACGACCAGCTCCTCTCTTCACACTGTTCTGAATCTGACACTGAAGACAGTGATGAGTGGCAGGAGACCAGTGAAGGTTAGTGAACTTTAAACACAATGAAATCACACAAGAAACAACATGTGGAAGGACAAAGATTGTCTGGATATAGTTTAGATTCATTAAATAAAGTGAAATGGTCTCAGTTCATCCATAATGTGATCATTAACAGGTGATCTGTCCAATGCCAGACAACCAGTGACCATTAACATTTTAATCGCTGCATTTGAATGCAGCGATTATATTGTATAGTGAATTAAGCACCAGCCATCATTTGCCTATTTGCATTTTAACCAGGGGAAATAATGTGGGTTGGTTCATTATTTAGCATTTGGAGAAAAAAAAGCTGTTGCCGTTATTGTGTCTCTGTTGTTAATAATTAACCATGTAATCATAATATGATTATTATAAGAATAATGACATATCCTGATAATACATTACACTACATGGACACATGTTTCTACACATATGCAGATTCCACTGCAAATACAGTTAAGAAATCAAATAAAAACAATAGAGCACAATGTGGCTATGAGACTTTGAGGATTTGGAAATAGAGTACTTTGTTGTTAGGCCTTGCAGGTGAAAACAATGTTTTCAAAAAAATAATTGGAGAATTTAGATAGTTCATTTGATATCCCAACACACAAAGAAGATACAAATAAGAGTACAGAAGGTGTTTATATATAAATTATATATATTTTAAGTCAAGCTGATGATACATACATGATCCAATAGGCTACTGTTCACCCTGGCATTTTGTGTTGTATTTTGTATTTTAAATAATAACATACTAACTCTGACTGTGATCATTTCACAATGCATTTAGGCAAATATATAAAGTATAATGTATGGTATAGATAACATTTTAGTATAATGTATACATATAACAGTGCAGGGGTCCAATGCCCCCCACCCCCTGTTAGGTTGTGATTGGTGGAGGGGATTCTATTGTTCTCCACTTTGGCCAATCCACCTCAGGCTCTCTAGTATAAGAAGAGTGTGTAGTTGTCAGTTCTCCACAACTCCTCCAGGGTATCATTCATTTCAGATCTGACTGTGGACTCCAGACTTCAGGTGAAGATGAACTCTCTCAACCCCAGGAACAATTCTGCTCAACAGGATGATCACCAAGACCTCTGTAAGTTACTTTATGGATATACAGCATGTCGTAATATGTCATAATATTAGCATAGACTAAGACAAAATGGTTTAGCCTTCTTAACGATAGAACGCTAACCCTAGAACACCTAACAAACGGGAGACAATAACAGTCTGTTGTATAGGCTACATATAATTTGTGCCATGAGGGAGTGCGAGGAGAGATAGCGAGTGAAACTGTAAAATCAAATGATAAATGGTTGGTAAAATTGTCATTTATGTACATTAACGTCAAATGAGTTGCAAATCAATGAAGTAACTCTAAATAATGTCTGTTTCCAATTCAGTGTTGCATCATCAGTTTGGCTTCCCTGTTCTACCAGAGGTGAATGAACAACAAAGCTTGACTAAACAAAAATGCCACTGCTGTGATCAGTGTGGTAAACGCTTCCCTACAATGTCCAAACTTAAAACACACCAGAAAGTTCACACTGGAGAGAAACCCTATGGATGTGATCAGTGTGGACAACACTTCTCTACAATGGGAAACCTTAAAACACACCAGATAATTCACACTGGAGAGAAACCCTATGGATGTGATCAGTGTGGACAACACTTCTCTCGAATGGACATCCTTAAAAGCCACCAGAGAATTCACACTGGAGAGAAACCATATGGATGTGATCAGTGTGGACAACACTTCTCTCAAATGGCAAGCCTTAAAAGCCACCAGAGAATTCACACAGGAGAGAAACCCTATGGATGTGATCAGTGTGGACAACACTTCTCTCAAATGGCAAAACTTAAAATACACCAGCGAATTCACACTGGAGAGAAACCATATGGATGTGATCAGTGTGGAAAACAATTTGCTCGAAAGGACAAACTTAAAAGCCATCAGAAGGTTCACACTGGAGAGAAACCCTATGGATGTTATCAGTGTGGACAACACTTCTCTCAAATGGCAAGCCTTAAAAGCCACCAGAGAATTCACACAGGAGAGAAACCCTATGCATGTGATCAGTGTGGACAACACTTCTCTCATATGGCAAGCCTTAAACGCCACCAGATAATTCACACTGGAGAGAAACCCTAATCATTCTGATGTGTGTGGAAAAGCATTTTGTAATTCAACAATGTTTTAATTTCCAGGTTGTACACCCTGAATTTAATCTGTTCCCTTCTGTTCAGTTAATTCACGCCATGAACGCACATATATATGAAATATAAATCAGTTTGGTGTTACATATGCTCCATTAGAGCGGCTGAGAAACACTAACCAAGTGTTGCATGATGAGCATTATGGTATTTGTTAAGCAATTGTCTATTAAGAAGGGTAATATAATAACCCACAAGTTGATTTGTTGATTAATTGTAAGTAAACTTAACACACTTTTTATGTACTATGTATCATTCACTGAGTCAATTATTTTCAGAGAAAGTACAGGAAAGAACAGTATACTTTTGTCTTGTAGCCTCTTAGACCAAATGTATTGTGTTCTGCCATTGTGCTGATTTCCTACATCTTTCTATCTAGATTCTGCTTCATTACATTCATTACATCTGACCTTACCATGTTTATTATTGTCATCCTTTTCTTATGCTGCATTGTCTTTGTGGAGCATAACCACTTTATTTAGCTGCAGGCAGAAATCTCAGGTGTCTCAAGTTTCAATGTTAATTGTATTCTCAATGATATTGTTTCTCCATAATTTGACCTGTAGATTTGCTGTAGGTTACATTTAGATTATATGTATTTTGTCCACAATTTTTGCCATGGTGTGTTACTTTTCTTAGTAGGCTACATAATTAACAATTACACTATAGTGACACATTTGTTTATTCCTTTATGTCCCTGTTGTAAATAATGTAAATAATGGTTGTGCAGTCACAAATAAAGACAAACATTCAAAGTTGAGAGGTGTTTTTAGCTTGAGTTTATAAGATTACAGTGTGTTAATTTCAATAACCATTTGGAAGGCAATATTGTAATGTAGGAGCACAACAGTTTTGCAAGACTAACTAAGATGTTCTTATGAACAACCACATACTATTTTATTAACACAATATCACAAACATCTGTTCCTTCACCAAAGCTGAATTGATTTGGAGCAATCATGTGCAAATTAGGTGTCTATAGGGACCTGATTGCCCAATATATCTAATGGTTCTGCTTGAATAACAAGAGGGAGATGAGAGGGACTCATTCATACAAGGACATTAATAGAGTTTGGTTTTAAATGTAATGCAAAAGTAAATCACCACAGGACATGAAGAATAGTTGCTCGAGACAGCATAGATCAGAATTGGATCATGCCTAGAATATATACATGAAACACTGTCAAACTGGCCTTTAGCTGGCTTTAAAGTTGTAACAAAACAAAAGGTGAATACATCTTGTATAGGCCCTACATCTTGTATTTTCTAATTGAGTCAGTGTCATACATCTCCATGCTCATTTTGTTTAAAAGACTAATGTAAGGTCAAACATGTAAACATCACATTATACAGTAAGACGTTTAAGCTACAATTTACAATTACAATTTACAATTTAGGCATTTAGCAGACGCTCTTAATCCAGAGCGATTTACATTAAGCAAGAACAAAAAAGCATGGGAATACATCACATAAAAAAGCATTTATCATGAAACATGCGTATCGTAAGCTAAGAACGTAACAGTGGAATATCTATATAATGAAACTATACATATATACTATACTATGATATACATATGTACTATGATGTGCTATGACTACATACAATGCAATTATAGTGCTGTCTACATAACATGCTATAAGTCTGTATCAAATGATATCTAAGTCTACATAAATGCTATCTAAGGGGGTAGGGTAAGTGCTATGGGCCATGATGGAGTCTGAAAAGGTGGGTTTTCAGACTACGGCGGAAGATTGGGAGTGATGCTGCAGTTTTGACTGCAACGGGAAGTGCATTCCACAGTTTTGGAGCCAGAAGGGAGAAGAGTTTGGGACGTGTGGAGCGTTGTCCCAGCGTTTTTAGTGAGGGTACTTCCAGCTTCCTGGGTTGGCTGATCTGAGTGCGCGGGAGGGTTTGTAGGGTTCAATCATACTTGCAAGATATGGGGGAGCCATACCTTTGGTTGCTTTGAATGCCAGCATCAGAGTTTTGTATTCTGTGCGGGCAGCGACCGGGAGCCAGTGGAGGGAGCGGAGTAGGGGGGAGACATGTGAGAAGCTAAATGGATAAGTACCAATATATTCAAAATGTGGGAATTTAAACATGTACTTTTTTGTAATAACATGATCCAGTACGAGTCCCAATTGAGAGTGTCTGGTAGATGTTAAGCAAAATACTCCTTTAAGGTTTTAAAAGTTTATTATAAAGCAGCAGCATTTAGTTTGTATGCACCACATATCTAGAACAAACTTACAGAAAACAGCAGATATGCTGCCACCCTTTAGGTTTTTTTATCACAATAAAATATGTTTTGTTTCCCCCAGCCTTGAATGAGGGTTTCCTCTTTCTTGTGTAATTGTACTTTTTACTTGTTTTAGTTCATCGTTATGATGTTATATTTGTGTTTCCTGATTTGTGCAAAGCACATCGAACTTTATATAAATAATTAGGATAATCATAATGTTTTCTTGTACTGGATATAGTTTAGATTCATTAAATAAAGTGAAATGGTCTCAGTTCATCCATAATGTGATCATTAACAGGTGATCTGTCCAATGCCAGACAACCAGTGACCATTAACATTTTAATCGCTGCATTTGAAGCACCAGCCATCATCATTTGCCTATTTGCATTTTAACCAGGGGGAAGAATGTGGGTTGGTTCATTATTTAGCATTTGGAGAAAAAAAAGCTGTTGCTGTTATTGTGTCTCTGTTGTTAATAATTAACCATGTAATCATAATATGATTATTATAAGAATAATGACACATGGACACATGTTTCTACACATATGCAGATTCCACTGTAAATAAAGTTAAGACATCAAATAAAAACAATAGAGCACAATGTGGCTATGAGACTTTGAGGATTTGGAAATAGAGTACTTTGTTGTTAGGCCTTGAACATTGTTTGTAGTAAAAATGCAGGTGAAAACAATGTTTTCAAAACAATAATTGGATAATTTAGATAGTTAATTTGATATCCCAACACACAAAGAAGATACAAATAAGAGTACCGAAGGTGTTTATATATAAATTATATATATTTTAAGTCAAGCTGATGATACATACATGATCCAATAGGCTACTGTTCACCCTGGCATTTTGTGTTATATTAAAATATAACACAAAATGCCAGGGTGAACAGTAGCCTATTGGATCATGTATTTTGTATTTTAAATAATAACATACTAACTCTGACTGTGATCATTTCACAATGCATTTAGGCAAATATATAAAGTACATTGTATGGTATAGATAACATTTTAGTATAATGTATACATATAACAGTGCAGGGGTCCAATGCCCCCCACCCCCTGTTAGGTTGTGATTGGTGGAGGGGATTCTATTGTTCTCCACTTTGACCAATCCACCTCAGGCTCTCTAGTATAAGAAGAGTGTGTAGTTGTCAGTTCTCCACAACTCCTCCAGGGTATCATTCATTTCAGATCTGATCTGACTGTGGACTCCAGACTTCAGGTGAAGATGAACTCTCTCAACCCCAGGACCAATTCTGCTCAACAGGATGATCACCAAGACCTATGTAAGTTACTTATCTTTATGGATATACAGCATGTCGTAATATGTCATAATATTAGCACAGACTCAGACAAAATGTTCTATGTCTCTTTCTAAAATGCACAAAAAATTGCAATTAATCAAAAATAATCACCATCCAGTAAATCTAGAATCAACATGCTCATATACATGTAATGTGTTCATAACGGTTTAGCCTTCTTAACGATAGCACGCTAACCCTAGAACACCTAACAAACGGGAGACAATAACAGTCTGTTGTATAGGCTACATATAATTTGTGCCAGGATAGATAGCGAGTGAAACTGTAAAATCAAATGATAAATGGTTGCTAAAATTGTCATTTATGTACATTAATGTTGAATTAGTTGCAAGTCAATGAAGTAGCCTAACAATATGTCCCTTGTCTTTGTTTCCAATTCAGTGTTGCATCATCAGTTTGGCTTCCCTGTTCTACCAGAGGTGAATGAACAACAAAGCTTGACTAAACAAAAATGCCACTGCTGTGATCAGTGTGGTAAACGCTTCCCTACAATGTCCAAACTTAAAACACACCAGAAAGTTCACACTGGAGAGAAACCCTATGGATGTGATCAGTGTGGACAACACTTCTCTCTAATGGCACAACTTAAAAAACACCAGAGAATTCACACTGGAGAGAAACCCTATGGATGTGATCAGTGTGGACAACACTTCTCTCAAATGGACAGCCTTAAAAGCCACCAGAGAATTCACACTGGAGAGAAACCCTATGGATGTGATCATTGTGGAAAACACTTCTCTAGATTGTCCAACCTTAAAAAACACCATAAGGTTCACACTGGAGAGAAATCCTATGGATGTGATCAGTGTGGACAACACTTCTCTCTAATGGCAAACCTTAAAACCCACCAGAGAATTCACACTGGAGAGAAACCCTATGGATGTGATCAGTGTGGACAACACTTCTCTCGAATAGACAGCCTTAAAAGCCACCAGCGAATTCACACTGGAGATAAACCCTATGGATGTGACCAGTGTGGACAATGCTTCTCTCACATGGTGAGTCTTAAAATCCACGAGAGAATTCACACTGGGGAGAAACCCTAATGATACTGATGTATGTGGAAAATCATTTTGTAATTCAAATAATGTTTGAATTTCCAGGTTGTACACACTGAATTTGTTCCCTTCTTGTCAGTGTGGAAAGAGATGTATTAATTCACATCATGAACGCACATATATTTGAAATATAAATATGTTTAGTGTTTTATATAGCTTCATTAGAGCGGGTGAGAAACATCAGCAAATCCACAAACCAAGTGTAGCATGATGAGCATTATGGCATTTGTTAAGCAATTGTTTTTTAAGAAGGGTAATATAATAACCCACAAGTTGATGTGTTGATTAATTGCAAGTAAACTTAACATACTGTTGTACTATTTCTCATTCACGGTTAGACCAAATGTGCTGCCATTGTGCTGATTTCCCACTACATCTTTCTATCTAGATTCTGTATTTCTGCTTCATTACATTCATTACATCTGACCTTACCATGTTTATTATTGTCATCCTTGTGTTATGTTGCATTGTCTTTGCGGAGCATAACCACTTGTCCATTTACATTTAGCTGCAGGCAGAAATCTCAAGTATCTCAAGTCTCAATATTCATTTTATTCTCAATGCTATTGTTTCGCCATAGTTTGACCTGTAGGTTACATTTAGATTTATTTTTATTTTGTCTTTTGTTCTTTTTGTTGCCATGGTGTGTTACTTTTCTTAGTAGACTATATCATTAAAAATGTAAATAATGGTTGTGCAGTCACAAATAAAGACAAACATTCAAAGTCGAGAGGTGTTTTTTTTAGCTTGAGTTTATAGGAGTAGAGTGTGTTAATTTCAGTCAATAACTATTTGGAAGGCAATAACACACCTTGTAATGTAGGAGCATAACAGTTTTGCAACACTAAGTAAAATGTTGTTATGAACAACCACATATTATTGTATTTAACACAATATCACAAACACCTGTTCCTTCACCAAAGCTGAAAGATTTGGAGCAATCATGTGCAAATTAGATTTATATAGGGACCTGATTGTCCAAACTATCTAATGGTTCTGCTTGAATAACAAGATGGAGATGAGAGGGACTCATTCATACAAGGACATTAAAGATGGAGTTCCGTGATTTTTTTCCACCCTTAAACATGATCATCAGGTGTTATTGTTATAAGGAGGTATAATTTTTTCAAAAAGGTGTACAGTATTTGTTAAAATTATGGTTTTATGTGGACACACCCACCAGTTAATTAGGTATGCGTGAGTTTAACCTTAGCACCACCCACCTGATCCAGTCCCTCCGCCTCCTCCTTTAAGACCACCCACTTGTCCCAGTCCCTCCCCCTCCTTATAAAAGGACAGCCCATGGCTCTGCCCTTTTGTTTACAAAATGACAAATTGTTGTCTGTAATGTAACAAATGTTGTGAATGTTAGAAGTTAACACTTCCCATATTTCTGAGATGTCGGATAAGCATCATTATGCACTTATACTGCCACCATGTATCCATGTATAGGCCTATAATCCACGCATCCATACCATATCAGACCTGTTTTTTCTGATTTGTTTTAATCATTTATTTATTTCCTCCAATTATATTGACCCTATTGTCACAATCAGCTCATCTCATCATCCAATTAAATCATAGTTTAACAGCAGAAACAATTTTTCTGCCAGGTTTAAAGAAACAAGCGGCCAGGTCCACGAAAATAAGTCACATAAATTGCCTTGAATATGTATGAAAACCAATCCTTTTAACAACATATTAATCTGAGGGCCCTTCACATGAACCATTGGTCAAGTCAACCACATCTCCCCTGCAAGTTACTTATATGAAAACAAGCCCAAGTCGCTTGTAATAGCCAGACATGGCAACATTGCCTTCCAGCGCGACACAACAGATACTTCGAATTCTTGACTTAGTTTACAGCCTTGTATAAGTATTATTAGGACCTACATATTGACTACAACAGCCAACAAGAATGCACACTGTGACACTACACTCTGTATCAAAGCCTGGCCACTGTGATTATAAAATAAACAACCTGAACTGAGAACAGCAAGAGCAACTGGACAGAAGTGGTTTCCTTGATTAATCCTGAGGACCCGACCCGAATTTCTCAATATCTCGCCTCCTAGATGACCCAAAATCAAGATTGCAGTGGTTAAATCTACATTTTTGGGGGCAAGGAATCAAATGGAGCTGATTACATTCCATATGAGGCATATATGGGTGGGTATTTCTTTTTTTTTTTTTAATAATTTTTATCCCACGATTTTGTAACCCATTTTTCACCCCTTTGTCAATTATCTAATGTGATCCTGGGCTCTACACACCCTCCGCCAACCTAGTCCCCATATATGGGGGACATGGGGAGAGCAACGGACTTGAACTCATGCTTCCTTCATGCCTGAGTGTCCAAGTTGCTCCTTTACACCTGACAGGGGGGAGTTTCCCTGGTTGTACGTAGCGCGTGGAAGGAACACGTTATTCCAACCAGTTCCTTTCCCCTCGCTTCAGGCGCCCCGGCTGGCCAGGGGGAGGCAGTTTAGAGACCAGGATTACTGCATGTTTTTTGTGAGGGTAGCCTATACCTACCCTAGGGGACACGGGGAGAACATGCAAACTCCACACAGAAAGGCCCTTTCGCCAACCCAGCCTCGGGTATGGGCACTGATGACGCGGAGGAGGAAACGCTGCCAGCACCCACAGCGTCCCGAGCGGGAATCGAACCCAGGACCTTCTAGCTGTGAGGCGACAGCACTACCAACTATGACCCAGTAGGAACACAACCTATATGGACAAACCAGTCTACTTGCTGCTGGAAATCCAATATGGCCACCTCAATATTGGCCCCTATCAGAAAGTAGGCTACAGTAGCTTTGGCAATAACTTTTGAACCAGATGGAATAGAAATGTCTATTTCATAATTTATGAGCATGAGAAACTCAATGGAATACTTACCTTTATGATTGGGTGTGTCTGGACCCCTAATTTGCATATTTCCAAGATGGACGCCACACAAAAATGAGTTGACCGTTATGGCAAAAAGTCTGCTTTTTAAGCAATTTGAGCACATTTGGTCAGTTTGAACTTTCATTTCTATATTGACAATATGTCTGCAGTCATAATGTAAGGTTCATGTTTACCTCTATGGTGCTGTCTTGTCTGATTCTAAAGCCAATGATACTATGGTATGATGCTATTCACGGTCACTGTTGTCACTGATCCCGCTGCATCGTGTCTCCAGTTCTTGGCAATGGCATCCTAAGTAGCATGAAATTACCTTCTTTGCACAGGAACAGTTTTTCTGGCAGCCTTTGATACAGCTGCAGGATATTGCATTGTTCATTGACATAGGTCAGGTTGACTCGGTATGCAAGGGGGACTGCATTGCCATCACTGAGAGACCATCCATACTCTGTGAAAGAAGGATTATCTGGCATGGTGATGTGTGCACGTTTATCCATTATGGGTGCTAGAGCAGCTTTTCTCAGGTGCAGGTCAAAGGCATTCTCTGTTGTGTCCCTCCCACCTTACTCTGGGCAATAGAGACCATGTACACAGCAACAAGGGCCAAGGTTTTGACCCCAGATGGCAACAGCGAGGAGTTTGACATCTTGGCTGGGGTACTTCCTCTTAGTCATAGTCCTGGACTACGCACTAAGGAAGGCTATCAGTGGACGAGAGCATGAGAGAGACACCCCACTGTCAGACAGACCTGACTACGCAGACAACATCAACCTGCTCTCCGACCACGTGGAACAAGCTCAGGAGCTCCTGACCAGAGTGGAGGCAGAGTGTGCCATAGTTGGCCTCCGGCTGAATGCCAAGAAAACTGAAGTTATCAACTATAACATCCCTTTGGAACATCCACTTCTGACACCAACAGAAGGCACTGCTTTGAAGGAAGTCAAAGTACCTCAAGTACCTGCACGCATGGGTCAATTCAACAGCAAGATCTTAAAGTGAGGAAGGCACTTGCATGGAGGGCAAGAGAGACCTAGAGAGCTAGCAGCTTTCAGAGGGTTGGTCTATTATTGAGGAACGTGTACACTCTAAGCTTTCCCAAGGTCAAAATCCTCTGGGTGGTCAGCTTTGGATGTATATACAGCAATTGTGAGGTTGTGTGCCTGATTGGTGAAAACTCTTCTGATTCCCTCTCAGATTACGTCATCAAACTCCTCAGGTGCAGGGAGATCCAGACACATGCTGGCCTTGAACTATGCCTTCTTGCCAGTGAATGCTGGTGTCGTTACCACAGATAAAGGGCAGGGCAACGACACTGTGCGAGCCCCAGTGCTGATACAATTTGATGGACAGGAAGGTATGCATATTGCTCTGGAAGGCATCTGAGGTGGGTTACTGTAATGTAAAGGCACATGATGATGATGTCTGTGTCATTGGCATGGATGTCAACTCTGTCAACATTTCCATTCTGGACACTGTAGGGTGTGGAGTATTCTTGTATCAGCCTCCTGTTGTGTGGATTCTACGTCATCTCAAGCATGTAACATGTCAAACTAGGGGGTTTTCATGATTCTGAATCCATTCCAAGCATTAGTTTTGCACAAAATACACTCCTTGGGCTAAAAATGGCCATAGACATCATGACAAATGTGAAGAGGTCAGCACATTTTGGGCACATTTGGGCAAGTGGATATGGCTGCTTTTAGCCCAAGGAGTGTATTTTGTGCAAAACAAATGCTTGGAATGGATTCAGAATCATGAAAAACCCCTAATGGATTCAGAATCATGAAAAACCCCTAGTTTGACATGCTACTTAAAGCAAAGGGAAAATTTGACATTTTTGCCTGCCATAGGATGTAGAAACCCCTATAAAAAAGATTGCCCAATACTAACAGCCGGTCAGCAAGTGGATTCATGTATGTACAGTATGTAGCCTATATAGACAATATTTTAGGCCAATAAAAAAGACTATACCAAATTTCCCGCTTTAAACAAAAGAAGCCTATCGGCTGCCGGACTACAATACCATACATTATTTATGACTGCAGCCATATTGTCAATATAGAAATGAAAGTTCAAACTGACCATATGCGCTCACATTGCTTAAAAAGCAATCTTTTTGCCATAACAGTCGGATGTCACTGTAAAAGTCACGGTAAAACTCATTTTTAGGTGGCGTTCATTTTGGAAATATGCTAATTAGGGGTCCAGGCACACCCAATCATAAAGATAAGTATTCCAATGAGTTTCTCATGCTCATAAATTATTAAATAGTTACCAAGTTTGCATTTCTATCCCATCTGGTTCAAAAGTTATCACCAAAGGTACTTTCTGATAGGGGCCAATATTGAGGCGGCCATATTGGATTTCCAGCAGCAAGATGACCGATTGACCGGGTTGTCCATATAGGTTGTGTTCCTACTGGTTCATAGATATTATTTCTGGTGGCCAACCTTTTATAGCAGGGCAAATTAATTAATCTAAAAAAGGGGGTTCCCCAATGTGGGAAATTAGCATTTTTACGTGATATATCATGTAAAAATGTGAAATACCCACCCATACATGCCTCATGTAGAATGTAATCAGCTCCATTGGATTACTTGCCCCCAAACATGTAGATTTAACCACTGCAATCTTGATTTTAGGTCATCTAGGAGCCATTTTTAAAGCTCCAAGATGGCTGCTTTACCGACCTCGAACAAAATGGCAACAAACATTTTCTGATTCGTTAGGCTATAAGGTTTCCAAAAATATATAGTTTTAAAAATCTTCGTCTTCAGCCTACGAACTCATATGGCTGAACATAGGGAACTGGACTATATGAATGTCTTTATCATCTGTGAGGTCATCAGAGATATAGTGACCGAGGTACTTAATCTCACTGCAGACAAGGAGAATGTTATCACTGAGAATAAAGTTAGGAAAAACTGCCTTTTTATCCTCTTTACTTCAGCACAATCAGGATGCTACTCCTCTTGGCATTATACTTAATATTAAAGTCAATACCATACTGGGAACAAATCCTCAAAAGCTGCTGTAAGCCTGCACTGTACGGGGAAATGATAACCAAGTCGTCCGCGTACATAAAATGGTTCACAACAGGATTACCGGTAACACATGCAGCCAGTTTTACAGAGGTTCAGGTTACTAGATAGATCATCCATGTACAGATTAAATAAATCTGTACATGGATAAAATCCCCCCATGTCTGACCCCATTTCCAACACATAATGGTTCCGATGCAGTATTGCCCCACTTCACCTGCATCAGCTGATGTGCATACCAAAAGGCTAAATTCATGATAATGTACTTGGGTACCCCTCTTTGGCACATTTGATCAAATATTGGCACAATGTATCAAATATTCTATTGGGCCATCAACATTAGCCACTAGAACCCTATACAATTTGAGTGAATCAATAAATATTCAACACTTCATCAATGTTGAACCAATTAACCATCATCTAAATCAGGATCTGGGTTATTTAGCGTGTTCAAAATGACCTCACATTACCATATTTCCCAAAATGTGCGGAGAAAAAGCTTAAAGATGGAGTGCCACAATTTTTGTCTATGAGGTGACAGTACTTCATTAGACACCCTGGAGTTGTTTTTATGTGCAATGGTGTATAGACGCCTTAACAGACGACGTCACACTGATAAGCAACAGCATGCACGCGCATAACGGCAGCAGAAGAGCACCACCTCTCATAAGATGCAATGGAAAAGTTCTAACTCCACTCACGTGTAAAAAATGCCCCATCAAACTTTCAGATGATGTTTTTATCCCAGTGTGGAGGAAGAATGATTAGGATTTTTATTGTGATCTCTCACCCTTCAAATATATAATCCATTAGTTTCTGTTGTGTTTGAACAATAATAGCAATTCAAATCAGTTGTCCTCAAAACCACACCTCCAGTCGCTGTCATAAGAACAGGTGGTGCGCTCATGATCACGGCAGCAGCCTGGTTGTCCATGGCTGCACGCGCACCTGCAGCCCATCAAGTATAACCTATGCATCGTCCCGCGATGGTGTCGCGCACGCATACCTCTACACTCACAACAGTCGCTTGCCTTGTATATCAGCTGTTCTCTGTGCGCAATACTGTTGCGCTTTGAAGTATAAATGTCTCCTAGGGTGCATCTCACTAGCCAACACACAAGAGAGATTGAATGGACTGAAACCAGCGCTCCCCAAAACAACAGGTTTGGAGATCTGTTGGGAATTGATTACATGAAACAGTCACCCGTGCACCCAGTCCCAATGTTTGTAAACAAATAATTGGTCTATTAACTTTATATTTAGGGTTTCTTCCTGGAGGCTGAACCTTTGACAGTCAAACGGGCCAATGAAATAAACAGTAATATAGTGACACCACACTATCAGCCTAACCCCTCCCCCTTTATCATACAACTACAGCTGTGGGTGCGGCAAAATTAAGAAAAGAAAATGCCGCTTATGAACTAACGGTTAATCGATAATTCCCATCCCTAATATCAAGGTCACAATAATCTGACGTTACTAACCGTAACCGCACGTGGAAGCGGGTGAGTCTTAACCGGCCACGTTATGTCTGGAGCCACGGGTCAGTCTTAACCAGCCACGTATGTCTGGAGCCACAGGTGAGTCTTAACCAGCCACGTATGTCTGGAGCCATGGGCTGAGTCTTAACCGGCCACGTATGTCTGGAGCCACAGGTGAGTCTTAACCAGCCACGTATGTCTGGAGCCACAGGTGAGTCTTAACCAGCCACACATGTCTGGAGCCACGGGTCAGTCTTAACCAGCCACATTATGTCTGGAGCCATGGGCTGAGTCTTAAACCGGCCACATTATGACTTCACAGTACAGAAGCAGAAAGATTTGAAACCACAACCTTTGGATCACATAGACAAGGTCCTAGCACGCTGCCTGCTTTAATTCGGATTAAACATCAAACGAAGATGCAAAGAAAATGCAAAACATGCAGTTAAAATAATTTTTAAAAATATATATTGTTGTGAACAAATGACACATTTTGAATTATTTTGAAAGTTTTAAACACCAATCCTTTAATCCCAGTCATGGCGGCAAGACTAAAAGTTCTGTTCAGGAGAGGAGAAAAAGTGATCTTGTGACGACATGTCTGAAATAAATGTCAGAGCTGAAATTGACATGTAAATATGAAATATGAAATAAATGCTTAAACATGTAGCTAGGTGTAATGTTAGAGTCCACAGAAGACATGTAAATATGAAATAAATGCTTAAACATGTAGCTAGGTGTAATGTTAGAGTCCACAGAAGACCTCTAAATATGAAATAAATGCTTAAACATGTAGCTAGGTGTAATGTTAAGAGTCCACAGAAGACATGTAAATATGAAATAAATGCTTAAACATGTAGCTAGGTGTAATGTTAGAGTCCACAGAAGACCTCTAAATATGAAATAAATGCTTAAACATGTAGCTAGGTGTAATGTTAAAGTCCACAGAAGTGAACCTTTCATGCCTGTTTTTATGTCAATTTGAAGCTATGATTCCCTGCTTTCATATGACATAAAAAAAAAAGAACGGTCACAATTTATGAATAACAGAAATACAGAGAGTGAGAAGCCTTTGTTTTATGCATACAAGTAAAGACATGAACCGTGTCAACAAACCTGTATTATTTATTGTAGAGGATGTGAAACATGCAACTAATAATAATTGAAAATGCCAAAATAATAAACCGTAGTGTGCGTGGACTGCTTTGATCACAGATTCGATCACAGATTCGATCACAGATTCTCTATTTCATCAATACTGTCTCAAACAACTGACAATGACATTCTTCTCCTTAAACTGGGCAGTGTACAGCGTTGACGAATTCATCAATCGACTTATTAGAATATTAAAGCACATTCACGTTTTGTCGGCTCAAAATCATTTCTTTGATTTCATTCCAGAAGCGGTGACTTTTGGTTCCCAGGGGAGCTGTTTGGCCGTAGCATCCGATAACTGAAGCATTGGATCCCAGCCAATCCCAGGCAGCTTGCGGAGGCTGCTCTCCCTCTCTGTCAGCTCCCTGTCCCTCTCTGTCAGCTCCCTGCTCCCTGTCCCTCTCTGTCAGCTCCCTGTCCCTCTCTGTCAGCTCCCTGTCCCTCTCTGTCAGCTTGCGGAGGCTGCTCTCCCTCTCTGTCAGCTCCCTGAGAAGCAAAACAGGCTCCTCCTACGCACATCACAGTCACATACGCAAACTAGCTTTTCAAATGGGGGTCTGTGGGGCTAATAGAAGTGTCAATTTGGGAGTCCTTGACATGAAAAGGTTTGGGAACCTGTGGTATGGGTGCCTCCAGACGTCCCATCCTGTCCTGCCCCCCAACGCTGAGGGACTGGGTCTAATCCTCCAGTAGAACCACCACCATCCCCCCACCGCTGAGGGACTGGGTCTAATCCTCCAGTAGAACCACCACCATCCCCCCACCGCTGAGGGACTGGGTCTAATCCTCCAGTAGAACCACCACCATCCCCCCACCGCTGAGGGACTGGGTCTAATCCTCCAGTAGAACCACCACCATCCCCCCACCGCTGAGGGACTGGCTCTAATCCTCCAGTAGAACCACCACCATCCCCCCACCGCTGAGGGACTGGGTCTAATCCTCCAGTAGAACCACCACCATCCCCCCACCGCTGAGGGACTGGGTCTAATCCTCCAGTAGAACCACCACCATCCCCCCACCGCTGAGGGACTGGGTCTAATCCTCCAGTAGAACCACCACCATCCCCCCACCGCTGAGGGACTGGCTCTAATCCTCCAGTAGAACCACCACCATCCCCCCACCGCTGAGGGACTGGGTCTAATCCTCCAGTAGAACCACCACCATCCCCCCACCGCTGAGGGACTGGCTCTAATCCTGCAGTAGAACCACCACCACCATCATCATCATCATCGTCACTGTAGGCGAAATACTGTGAGAACACAGCCTGGTGCCGCAGCCCTGGAACCTGAGAAACAACGCCCGCAGTCTTTTTTTCAGGTCCAGTTCCGTATGGAACTGGACCTGAAAAAAAGTAAGGGTTCTGGGTCGTGGTCCCGGGTGGAAACCCGTGTGTGAAGTAAGCGTTCTGGAAGAGCTGACTGTACGGATACACGGACGTCCCAAAGCAGCCTTCGGCAGCGGCTGGCCACAGGGAGACGCTGGGGTCGACTGCGGCTACGGAGGGCCGGTCGACGGAGCCACGATCGTCGGCGGTTTTGGCAAACCGCTGGTGCTGCGCCGTGTGGTCCGTCGGGCCGACCGCGCCGACGTCCAGAGGGTTTGGGTTAACGGTGCCGGTTTCAGCCTCGTTCAGGATGTTCTGGTTACAGTCCAGCTGCCGCGGGCTGGCGGTAACGGGGAGGAGGTTCTGGTTACAGTCCAGCCGCCGCGGGCTGGCGGTAACGGGGAGGAGGTCCTCCTCACCCACAGCGGCGGCGGCTGCTCCGTAGTGGCGTCTCGGAGGACGGTCACGATCGATGACATCGACCTGCGACATGGATTGCTGGTCGGCATAGACTTCGCGGTCGTCGTCGGCAGGCTTCGGGACCGTGTTGTGTCCCCTGGTCCAGGGCTCCACAGACCCAGCAGGGACCGTGTTGTGTCCCCTGGTCCAGGGCTCCACAGACCCAGCAGGGACCGTGTTGTGTCCCCTGGTCCAGGGCTCCACAGACCCAGCAGGGGCCGTGCTGTGTCCCCTGGTCCAGGGCTCCACAGACCCAGCAGGGGCCATGCTGTGTCCCCTGGTCCAGGGCTCCGTAGACACAGCAGGGGCCGTGTTGTGTCCCCTGGACCAGGGAGCAGAGTCTGGGCTCGGTGGCGGAGACTCCAGGTTGAAGTTGGAGGAAGCGAGTATTTTGAGCGAGTTCAGGACCAGCTCTAGCTTGCGTCCGTCGGGACACGGTGAAAGTCTCCTCCGTTTCCCCGTGGTCTCTGCGTCTTCGTTTGAGGACAGGTGATCCAAGACGTGTTTCTCTGATGTCCTCATTTCTGGGGAGGGGAGGTGGAGAGGGGAGGTGGGGAAAGAAAAAACCAGACCAGATTCAATACACATGCAAGCATGTCACAACATGACTTCCATACAGATATACGACTGCACAGGACATTTAAATGTAATTAACACATTCAAATTGTTAATAGTGAGATTGTTTCCTCTGCACTTTACGATAGTAAAGAGTAAAATACAAAAGCATTTACCAGGAGGTCCAGAGAAATAATATTATTATAATTATTTACCAGAGAAACAGCGGTGGGTGTGGTCTTGCTGTTTCACTTCCTGTTTAATGGTGACTGGAAACAGCAGAGAGACAATTAGACCAATGAGACTTGAAATAATCCGAGGCACTTTGTACAAGCGAACGCACACACGCGCACACGCACACGCGCACACACACGGAGGAAGGAAGGAAACCATGCGAGGCACCAACCTGCACATCGGGAGCAATCAGGGGTTCAGAGTCTTGCTCAAGGACACTTGGACTTGGGGGAGCCCACAGGGATCGAACCGGGAACCTCACGGTTGCCAAGCGGCCTGCTCTACCTCCCGTGTCAAGGACATGGTTTGATAGTCGATATTGTGTGTGTGTTGGTGGGAGAGTAGTGTTGACCTCGGCGGTGGATCAGCGGTAGAGTGGCCGGATGGTAACCGCAAGGTTGCCAGTTCGAACCCGGGCTCCCCCAGGGTTAGTGTCGATGTGTCCTTGAGCAAGCTACTCTGAACCCCTCATTGCTCCTGATGTGCAGGTTGGTGCCTTGCATGGTTTCCTCCGCCATCGGTGTATGAATGTGTGTGTGAATGGGTGAATGTAATGCACAATCTATGTAAAGGTGTGTGAATGTGATGCACTCTATGTAAAGCGCCTTGGATAAAGGCGCTATATAAATGCACCATTTACCATTTTTGACCTCACACACCTGTTATGGTGGAGTTGTGAGTGTTCATGGTAGTGACTCGCTCCAGCTGTGGCCTGTCGGAGATCTGCTCTGCGATTGGCTCGGTCTTCACCTCTGGGTGTGGACTGTCTGACATCTGCTCTGCGATTGACTCGGTCTTCACCCCTGGGTGTGGCCTGCCTGTCATCTGCTCTGGGATTGGCACAGTCTTCCCCCTTGGGTGTGGCCTGCCTGTCGTCTGCTCTGCGATTGGCTCGGTCTTCACCTCTGGGTGTGGCCTGCCTGTCATCTGCTCTGCGATTGGCTCGGTCTTCACGGCGTTCTCCGTCTCTTCTGAACGGGGAACGAGGATGATGAAAGATGATGAAGATGAACACTCGTCGGGAGCTTTACAACGATACAGCGTGCATACTAGACCAGCTTTACAACGATACAGCGTGCAGACAGACAGCTTTACAACGATACAGCGTGCAGACAGACAGCTTTACAACGATACAGCGTGCAGACAGACAGCTTTACAACGATACAGCGTGCAGACAGACAGCTTTACAACGATACAGCGTGCAGACAGACAGCTTTACAACGATACAGCGTGCAGACAGACAGCTTTACAACGATACAGCGTGCAGACAGACAGCTTTACAACGATACAGCGTGCAGACAGACAGCTTTACAACGATACAGCGTGCAGACAGACAGCTTTACAACGATACAGCGTGAAGACAGACAGCTTTACAACGATACAGCGTGCAGACAGACAGCTTTACAACGATACAGCGTGCAGACAGACAGCTTTACAACGATACAGCGTGCAGACAGACAGCTTTACAACGATACAGCGTGTAGACAGACAGCTTTACAACGATACAGCGTGCAGACAGACAGCTTTACAACGATACAGCGTGCAGACAGACAGCTTTACAACGATACAGCGTGCAGACAGACAGCTTTACAACGATACAGCGTGCAGACAGACAGCTTTACAACGATACAGCGTGCAGACAGACAGCTTTACAACGATACAGCGTGCAGACAGACAGCTTTACAACGATACAGCGTGCAGACAGACAGCTTTACAACGATACAGCGTGCAGACAGACTAGACCAGTGGTTTTCAACCCTTTTCACTTCAAGGCAGTGTTGTTTTTGGCAGCAAATTCTGATTTTAGTTTTAGTCATAGTCTCTTGAATAGTTTTAATTTAGTTTTATTCACATTTTAGTCACCTGGAATGTCTTAGTGTTAGTCTAGTTTTAGTCGACTAAACGTCCTAAGATTTTAGTCGACTAAAATGTATTTTGGAGGGCCTTGATGCCGTCGTAATGACTATCTAAAAGCTCACAACGCGTCGCCCTGAGCTAGTATATCTGCTATTTTCAGCATGCAACCAAGTGTAATGACTTGTACTGGATCTCTCTCTCCACTAGTCCCTTCCTAACATTTTAGTCTAGTTTTTATTGACAAAATTGTCAATATATTTAGTCTTTGTCATCATAGCTTTGTTGTGAATTATCTCATGCTGTCAGAATGGCAGCCTCTGGTGGACATTTCCCATTCCCTGCATCCACAATGACACAGGTACTTTCCATAATCACCACTCAACTCACTGCCCAATCACAGTCCGGGTGTGCCATATATAACCAGCAACTCACCCCACACTCCTCAATCAGTCTCCAGCCTTCACACCGGCCACATGCAGAACCTGCAGCTCTCACTGAGTCTAACCAACACCACTCACTTTTCTGCAGCCATGCGTCCATGACAAATGTAAGACTCTGTTCCGTTATGCTTTATATTGATTTGACTTATTTGTATGCAACTTGTTGATTACTTTGCCACTGCAACTATTGTCATTCATATGATGTGTTACTGTTTGCTAATGTATTCCTTGTTTGCTTTGTTTGTAGAAACAATGGCTTAATGGAAATAAACTACTATTCTGTTGAAATATACCTTGGTGTCACCTATACTCTCTCTGACCGGAGAAACTTGGGGATCAGCTCACATCCAACAAACTAACCAGCAGAGAATATTTAATATGGTCCTTCGAGCGGAATTAGCTGGCTACCCAAGGGTGACATTGAGGTCCATCCAGGATCTATCTGACATGGTAGAAGCAATGAGGAAAGCTGAGATTGAGGACAACCATCAATTGGAACTAATTAAGACCAGAATGAAGGAGCTTGATGGGAGAGACGGGGAAATACGAACATTGCTAAAACACATGGCTAATGTGTGATCTTCTCCAACATGGAGAACAAGTGGGAGCACCCCCCCATGATCACCACTTAACCGCCAAAAAGCAGATCATGATCATATGCCCACCAGTGCAGGTGGTGCATTCACACCCTACTCTCCCCCAGCTAAGCCCGGCCTATTCACAGCCATTCCTGCCACTCAACCAGCTTAGTCCTCCAACTGTTCCAGCCTCTCCTGCCCTGGTGCCTCGTGCTGCACCTCCTGCCCTGGTGCCTCGTGCTGCACCTCCTGCCCTGGTGCCTCGTGCCGCACCTCCTGCCCTGGTGCCTCCTGCTGCACCTCCTGCCCTGGTGCCTCGTGCTGCACCTCCTGCCCTGGTGCCTCCTGCTGCACCTCCTGCCCTGGTGCCTCCTGCTGCACCTCCTGCTCCGGTGCCTCGTGCTGCACCTCCTGCCCTGGTGCCTTGTGCTGCACCTCCTGCCCTGGTGCCTCGTGCTGCACCTCCAGTCCTGGTGCCCCCAGTCCCGGCGCCATCCAGTCCGGCGTGTGTATCGCCATCCAGTCCGGCGTTTGTATCGCCATCCAGTCCGGCATGTGTATCGCCATCCAGTCCGGCGTGTGTATCGCCATCCAGTCCGGCGTTTGTATCGCCACCCCGTCCGGCGTTTGTATCGCCATCCAGTCCGGCGTGTGTATCGCCATCCAGTCCGGCGTGTGTATCGCCATCCAGTCCGGCGTTTGTATCGCCATCCAGTCCGGCGTGTGTATCGCCATCCAGTCCGGCGTGTGTATCGCCATCCAGTCCGGCGTGTGTATCGCCATCCAGTCCGGCGTTTGTATCGCCATCCCGTCCGGCGTTTGTATCGCCATCCAGTCCGGCGTTTGTATCGCCATCCAGTCCGGCGTTTGTATCGCCATCCAGTCCGGCGTTTGTATCGCCATCCAGCCTGGCGTGTGTCCGGCCTCCAGACCCGGCGTGTCCAACGCCTCCCAATCCGGCGTGTCCAACGCCTCCCAATCCAGTGTGTCCAACACCTCCTGTCCCGGCATGTTCATCGCCTTGCCTGGCACCTATTTTAGAGCTCCCAGTCCGGGGGCCCACAGCCACCACAGGTCCACGTCCACAGTATGCAGCAGACCTGCCTTCTGAGCCAAGCAAACCTGCCGCACTACTTCCTGCCTGGTCCTACCTGCATCGGCACCCTCCGGTGTGGCCCCGCCGCAAGCACCGGTCTTCCTCGTGGCTCCACTCCTCAGGGTTTCCTCCAGACCCTCCTCCAGTATGGCCTCACCGGCGTCAGCAGTTTCCGGTCTGGCTCCCCTACCATGGTCGTCCGCCAGAGTGGTCGTGCCGACAACCGCAGTCCCCTGGGTGGTCCCAACCACCCAGTCACCATCTGCACCGGCGTCGCCCTTCGTTCCTGACTGGGGCAGCCAGTTCCGTTCCTATCCAGCCTCCTGGTCAACACGGGGCGGCTGAATGCCTCCCTTCACCAACCCCAAGTTTTTGTTCCATGGGGTGGGTGGCTGACTGTCCGTCTTCCCAGACAACGCTTGACCCTAACTGACAACCGAACATTCTGTGTCCACCCCAATACACCAGACCGGTTGCCCTTACACTACACTGGTTGTCCCTGCACTACACTCACTGCCATCTTGACAGCAAAGACAATTCTCCTATATTCACAGTAGCTGAGCTACCGTGGGGGCGGCTGTTGTGAATTATCTCATGCTGTCAGAATGGCAGCCTCTGGTGGACATTTCCCATTCCCTGCATCCACAATGACACAGGTGCTTTCCATAATCACCACTCAACGCACTGCCCAATCACAGTCCGGGTGTGCCATATATAACCAGCAACTCACTCCTCACTCAGTCTCCAGCCTTCACACCGGCCACATGCAGAACCTGCAGCTCTCACTGAGTCTAACCAACACCACTCACTTTTCTGCAGCCATGCGTCCATGACAAATGTAAGACTCTGTTCCGTTATGCTTTACATTGATTTGACTTATTTGTATGCAACTTGTTGATTACTTTGCCACTGCAACTATTGTCATTCATATGATGTGTTACTGTTTGCTAATGTATTCCTTGTTTGCTTTGTTTGTAGAAACCATGGCTTAATGGAAATAAACTACTATTATGTTGAAATATACCTTGGTGTCACCTATACTCTCTCTGACCGGAGAAACTTGGGGATCAGCTCACATCCAACAAACTAACCAGCAGAGAATATTTAATAGCTTAGTTTTCATTTATTTTCCATGTGGTTTTCGTCAGTGAAAAAAGTCAACGGACATTTTTTGTCGACGAAAACAACACTGCCGGGAGCTTTACAAAGTTACAGCGTGCAGAATAGTTTTCAACCCTTTTCACTTCAAGGCCCATTATTTATTTATTTATTCTGCATTTGAGCCACGGAACCACCATGTGATGACATTTAGCCTCTCAGACCCATCTGAGCCACGGACCACCATGTGATGACATTTAGCCTCTAAGACCCATCTGAGCCACGTACCACCATGTGATGACATTTAGCCTCTCAGACCCATCTGAGCCACGGACCACCATGTGATGACATTTAGCCTCTCAGACCCATCTGAGCCACGGAACCACCATGTGATGACATTTAGCCTCTCAGACCCATCTGAGCCACGGAACCACCATGTGATGACATTTAGCCTCTCAGACCCATTTGAGCCACGGAACCACCATGTGATGACATTTAGCCTCTCAGACCCCAAAACTAAAGAATATTTTGTTATCGCTGTTGGATAACATTTTGTCTACAATTCCATGCTGTGTGTCTGTTGATGTTGGTACCATTTAGGGGAGATAACAGACAAACATTGGTCGAAATAACAATTATTTTAGATTCTCTAATTTTGTGTAGACTTCTTTTAAATTAATTAAGTAATGCAGATGTTGTTATTTTAAGAGAGTAAAATTAAACCAATGGGACCCGTACGGGTCCATTTGGTTTAATTTTACACTCTCAAGAGTTAAATATCTATAAGGGTCCATTTGGTTACCAACTCTCTATCATATAGTTCTCTATCAATAGTTTTCAACCCTTTTCACTTCAAGGCCCATTATTTATTTATTTATTCTGCATTTGAGCCACGGAACCACCATGTGATGACATTTAGCCTCTCAGACCCATCTGAGCCACGGACCACCATGTGATGACATTTAGCCTCTAAGACCCATCTGAGCCACGTACCACCATGTGATGACATTTAGCCTCTCAGACCCATCTGAGCCACGGACCACCATGTGATGACATTTAGCCTCTCAGACCCATCTGAGCCACGGAACCACCATGTGATGACATTTAGCCTCTCAGACCCATCTGAGCCACGGAACCACCATGTGATGACATTTAGCCTCTCAGACCCATTTGAGCCACGGAACCACCATGTGATGACATTTAGCCTCTCAGACCCCAAAACTAAAGAATATTTTGTTATCGCTGTTGGATAACATTTTGTCTACAATTCCATGCTGTGTGTCTGTTGATGTTGGTACCATTTAGGGGAGATAACAGACAAACATTGGTCGAAATAACAATTATTTTAGATTCTCTAATTTTGTGTAGACTTCTTTTAAATTAATTAAGTAATGCAGATGTTGTTATTTTAAGAGAGTAAAATTAAACCAATGGGACCCGTACGGGTCCATTTGGTTTAATTTTACACTCTCAAGAGTTAAATATCTATAAGGGTCCATTTGGTTACCAACTCTCTATCATATAGCTGGAACCCCTTAAAAGGACCACTGGTTGAAAACCACTGTTTAATTTATATTGACAAAGATGAGGAACATCAACAGCGCCCTCTAGCTGGGACGCATCTGTATTCTGCATGTGTGTGATTGTTGGCGCTGTTAAGTCAGTATATATACCGTTATCTGTGCTCTGGTCTGCCTCCGGTGGCCTGGATGACTCCAGTATGTGGATGCCTACAGACAGACAGAAAGACAGACAGGCAGGCAGGCAGACAGACAGACGTTGATATCTCTGCTGTTGGGAAGAAACCTCATAACTCCAAAATGTTCATTTTTCAGGAAATGAAAAATATACATTTTTTAGTAAATAAAGAAAACCTTATATTTTTTTAAAACAAAGCAATACTGCCTCATCAAAGTTGGTGTTGTGACTTTAGATATAGAGAGTATGCACAGGCATGATTTTTTTACATAAAATCTCCATAAAATGTGATGTGGTGATGAGTGTGAACCCTGAGGAATGAATGTGCTTTGGAGAGCGATGAATGTATGAATGAGTCAATGACTGAATGTAGTAATGTACTTCACAAAGTTACAAGGGGGGACTTTTACATTGGGAGAGAATATGTCCAATTGCTGATAGAGACCATTATTTTAAGTGAGAAATAAGTTGATAAATGAAAATAGTCAAATATGAGGACAGTTTAAGTTACATATAGTAAGCCAATTATACATGTTATGGGTTTGAGGATAAAGACAGAGATGAGGAACTAATATACAGAGTGACAGTAATTCAATGCACTGATAAATGTGCTGCTAACAGAGAGGAAAAGCTATACAGGACTTATAGGAGATCCTTATTTGCAATAATAGCTAAGTAATGAAATGAACATTTAAGTAATGATTGACTTTTGAGTCTGATGTCTTAAATAATCACAAGGAGTAGTTTTAGAAGAGGGTATTGTGGTGTGGATGAAAACAAGTACTGGCCTTAATGTGCCTGTGAGTGGTGAGGACGTGAAGGCGGCGGCTAACACAGCCTTTCTACATGCAGTGGCATGGGGAGTCGCAACCCCGTGACCTGAGCACAGACTATAGCTGGTAGCTAATGCAGGGCTGCAAGAGGGACAAAAGTTAGTCCCCACCTCCAGTGGGGGGAAGGCTCAGCCAAGGGATGATCAGCCGAGGTTGGAACTTAAAGGGTTAAAGCTATATTGTCCTGCAGCACCCTAAAACCACCATTTGTGCCCTATAATGAGCTTGTTGATTTGGTAACACTTGTGTGGTGTATTTTCACACCCTAAAACTCACTAAACCGTAGTAAACTCTAGAGAGATGAACTAGGCTAAAGCAAACTTGTAGAGTAGTGAAAAACCTCGTCAAAAAGCATCAGATCGGATCGGAGAAACACAGACAGAGAGATGAACTGAAGATCCATGTTGACCATTTATTGAAACCAAAGACAAAGGGAGAGAGCGTCCCGCGGCCCTGACCCGCGGGAGCTCCCAGCAGACTGACCGTGGTGGCCAGCCAGCTAACACTGAACGATTTTCACATTGACAACATGACATGATATACTTTTGCATAGACAGAGTTGAATTCAGAGGTGGAGTTAAATTAACATACAGATCAACAGATGGCAGAGAGACAACAAATGGCTGTCCCACTGTGTGTTTTGATTCACACCTGTGACCAGCTTCAAGCAGTATAGAACAAAGCTTTAGCCACAGGGTACTTCATGAGAACCTCTGAGGTGTTTGCTCTCAAGAGACCAAACTATTCTGACCAGACAATATGACTCCACTTAACCTGCATCAAATTAACACAGAGACCCAAATAAACAGTGACCTATTAATGTATAGTGTAGTTATTGACAGAATATAGCAGATATGACCATATGGACTATATTTTACGATTCCACACTTGCAGATACGGTTCATGAAGTAATGATTAACTCATGATTAACTAATACATTAGTTAAGCATTAGTTAATCATTATTTCATCACAATTCATCATGAATTAATGATGACTTCATCATGAATTAACTGTAGTTAGTTAATCATGATTCATGGCATTCATGATTTCATTTATAGATCAGATTTTTTCGCCCAAATCTATGCCCACGATGAGTGCTCAAAGGCGGGTAGGTTTAGTCAGCAGACTGTCTCTCTGGAGGTCCTTCCTGGTTGTCCCCAAGGGTATTTTTTCTCAATTCTATGCCCACGATGAGTGCTCAAAGGTGGGTAGGGGTCCCTGGTGTTTTATGGATCATTTTTGGACTCACCCATTTTGCCCAAATCTATACCCAGGATGAGTGCTCATAGACGGGTAGGGTTAGTGAGCAGACTCGGCCTCTCTGGAGGTAATTTTTCTCAATTCTATGGCCACGATGAGTGCTCAAAAGTGGGTAGGGGTCTGTCCGAAGCTCTCCCTGCATGGTGCTTTATGGATCATTTTTGGACTCCCCCATGTTGCCCAAATCTATACCCAGGATGAGTGCTCATAGACGGGTAGGGTTAGTGAGCAGACTCGGTCTCTCTCTGGAGGTAATTTTTCTCAATGCTATGCCCACGATGAGTGCTCAAAGGTGGGTAGGGGTCCCTGGTGTTTTATGGATCATTTTTGGACTCACCCATTTTGCCCAAATCTATACCCAGGATGAGTGCTCATAGACGGGTAGGGTTAGTGAGCAGACTCGGTCTCTCTCTGGAGGTAATTTTTCTCAATTCTATGCCCACGATGAGTGCTCAAAGGTGGGTAGGGGTCCCTGGTGTTTTATGGATCATTTTTGGACTGCCAAATCTATACCCAGGATGAGTGCTCATAGACGGGTAGGGTTAGTGAGCAGACTCGGCCTCTCTGGAGGTAATTTTTCTCAATTCTATGCCCACGATGAGTGCTCAAAGGTGGGTAGGGGTCCCTGGTGTTTTATGGATCATTTTTGGACTCACCCATTTTGCCCAAATCTGGATGAGTGCTCATAGGCGGGAAGGGGTCTCTCCAGAGGTCTCCCTTGTAGTTTATGGGTAACTTCTGGACATTATAATCATGAACTACCATTAGTCCAGAGTCCAGAGAGTTGGAATATATTAATGATCAACTATCATTAGTTAATAGTTAGTTAATTGATATTTGCACCCCAAAGTAAAGTGGCAACATCATCATCATGAACTACCATTACATTGTACTTACTTACTAGAGAGTTGGACTCTATTAATGATTAACTATCATTAGTTAATAGTTAGTTAATTGATATTTGCACCCCAAAGTAAAGTGGCAACATTCTCATCATGAATTATCTGTAGTTAACAGTTAGTAATGGTTATTTGCACGCCAAAGAAAAGTGGCAACATTCTCATCATGAATTATCTGTAGTTAACAGTTAGTAATGGTTATTTGCACCCCAAAGTAAAGTGACAACATTTTCATCATTAACTAATCATGAACTAGCTGTAGTTAAGGTTATTTGCACCCCAAAGTAAAGTGACAACATTTTCATCATTAACTAATCATGAACTAGCTGTAGTTAAGGTTATTTGTACCCCAAAGTAAAGTGACAACATTTTCATCATGAACTAATCATGAACTAGCTGTAGTTAATGGATATTTGCACCCCAAAGTAAAGTGACAACATTTTCATCATGAACTAATCATGAACTAGCTGTAGTTAATGGATATTTGTACCCCAAAGTAAAGTGACAACATTTTCATCATGAACTAGCTGTAGTTAATAGTTAGTTATTGGATATTTGTACCCCAAAGTAAAGTGACAACATTTTCATCATGAACTAATCATGAACTCTTGATTAACTAATCATGAAGTAATCATGAACTGGAAATTTGGACACAAAGTCACATCAATATAAATAATAGTGAAATGCAATACTAACAATACAATACAATCTGAATCCAAAATTACAATTACAAGCCACCTTCAATATTGCCATTTTTTATTTACAGCCACACCCTCCCCCCACACAGAAAACTAAAAACAAAAACACATAAGAACACTTAAACATAAAAGATATACCAAAAAAGGCCAACCAGAGGTGTTTTCAAATACAGTGCTTTTCACATCAGTGACACTAACAAACTAGGGCATTACAAAATAAACACAATAAAACAAAAAACAATTACTTCTTGTATATAACAAGAAGCCTATTGGTCTTTTTTATATCCGCTATAGTGCTGATGTAACCCTAATACGGACTAGTAATAGAGAATACAGGTAGTAGTAATCAATAGTGTGTATGTCAATAAATGGACTAGTATCAAAAGCACAGCTAGTGTTTTTAAGAGCCAGTGATGTATATCAATAACAAAGTGTTAAATGGCCACTTATTACCAAATAGACAGCAGTAATATGAAAAATAACAAACAAAAAGAAAAGCCGGCAAAAATATGAAAACCCTTAGTTCCCAAAGTTTTTGTTGTCGTTGGGGCTCTTTCATCTGAATTGTGACATTGTCCGATTGGTCTTTTTCCTACCACACAAACCATGAGGGAGGGGAATCAATGTTGCACCATCAGTGTCCAGACTTGGATCCGTTAGCTTGCCATCCAATATGCACTGGGAATTTATCTGGGGAATTGTTGGGTATGGAGACTGTGGAGCCTCACATGGACCTGGGCTCCTCAGTGGATGGGAAGGGAAGCGCTGTCCTCTCTCCATGTGCTCCAGGGGATGAAGATGGGGATCACCCAATCTAAAAAAAAAACTGACCTATGGTAGATGGTAGATCGGACAAGATCCAATAGCATGTTATTCACACACTCTGTGTAAAATGGTTTTAAATCCCCATGAATTTATTAGTAAAAATTAACACCTTTTTAACTTGCATTAATTAGCTTAATCATTTTCTTTTTATAGTAATCATTTCAAATACATTGAAAACCATTCAAAATAATTCAAAGTACTTATTTTCTTTTACAATGTTTCAAATATTCACTATATTCAATGAACTGTTCCTTTTCCACAAAAATACTATGAAATGCTCTTTTAAGTATCACAATGCAATGAGTTAAATTGCATAAAGTGCACATTCAATCGCTTTACAGGGTGTTTTGTGCAGTAACTGAGGTATTCATGACTCAAATGTGCTTAGTATCTCTCCCTGGCTAGCATCAGGTGAGAGATGCACTAAAAATGTACATTCAATCACCATAACCCAAAATACTCATGTACAGGAATAAGTGTTTCAAAATGTAAAACACCATTTAAGATAACCATCTTTGTTCTACATTGTCTCACTCACCACTGATCAATGAATGAATGGGCTCAGACTGCAATGTCACCTGTACTACTGGCTGCTCAGTGATTTGCAATACTCGCTCTCACACTGCTCTGCAAAGTTCAAAATTACACAATATACAAATCAGGAGTTGTCTAACAACATTAAGAATGTGGATTGCAAAGATTGTTCCTCTGTGTGTGTTTACAACAACACATGAAGAACCAGCCATGTGTTCAAGTGAACAGGAAAGGGGAGTTTTCCTGCTTAAATACTGACAGGAAGTGGAATCCCTGGTAGGCTGGACATAAACGCTTACAGGCTCACTGATTGGCCACTTAGGTTAGCAATCACAGAGCCAGGTAATTTTAACCCTTTGCATAAAACCTGTTAGACATCCTGTTTGTTTGTTTGTTTGTTTTCCCTTTCATGTATATAGCTTCTTGGCATTTTAATCAGACTTGCAGAGCAACATTTTAGATATATTGTATATAACTTAAATGCATTAATTCACTGTAAAAAAAAATCACTGAAATGAACGTATGTATCCTATTAACTATTTTTTAATTCAGCCTACCCAGGCTTGAAAGCAGGCAGCCAGTTTACAAGTGTTAAAAACGATCTAAAATGCTTTTGAAATAACACACATTTAAGTTCTAAAATGTTGCTCCACAAGTCTGTTTAAAATACAAAACAAGCTATTTACATGAAAGAGAAAAAATGCAAAACAAACAGGGTGTCTAACAGGTTTTAAAGGATTAAAATGACCTGGCTCTGTGATTGCCAGTGGCCAATCAGTGAGCCTGTAAGCATTTGTGTCCAGCCTACCAGTGATTCTACTTCCTGTTCCTGTATTTAAGCAGGAAAACATCCTTTTCCTGTTCAATTGAACACATGGCTGGTTCTTCATGTGCTCTTGTAAACAAACACAGAGAGACAATCTTTTGCAATCTGCCTAAAACATAATCTTCCAATTCAAATCATTCACATTCTTAATGTTGTTAGACAACTCCTGATTTGTATATTGTGTCATTTTGAACTTTGCAGAGCAGTGTGATAGTGAGTATTGCAAATCACTGAGCAGCCAGTAGTACAGGTGACATTGCAGTCTGAGCCCATTCATTCATTGATCAGTGGTGAGTGAGACAATGTAGAACAAAGATTCTTATCTTAAATGGTGTTTTACATTTTGAAACACTTATTCCTGTACATGAGTATTTTGGGTTATGGTGATTGAATGTACATTTTTAGTGCATCTCTCACCTGATGCTAGCCAGGGAGAGATACTAAGCACATTTGAGTCATGAATACCTCAGTTACTGCACAAAACACCCTGTAAAGCGATTGAATGTGCACTTTATGCAATTTAACTCATTGCATTGTGATACTTAAAGGAGCATTTCATAGTATTTTTGTGGAAAAGAAACAGTTCATTGAATATAGTGAATATTTGAAACATTTTAAAAGAAAATAAGTACTTTGAATTATTTTGAATGGTTTTCAATGTATTTGAAATGATTACTATAAAAAGAAAATGATTAAGCTAATTAATGCAAGTTAAAAAGGTGTTTCATGGGGATTTAAAACCATTTTACACAGAGTGTGTGAATAACATGCTATTGGATCTTGTCCGATCTACCATAGGTCAGTTTTTTTTTAGATTGGGTGATCCCCATCTTCATCCCCTGGAGCACATGGAGAAGAGGACAGCGCTTCCCTTCCCATCCACTGAGGAGCCCAGCCCAACAATTCCCCAGATAAATTCCCAGGGCATATTGGATGGCAAGCTAACGGATCCAAGTCTGGACACTGATGGTGCAACATTGATTCCCCTCCCTCACGGTTTGTGTGGTAGGAAAAGGACCAATCGAACAATGTCACAATTCAGATGAAAGAGCCCCAACGACAACAAAAACTTTGGGAACTAAGGGTTTTCATATTTTTGCCGGCTTTTCTTTTTGTTTGTTATTTTTCATATTACTGCTGTCTATTTGGTAATAAGTGGCCATTTAACACTTTGTTATTGATATACATCACTGGCTCTTAAAAACACTAGCTGTGCTTTTGATACTAGTCAATTTATTGGCATACACACTATTGATTACTACTACCTGTATTCTCTATTACTAGTCCGTAACTAGGGTTACATCAGCACTATAGCGGATATAAAAAAGACCAATAGACTTCTTGTTATATACAAGAAGTAATTGTTTTATTGTGAATTTATGCCAAATGTGTGCTGCACACTGGCAGTAAGCCAAATTATGGATACAAAGTCATCTTTATTTTGTAATGCCCTAGTTTGTTACATAATTGGAGAATAATAGTTACTGTCACTGGACTTTTTTAATATATTTTAAGAGCCAGGTAATTTACGATTTTATTTATTTTGTGGTATATTTTTTATGTTTAAGTGTTCTTATGTGTTTTTGTTTTTAGTTTTCTGTGTGGGGGGAGGGTGTGGCTGTAAATAAAAAATGGCAATATTGAAGGTGGCTTGTAATTGTAATTTTGGATTCAGATTGTATTGTATTGTTAGTATTGCATTTCACTATTATTTATATTGATGTGACTTTGTGTCCAAATTTCCAGTTCATGATTACTTCATGATTAGTTAATCAAGAGTTCATGATTAGTTCATGATGAAAATGTTGTCACTTTACTTTGGGGTACAAATATCCATTAACTAACTATTAACTACAGCTAGTTCATGATGAAAATGTTGTCACTTTACTTTGGGGTGCAAATATCCATTAACTACAGCTAGTTCATGATTAGTTCATGATGAAAATGTTGTCACTTTACTTTGGGGTACAAATAACCTTAACTACAGCTAGTTCATGATTAGTTAATGATGAAAATGTTGTCACTTTACTTTGGGGTACAAATATCCATTAACTAACTATTAACTACAGCTAGTTCATGATGAAAATGTTGTCACTTTACTTTGGGGTGCAAATATCCATTAACTAACTATTAACTACAGCTAGTTCATGATGCAAATCTTATCACTTTACTTTGGGGTACAAATATCCATTAACTAACTATTAACTACAGCTAGTTCATGCGGAAAATGTTGTCACTTTACTTTGGGGTGCAAATATCCATTAACTACAGCTAGTTCATGATTAGTTCATGATGAAAATGTTGTCACTTTACTTTGGGGTGCAAATATCAATTAACTAACTATTAACTAATGATAGTTAATCATTAATAGAGTGCAACTCTCTAGTAAGTAAGTAAAATGTATTGGTAGTTCATGATTATAATGTCCAGAAGTTACCCATAAACTACAAGGGAGACCTACCCACCTTTGAGCACTCATCGTGGGCATAGAATTGAGGAAAAACTACCTCCAAAGAGACCGAGTCTGCTCACTAACCCTACCCGTCTATGAGCACTCATCCTGGGTATAGATTTGGGCAAAATGGGTGAGTCCAAAAATTATCCATAAAACACCAGGGACCCCTACCCACCTTTGAGCACTCATCGTGGGCATAGAATTGAGAAAAATTACCTCCAGAGAGACCGAGTCTGCTCACTAACCCTACCCGTCTATGAGCACTCATCCTGGGTATAGATTTGGGCAAAATGGGTGAGTCCAAAAATTATCCATAAAACACCAGGGACCCCTACCCACCTTTGAGCACTCATCGTGGGCATAGAATTGAGAAAAGTTACCTCCAGAGAGACCGAGTCTGCTCACTAACCCTACCCGTCTATGAGCACTCATCCTGGGTATAGATTTGGGCAAAATGGGGGGGTCCAAAAATGATCCATAAAGCACCAGGGAGAGCTCCGGACAGACCCCTACCAACCTTTGAGCACCCATCGTGGGCAAAGAATTGAGTAAAATGACCCATGGGTACAACCAGGAATGACCTCCAGAGAGACTGAGAGACCTACCCGCCTATGAGCACTCATCCTGGGCATAGATTTGGGCGGAAAAATTTGATCTATAAATCATCTACAAATCGTGGTTAACTAATGACGATTCATGATGAATCATCAGAATCATCATCATCATGAATCATGATGAATTCATCATGATTCATGATGAATTGTGATGAACTAATGATTAACTAATGCTTAACTAATGTATTAGTTAATCATTAGTTAATCATTAGTTCATGAACCGTATCTGCAAGTGTTACCGTTGATTTGATATCAGTGAATTGTCCCATTTCTTGTTGTACGAACAACTTCTGGGAAATAGAATAGATTTCAGATCTCAACATTAGGTGTATAACATTTGGACAGATAGTGTCACTGCAGTTGTTTTTGTGTTAATCTTGTAGTCATTTAGTGTTTATGATGAGTTCTAAGGCAATTCTAACCCCAGTGGGAGTTGTGGAGCGGGATAACCCCTCCATTGGGGGTATTTCCATGATTTCAAAGAAATGGAATAGACGCTGGCCTGCAATTAAACAGCCATGGCCAGAAACTGGCACTTTCAATGAAGACGTTATTAGAACTATAGGGGTCCTTGTACGTGCGTATAGAGCAGGAGAGAAAACAAAAGCCCGAACAGTGAAGCGTAAATTTGAAATAGCAGTCTTAGATTTGTTTAAGGCGGAGCAGGGGCAACGAACCGCCGACAAGGACAGCCGGCCTGATGACACCGCTGGCCAACGAAATTGTGCTATAAATTCGGGATCAGACATTACATTACATTACATTACAGTCATTTAGCAGACGCTTTTATCCAAAGCGACTTACAATAAGTGTATTCAACATCGGTAGGGAACAAAAACTACTAATCACCAGAAGTTTTTAGTGCATTTTCTGCAAAAACAAGCAACCAAGAGTATACCTAGCGCTAAGGTAAAAGTGCAATATATCAGCTACCTATTTCCTTAACCAGATGAGACAAAATAGCTAAATCAAATGAGCATGAGCTAAAACAATTAAGTGTATCGACTAAACAAGATCCAATAAACAATACAACAATAGAAAACAAGCGTTCGTACAACTAGTTAACAACAAGTAGGTCAGGCAGAGAGGAAGGGTAGTGTTTCCTGAAGAGGTGGGTTTTCAACCTGCGGCGAAATATGGGCAGTGACTCTGCTGTCCTAACATCAGTGGGGAGTTCATTCCACCACTGTGGGGCCAGAACAGAAAAGAGTCGTGACCGTGTGGATCGGCCAGAAGGACCCTTGAGTGACGAGGCAATCAGTCGCCCCGAGGTGGCAGACCGAAGTGGTCGGGCAGGGGTGTAGGCATCGACCATAGCCCGGAGATAGGAAGGAGCTGTTCCTTTCACTGCCCTATAGGCTAACACCAGGGTTTTGAACTGGATGCGGGCCGCTACGGGGAGCCAGTGTAGAGAACGGAGAAGGATGGTTGTGTGGGAGAACTTGGGGCGGTTGAACACCAGACGAGCCGCAGCTTTCTGCAGACGACTGCAGCGGGGACTCAGTGAATTCTGAGGTGAGCTCTGACGACGACAGTGACCAGTGGTCATTTGAGCGACAGCCAGGACATCTTGCTGTCACCCGGCACTATGATATGGATGAGCGGGAACGTGTTCGCAACATGAGGGACGACACAATCACTGCTACACAAATGGCAGTGATAATTGAGGGTCACAACCTGGTCTATCGTCCATTTTCATACATAGACATAAAATACATTGTAAACAACCTGCCGCCACTCTGCGACGGAGCCCATTCATGGATCACTACGTTCAATGTACTCTTGGAGGGCATTCAATTGACGATGGGTGATTTTAAGACATTGATTGTCTGGCAAGTTGGCGTTTATGCGATGGACAATGTTTTGAATTGGGCAGGACTTCAGAGATACATCGATACTGTTAATAATGGTGACCTTTTTGATGAATACAGGGGCCGCCTCTGCCGTGTTTTGAGGGTCCTCTACCCGACTAATGTAGACCCCAGCAGTATTTTTATTGATGATATGAGTCGAGCTGAACACCCAAGAATTTATGTAGACCGGGTGTATCAAAGATGGAGATCAGTCACAGGGAACGATCCAGACCTAAATAAATTTGAGCAGGTGGTTTTCAGAGGCAAGGTTGAAAAAGGCCTGCCTGAGGCAGTACAGAAGGAGTTAATGGAGGTTGTGGGTCTTACCAGCATGACTAAAGCAATGTATATACACCATGTTGCGCATTATGTCAACCTGTACCGCAAAAAGCTAACTACTCAGACAGAACAAGATGAGGAGATGAAGAGGGAGTGGACTCATGCCCAACTGGGGAGACAGATGGGGGTTAGTCCAGGTAGTCAGCAGCAGCCGTCACGTGCCAGCCAGGCTGCACCCCAGTACCTCCCATACTCTCCTCTGCCCGGGGTTAGACCACCTAGACGTCAAGGACCTGGTAGTAATTCCCATCAGAGGAACCAGAGCGCTTGTTACATATGCGGAGAACTCAGCCATTTCTGGCGTCAGTGTAACCGGGGCGACCAACTGCGACCTCCGCAGGGGTTGCAGGAATCATATGTCTGACTATAGACCCAAATCAGGATGTTAAGGCCACAGCATACATACTTATGTGAGTAGGGGGGAGCTGAGCAGTGACAGCTAGCACTTACGACCAGGGAAGAGTGCCATTGTCCCTCTAGGCCTTTTCATGAAAGACACTCACCCACATGCCACCACCCACGCTGGGCCACTGGGAACATGTCAATTCCGTGGTGGAGGAATGGCAGCAAACCGCTGTCATTGAAGATTTTGCATTTCAACTTAGATGTTTTTGTTTTTATTTTGTGTGTTTCAATGCATGTAATATTTGGTGATGTGCATTCTGTCAATTGTTTATGGTTTATTATTTTTGAACGTGTGGTTGACAATGACACATGTATTATGTGTTTAGTTATTGTTTGATGTTTATTTGGTTGTTTTATTATTTGTGTCATGCTTTTGTCTCTCAAGAGGGGTTAGGTGATACCATTGTGTTGGGGGTAGGTTACTTTGAGATTGAGTGGTTATTGCTGTTTTTGTTTTGTTTTAGAGATACGTTTCAGTATAGTTTGGTTATAAATATACTTTTAAGAAGGTTCTTGTTAACCTTCTAGAGGGGTTCTGTAGTATATTGATAACCCATATACACATAATACACTTAATATTATGTAGTCTATATCCTGTAGAACTCAGCCTGAGCAAGGCTATGTGTTACCCCTTTTCTCCTTCCTTTTGTTGAGACAAATAGACCTGCTCTGATGTGATGTATATGTCTTTATACCATGGCACAAATATACATTCTTACTGCACACAAATGTATTACACCCACAGCATAATGTTAAGTACAAGTATAAGAATAAGGTTAAGTATGGCTGCACCCAAGGTAATGCTTATTGAAGAAAACATATAGGCTGGGCTTCTAATACTGATGTGCACCCACAGTTCTGCCGGCCTGAGGTCAAATAGGTCATAGGGTTCCCAGGCTATGTTGGAAAGTTTATCAATGGAGGTGACTACCATCATAATATATTCTATTATCTTGAGACCTTCCTTAGTTACAGCCTTGGTTACGTATTGGTAATGGTCACACACGCACACGCACACTCACATGGTCACATGCATTTAGTGCATGTGAATAGACACCCCGTATATAAGCACCTCATTTTCCTCCGTACTTTGCTTCACAGAGAACATCTTCCTGTTTAGTCATGATTTGGAATGCTTATTGATGTCCTGTAATAAACTCTAAATTGGAAAGAAAGGACATTGCCTGGACTGCCTCTCTTTTTTGTATAACCTGCCTGGTATATATATCCACCTATTATCAACACTCAATTTACTACACAGTTTTCTGAAAAACCTCGTGTTTCTATGTCAGTCGTTCTCAAACTATTTCATGTCAAGGACCCCCAAATATATATGTATTTGGCCGCTGAGCCCCATCTGAAAATATGTTGTTCCAGGGACCCCCCAGGAAGCAAAGATTTTAGTTAAAAACGTTCGCTCTGAAAGAATATAAATTCAAAGGTTTGAGCCACATTTTCACGATAAAAAATAAATAGCAGATCTACAAGCTCGTAGCGTGGCATCTAAGAGCTTAGAGCTAAAGTATAACATAATGCTTAAAACACCAAAAGGGGTTCTTAAATAACATTGATGGATCTGTAGATCTGCTACTTTGGTATTTTTTGTGGACATGTGTCAAGTGTTCATATTTTGTCATCTTGCCCTTTGACCATCAGTTTTATCACCCTCCACAGGCCTAATCATCTCAGACCTATATTATCCTATATTATTATATCATATTATATTATGGATTGCCTGACGCCAAGCTCAGATTTTATATCTTAATTAGGCTCCATACTGTCTGCCTGCAGTCAAAAGTTAGCTGGCATATTGAGAGGTCTATTTGGATAAACACTACATGCATTTGACCTTGGTGCCCAGTGAGAAAGTAGATAGGAGTATTTCTCTCTGTCTCTGCTAGCAGGGAAGGAATGTTATCTTCAGGTTGCCATAGCAACGCCAGCCTCTGTGCTTTCCCGGACTATGGCCATCAAGGACGGAATTAAGGAAGCTGTCCCAATATCAGTCCCATCATCTATGTGCTGGTCCAATCAGCGTTCGACACCTAGTGCCAGCGTGGCATTGTGGAAATTAACTGTGTATTGAGCCAATGAAAGTGTATCAACAATTGTAATTCTACAGTATTAATGCCTTTGTAATGAATTGTTCGTCAGAGACTACCCTGTGCCCGACATCATCAATTACCCTGTCCCCCCCCCTTTCCAAGCTCTGCTTGGTATAAGAACTGTTAGGGGCATCTCCGGCCGTTTTCTCCCGTTTGAATCACAGAGATCCAGTATCTGTCAATGAGAAAGTATAGGCTGAGATTGTCACCTATGGGTCACCTGTTATGTCACCCATCCTGGGGGACAGGGCGAAGATTCGGCTCCGACAACGAGCCAAACCATCCAGTGTCTGCTCTGATGAGCTACAATGAACATTGTCAAACTCTGACACTAAACGTCGGCGTAGGAACGCTGCAACATTGCTGAGTTCTTTGAGAACCCCGAAGATAGAAGATCGAGAGAGAAAAGTCATTCTGTCTCTCTCCCACAGTACCATCTAAATAAGGAGTGATTGTTTGCCTAGTCTTAAGTCGAAACTATTTTTTATTTTTCATTGTTCCTGTTTTCATTCTGGTTCTATCCCCCTCCTGATCCTTAGTATAGAGTGAATTTTATTTCTCATCTCCCAATTGACCCTTATATTATTTTAAATTTATTCCCTGAAGATTGATTATTGATTATTGATCACATTTGACACTTTATCCACAAAACGTGATGGAGTTGATGGATCTGTAGATCTGCTACTTTGGTATTTTTTGTGGACATGTGTCAAGTGTTCATATTTTGTCATCTTGCCCTTTGACCATCAGTTTTATCACCCTCCACAGGCCTAATCATCTCAGACCTATATTATCCTATATTATTATATCATATTATATTATGGATTGCCTGACGCCAAGCTCAGATTTTATATCTTAATTAGGCTCCATACTGTCTGCCTGCAGTCAAAAGTTAGCTGGCATATTGAGAGGTCTATTTGGATAAACACTACATGCATTTGACCTTGGTGCCCAGTGAGAAAGTAGATAGGAGTATTTCTCTCTGTCTCTGCTAGCAGGGAAGGAATGTTATCTTCAGGTTGCCATAGCAACGCCAGCCTCTGTGCTTTCCCGGACTATGGCCATCAAGGACGGAATTAAGGAAGCTGTCCCAATATCAGTCCCATCATCTATGTGCTGGTCCAATCAGCGTTCGACACCTAGTGCCAGCGTGGCATTGTGGAAATTAACTGTGTATTGAGCCAATGAAAGTGTATCAACAATTGTAATTCTACAGTATTAATGCCTTTGTAATGAATTGTTCGTCAGAGACTACCCTGTGCCCTTTTGGTGGTACAGGGGAGAGTAATTTGGCTGTGTGCGGATCTGTTCTGTCTCTCTGATCTGAAAATGAATAGAACTAAACCATAATCTGCTGACTGGACAATCCTTCTTCCTGGTGGTTTCATCTTTTTTGGTTAACTAAAGGTATTTTTCTAAAAGAGTATTTCCGGCTTAAAGTAATCCTGTTAAAGTTAACTTGGTCATAGGCTCTCTGCCTAGTTGTGGTGCTGAGTATTCATCAGTACTTTTAAAATACTTTCTGTGTACTCTTTGAGTACTTTCTCAAGAGTAGTTTTATAGTTTTAGCCCTGTGTGGCTCAGTAATTCAGTATAATACAGTCCTTTATATCTTTGGTCCCTTCTGCATTTTATATGCAACTAAATGGGTTTTATCTTAATTATAAATCCATCAAACATTACACATGACATTCCACTGTTACGTTCTTAGCTTACGCATGTTTCATGTGAATGTAATGCACAATCTATGTAAAGCGCCTTGGATAAAGGCGCTATATAAATGCACCATTTACCATTTACCAATGTAAATCGCTCTGGATTAAGAGCGTCTGCTAAATGCCTAAATTGTAAATTGTACAGTTGACGTCACACTCAGGTTCTATTTTGTCCCTGCTGAGGCGGTGCTTTAAGCACTGAATACGTCCCTTCGCGCATGCGCAGTCGAGTATTTTATACCAACAATGTCCATTTTGACCCCGTGATGACCCGGAGTCGTCTATATCTTCCGGTGGTCACCAGGGGCTCAGTCCCTAATTTCTTCTCGCTCGCGCGAGTTCTACAAGTTCTACAGCAGAATTGAACTGCATTATTACAGAACTATTTCTACCCAAATAAGTCGCTGGTAGTCCCGTGACCATATATTGGTTGGAGTAGCGTGCGTTCGCCCTCCAGGAACTGCGACTTAAATACTACCGTTTTCGAGTGGAGCTTGACTTCACGTTTCTTCTTTTCTCCGTGGGAACTGGGAACGAAGGTAAGCTGATAAACAACCTCTGTTAGCATAGGCTGCGTGCGCGCCGCTTCCCTGCCATACACACGGTTGCGTGCTACGAACAGTTCAGCACCGGTTAAAGTTGAACGGATAGTTCGTTCGTCTTTGCTTAGCGTACGCTGTTCTGATTCCCATTAATGCTACACTGCAGTGCTAGTGACGGCAAGCGTTAGCGCTGCCCGCTCCCAGCACGGTGTGACACACTTGTCAGTCGACGCTATTGTTTACTTTTCTATTAGCCCGTGTCTGCGACGCGCCACGCCCCAGGACGGTGCAACTCAGTTGACACTCATTTCGTGTAGTGTACTTCTTTACTTTCTATATTATTAAGCCTCTGCTACTGCAAGGTATACATAGGGCAGCTTTTTCCTCTCTAATGAGTCTATGCTGCCCGGCTATATAGCAGCGCCGACTAGTATCGTCGGACTATAGCCGTTACTTCAGTAACCAAGGTTGTTATAATTTAACTTGACTGATTTAGTCGGCACTTGTTTTCCAATAGTGGACTTTAATTTCGGCTTAGACCAGAGTCATTGCCTCTTTATAGGTTATTGTTGTTTTTTCCTATATACAACCTTCTAGCAAGGGTTTTGTATAGTGCATTTACAGAGTACTAGTCTCTGTTAGAGCACCCTTTAGCTGGCACAGGCAGCGTCCACACTCTAGGCTACATATGACTGGTGCGGGTTACCAATGGATGAATCCCACCCACCAGCTTTGCACCTCCTGCCAGGCTCATCTGCGGCCAGAGGATGGGCATGACCTCTGACCTGGGTGCCTTGGCCCCCAACATCTGAGGGAGGCACTCGGTGACAACCCGTGCATGAACTGCACCATCATGCCCCAGGAGGTGAGGGCAGCCAGGTTGGCACAGGTGGAAAAGGTCGAAGGTGAGCTCCCCCCATCGGGCCGGCTGTCTCAACGCCAGACCAGGGCTACCAAGCGTCGGTCCACCACACCTGCTACCTCGACCCCCACTTCCAAGAGAAGGGCGGGGCCTGGCCATATGTTATCATCTAAGGTCGACCAGCTGTCTGCCGACCTGGCCCGAATGAGGGCCATACATCATGGCCCGTCAGCCGGAGATTCCTCCGGAGGACGCAGAAGCACCTACTCCTCCGATGCCACACCTGATCCCTGAGGATCAGGACCATGACACACTGTCCCTGGCGGCTTCAGCCACCCACTTCCACGACGATGAGGAAGGTGACGCAGAGGGGGCTTCCGAGGCCTCTGAGCCGGGCTCATACTCGTCAGCCCAGACCTGTCTGACTGAGACGGGGGACAGCTACATGAGAGCCGTCCTATGCATGGCTCTTGATCGTCAGCCCCGTCAAGCCGCTTCTTTAAGCACAAGCCAGCCCCCACTAACTTCGCCGTTCCTCACTCAGAGGACTTTCTGAAGGAGCTACATACCTGCTGGAGAGACTCAAAGGCTTGCTCTCGTCTCTCTGCCGATGGGCGTACTCTCGCGGCCATGGACGACGCGGAAGGAGTCGGCCTGCATCGCATGCCGGCTGTGGAGCCCTGCATTGCATCCCTAGTCGTCGACCCCGACGAGGCGCTACGGCAGGATACCAGGTGCCCCCGACCCCAGTGCAGGACCACCGACGACCTCCTCATAAGGGCTTATGACGCAGGAGCCCGTGCCGGGAGGATCTCTAACTCCCTGTCACACCTCATGCTTGCCCTCTCGGCGTCTCTGCAGGCGGACAACGCGAGTGCAGAGCCCGCAGACTCCAACACCCTCTGTGACGCATCACTGGAGGCATTCGGCCTCATGTCACGAGAGCTTGGACGGATGATGTCCACTCTGGTTCAGGCACGGCGCCAAGTCTGGCTCTCGCAGGGCAACCCTGCGTGGTCTCCCAGTGGTGCCGGGAGCGATTTTTGGCCCAGCTGCGCGGGAAGCGCTGGACCGCACAATCTGGGCCAGGGAGGACAAGGAGCAGCTGTCAAGCCTGCGGCGACAGCGCATGCCTCCCCCAGATGGGCCTCCTAACAGGAGCAGAGGCCCCTCGGCCGCCACCCGAGCTCGCCTGCCACAGGCCCCCACTTGGGGCCAGCGCACTGCTCAGCGTACCGAACAGAGGCAGGGCCATAACCCTGGCCGGTCCTCTGCTAGGCAGTTTCGAGCCCCGGGCCCTGGCGGACACCCCCCCAGGGCCCCTAGGGGCCGGGGGGGGTGTTGCTGGCGGTATTGCAGTTCCTGCGGTTTGCCTATTGAGGCCGCCACTGGCAGTTCAGAATTCTGTATTCACAAGGTGTGTGGCAGCGGCGCTGGCGCCTCTCCAGTCGCAGGGCGTCAAGATCCTCCCATATCTCGATGACTGGCTGAATTGGGCGCCATCCCAGGCGCAGGTAGCCGAGGACACAGCACGTCTCCTGTCCCATGCAGCCCGGCTGGGGTTCAAGGTAAATGTGGAAAAGAGTTGCCTGATCCCATCCCGAACCACAACGTTTATTGGTCTGGCTTTACACACCGCCGGGTGGACGACATTCTAAAGTTTCTTCCCATGTTTCGGAGAGGCAGTCGGCTGTCGTTTATCACATTCCTCCGCCTCTTGGGCAAACTGACGTCCGTGCCGGCCGTTGTCCCCCTGGGTTTGGGGCATAATTGGCACACAGGAGAGGGGGTATAATTGGCACACAGCGCAGCAGCGGCACGAGAACACAATACAAAATATAACATTAACACTAGTGGCAGTACAGCAGCCCGACCTTCAGAACACAATATAGAAGACATAGGTCTATATTAACATTACAGCAGCCAGCAGCAGTTTGGCACATCATCAGATCAGAATACAATCTGCATTACCTTCCACGTTCACGACGTGAACCTTCTCCTCCTCCTCCTCCTCCAACAACTCGATAACGTTCTCATGTTAGTTTGTTACTCATTTTTTGAGCCATGCAAATAAACAAAAACCCGCACTGACCGGAGACGGAGAGATTAATGCGTCCCGCCGCTCCTGCGCGTAAAGCTAAACCAGAAACAGGACAGTCATTGCGTCAGCACGGCTGTAGCCTCGGAAACCCAGACGTTTTATTTCCAGCACGGAGGTGGGGGGGGATATCGTTTGGGGATAAAGTTTGCATGCTTCTACCTGTTACTTATCTGACACGCAGTTCAAATTCAGCCAGTCAATAGTGGGACACCGCTGAGAGCCACATACACAGCTGCAGTTAGGTTCTTAATTAAGGGCACGTTCTGAATGAAATGCAAACTAATAGGCGAGTGCTCCGGTGCGTTATGCAAAGGGAAAGAATGACTTCTGTCCGTGACAATAATCAATGCTACAGTTTGAAATCTGTACACACGCACACATAGAGCAAAAAATATGATATGGGGAAAACAATTGATTCTTTTTTTTCTCGACTTCTCCTAATTCAAGTGTTAATGACATTGATGCATCAATGCATCATTTTTTTAGTGAATGCCCTACTCCACACGTCCCATACTCTTCTCCCTTCCCTAAAACACCCTGGACAACGCTCCACACGTCCCAGACTCTTCTCCCTTCTCTAAAACACGCTGGACAACGCTCCACACGTCCCAGACTCTTCTCCCTTCTCCAAAACACCCTGGACAACGCTCCACACGTCCCAGACTCTTCTCCCTTCTCTAAAACACCCTGGACAACCCTGGACAAAAGATAAATTGTAAATTTACCTCAGCATCCATTTTGTAAAGCTGTTCGTGCTCTGCGATCCTGTTGACGGTAAACTCAAAGTCCTCCATCTTCTCCTTCTCACTCGAGTCCTCCAGGTTCCAGATCCCGCCCATCATTTTGGGGTACCTCTCCCACTAAAACACACACACACACACACACACACACACACACACACACACACACACACACACACACACACACACACACACACACACACACACACACACACACACACACACACACACACACACACACACACACACACACACACACAGACTTTATTCCTATTGGGAATGCAGTCCAAACCTTAAAACAAACTTTGGGATTAATAAAGTGACAACTTTTACAATATCTCCATTACCATTTTTTACCAACTTAATTCCTTATTATAATTTCTTTACATTTTGGAAAAAATTGCTCTTTTGCAATGTGAAATGCCACATAATTCTTAATCCTTTTCCTTGTCTTAATTATGGGCCAACTTGTGAAAGCTGCACGCTTTTATTGTGAAGGCTCTCAGTTCAGTTCTCACAGCCTGCATATCTCCGCGTGCTGAAAATAGCTGATCTACAAGCTCACAACGTGTTATGGACGCAACATGTTGTGAGCTTGTAGATCTGCTAATTTCAGCATGGAACACGTTGTACGACGAAGAATAAATCAGGCATCACTGTGCTTCTGTGGAGGGAGATGTCTTTTGTTGGCCGACCGAGGCGATAATGTATGGACTGGACAAATACCTCCTCGACAAGCTATTGGAAGCTATTTTTCGTAGCACATTATGTTTAATCAAACAACAACAAGTTTCCTCAGTGTTTGGGTCGAGGGTTCTGTGTCTGCTGTCTGCGTGCATGACAGAATCATCATGCAGTTATAGATTATAACTGCGAGCTGCGCGCTCCAGTAAAATTGTACGGCTGAGAAAGATTCGTTATTTTGTGTCGGATAATAAGGGCTTATTATACTCCAAATATGAACGCGTTCGTGAACGATCGTTTTTTGAACTCGTTCAGGGACAACACTCGATGTACTGACCATGTATCTGAGCTGGTGCTGGAGGCTGGTGATGTACTGATGTACTGTGGTGTACTGTGATTTACTGTCGTGTACTGTAGTGTACTGTGAGGTACTGTGGTGTACTGTGAGGTACTGTGATTTACTGTCGTGTACTGTAGTGTACTGTGAGGTACTGTGGTGTACTGTGAGGTACTGTGGTGTACTGTGAGGTACTGTGATTTACTGTCGTGTACTGTAGTGTACTGTGAGGTACTGTGAGGTACTGTGGTGTACTGTGGTGTACTATGAGGTACTGTGGTGTACTTTGAGGTACTGTGAGGTACCGTGAGGTACCGTGAGGTACTGTGGTGTACTGTGAGGTACTGTGAGGTACTGTGGTGTACTGTGGTGTACTGTGGTGTACTGTGGTGTACTGTGAGGTACTGTGGTGTACTTTGAGGTACTGTGAGGTACCGTGAGGTACCGTGAGGTACTGTGGTGTACTGTGAGGTACTGTGAGGTACTGTGGTGTACTGTGGTGTACTGTGGTGTACTGTGGTGTACTGTGAGGTACTGTGGTGTACTTTGAGGTACTGTGAGGTACCGTGAGGTACCGTGAGGTACCGTGAGGTACTGTGGTGTACTGTGAGGTACTGTGGTGTACTGTGGTGTACTGTGAGGTACTGTGAGGTACTGTGAGGTACTGTGAGGTACCGTGAGGTACTGTGAGGTACTGTGATACTGACCATGTATCTGAGCTGGTGCGGGAGGCTGGTGACGTGTCCACAGATGTGTTTGAGTTGGATCGTCTCCCGGCAGCTACGACACATGTAGAACGGAACCAGCCTCTCACTCTTAGAGATGTCCCCACACTGGACCTCCAGCACCGAGCGCAGACCTGCATGCACACACACACACACACACACACACACACACACACACACACACACACACACACACACACACACACACACACACACACACACACACACACACACACACACACACACACACACACACACACACACACACACACACACAATTTACAATTTAGGCATTTAGCAGACGCTCTTAATCCAGAGCGACTTACAATAAGCAAGAACAAAAAGCATGGGAATACATCACATATGTAAAAAAGCATTTATCGCGAAACATGCGTAAGCTAAGAACGTGACTAGAACATATCTATATAATGACACTATACATATAAACTATAACTAGAACATTATCTATATAATGACACTATACATATAAACTACACATATATGCTATACTATGCTGTACATATATACTATGAAGTGCTATGACTACTATACACTATATACTATGAAGTGCTATGACTACATACAATGCACTTATTGTGCTGTCTACATGACATGCTATAAGTCTGTTTCAAATGCTATATAAGTCTAAGAAGTGCTGTCTAAGGGGGGTAGGGTAAGTGCTGTGGGCCATGATGGAGTCTGAAAAGGTGGGTTTTCAGACTACGGCGGAAGATCGGGAGTGATGCTGCAGTTCTGATTGCAACGGGAAGTGCATTCCACAGTTTTGGGGCCAGAAGGGAGAAGAGTTTGGGACGTGTGGAGCGTTGTCCCGGCGTTTTTAGTGAGGGTACTTCCAGCTTCCCTGCGTTGGCTGATCTGAGTGCGCGGGAGGGTTTGTAGGGTTCAATCATGCTGGCAAGATATGGGGGAGCCATACCTTTGGTTGCTTTAAATGCCAACATCAGAGTTTTGTATTCTGTGCGGGCAGCGACCGGGAGCCAGTGCAGGGAGCGGAGCAGGGGGGAGACATGTGAGAATTTTGGCTGGTTGAAGACCAAGCGAGCTGCGGCATTTTGGATCAGTTGGAGAGGCTTCAGTGCACATGCCGGTAGGCCAGTAAGGAGAGAGTTACAATAGTCAAGTTTTGACAGGACTGTTGTCTGGATTAGGAGCTGGGATGATTCCTGGGTGAGGAACGGTCTAATTCGTCGTATGTTATAGAGTGTGAACCTACAGGATCGAGTGACAGCTGTGATGTGAGTTTTGAACGAGAGCTGACTGTCCAGGACAACACCAAGGTTCCTGGCTGTTGGGACAGACGTTACCAGGGCGTTGTCTACGGAAATAGTTAGCTCCCGCATCGGGCAGGATTTACACACACACACACACACACTCTTAGTGATGTCCCCACACTGGACCTCCAGCAATGAGCGCAGACCTACCTACGCGCGCGCGCACACACACGCCCACACGCCCACACACACACACACACACACACACACTAGGGCATTCACTAAAAGGTCGATGCATCGATGTCATTAACACAAGTCGATTCAGATTAGGAAAAAAGTAAATAAATCAATTGTTTTCCCCATATCATATGTTTTGCTCTATGTGTGCATGTGTACAGATTTCAAACTGTAGCATTGATTATTGTCGCGGACAGAAGTCATTCTTTCCCTTTGCATAACGCACCGGAGCACACTCGCCTATTAGTTTGCATTTCATTCAGAACGTGCCCTTAATTAAGAACCTAACTGCAGCTGTGTATGTGGCTCTCAGCGGTGTCCCACTATTGACTGGCTGAATTTGAACTGCGTGTCAGAGAAGTAACAGGTAGAAGCATGCAAACTTTATCCCCAAACGATATCCCCCCCCACCTCCGTGCTGGAAATAAAACGTCTGGGTTTCCGAGGCTACATCCGTGCTGACGCAATGACTGTCCTGTTTCTGGTTTAGCTTTACGCGCGGGAGTGGCGGGACGCATTAATCTCTCCGTCTCCGGTCAGTGCGGGTTGTTGTTTATTTGCATGGCTCAAAAAATGAGTAACAAACTAACATGAGAACGTTATCGAGTTGTTGGAGGAGGAGGAGGAGGAGAAGGTTCACGTCGTGAACATGGAAGGTAATGCAGATTGTATTCTGATCTGATGATGTGCCAAACTGCTGCTGGCTGCTGTAATGTTAATATATAGACCTATGTCTTCTATATTGTGTTCTGAAGGTCGGGCTGCTGACTGCCACTAGTGTTAATGTTATATTTTGTATTGTGTTCTCGGGCCGCTGCTGCTGTGCTGTGTGCCAATTATGCCCCCTCTCCTGTCGTGTTCTCTTTTCTGGTCTCTGTACAAGTGTGCGACGCACACTTGCATGTGTGCCCGCACTGTTTAGTTACTATTACAGTTTTAGGGAAGTTGTATTTATACAACGCAGTTTCGGGAGAAGAGGCCTCCTTCCACTCGACCTTAACCACTCCCCCCTCCTTATCAATCACTCCTCCTTCCTTATCAAACCCACCTGCCTTCCATTATCTCCTGGCCAATCATGCCACAATCACCAAAGTATAAATACACCTGTGTGCCATCAACTACCTGTTCTCACTGCCTATGTGGTCGAGAACAAACACAGTTTTCGTCTACCGATTACCGATACCGAAGTCCTCAGCCATCCTCGCCGTGAGCGATCAAGCACGTAAGCGTCACTCTTGACAGCCCGTCACTCAGACTCACTCTCAGCTCAATACGTGTTTTGATAAAGCTCCTCAGTCACTTGTTTGTTTGTAAACAAACATACTATATTGTCCGTGTTCCCTCCGCTTAACAGCGGTGCGCATTGTCCCCTGTTTTCCATCTCTCTCGTTCCGTCCTATATAAAAATAAAAAAGAGAAAGGGAGAAAGGAAACCACCGCGGCCACAGCGCCGTGGCTATTTCTACATACTATATACTTATATATAGATATTTCTACATACTATATACTTATATATAGATATTTCTATATAGCCTATATATATCCACTATGGATTCACGCCACCAGCTGGAGCTCCACGCTTCCGACAGCGAGGAGCTCTTCTCCACAGAAAGCTCGGCAACGCGTCCCGCCCACTTCCAACCTCCCCCACCGCACTTAGACAGGCATCTTCCCAACACCCCCCTCCCTTCCCTACGAGCACGCTGGCAGGTGCGCCAACATGACACGCTGACGGTCACGGCAACGCGTCACGTCGGCGGTCGCGGCAACACACCTTGCCCTCTTCCAACCCTGCCGTCTCCAGGCCATCCCCAGTTCCGACTCACCTCTGCACACTAATACTGAACGGTACGTATATAGATCTGGCCGAACTCATCCAACCATCCATCACAGACCCCCTCCGTAACAGGGAACTCACCACCCCGCTTGGCTGCCTCGCGCAGCTCCGCCAACCCCTCCCCACACGGTCCCGGGACCTGACCCCCACCGAATTTGCCTTTGCGTTCTCCCTCTACAGGGACGTGGTCTGCTCCATGCAAGTCTACCTGAGTGGCCTCAACTTCTTCTTTAAACTCCTCCACGGGTCCTCATGCCCGTACGTCTCTCACCCCCACATCATCCTGTTACTCCGAGGCCATTGGCGTGCCGAAGCCCCGGCCCCCGCTGGCCGCCAGCCTCTCACCTCCGACTCACTCCTCAAGTGCCTGGCCACGCTCCGCGCTGGGTACCTGTCCCCCCTGGTCGACCTAACCCTAGAAAGCATGTTTCTCCTCGCTTTCTTCGGGTTCCTGCGCTGCGCAGAGTTCACATCTTCCTCCACCCGTTACGACCCTTCCCGTCATCGTACCCTCTCTGACGTCGCCTTCCACTCCTCCAACTCCCTCACTTTCACCCTCAAACACAGCAAGACAGACCAGCTCGGACGTTCCTCAGCGATCCACCTCTTCCGAACCGATCCTCCTCTCAGCCCCTACGAACCCATTCTCCGCTACGTCTCCACGAGACGCTCCCTCAACGCTTCACCACACGACCCACTGTTCATCAGAGACGGGTTCCATCGCCACCCGCTCCTGGTTCCACACACACCTCCGCCAAATCCTCACGCTGTCCGGCCTCCCCTCCCAGCTCTACTCCGGTCACTCGTTTCGCATCGGCGCAGCCACCACCGCGTCTAGGCGAGGCCTCTCGGACCAGCTCATCCGAATCCTCGGCCGCTGGTCCTCCCGAGCCTACCAGTCCTACATCAGGACCAACATCACAGACGTCCAAAACGCCCACCTCCACCTAGGCCGCCTGTAAACCCTCTCCCCGTTCTCAAGGATCCTCACTCACGTCCCTTCCTCCAGTCCCGCACTCGTCTCCCAGTCAGCTCTCTTGGGGGCAGTACCGGAGCAGAGACGTCCGCTCTCCGAGCGCGCATACACGGCGTCCTCTCCAGAGACTACTCCCCCACCCTGAGTCTCACCCATCCCGGGTTCCCCTCCTCCCCCCATTTATCATTCAATAAACTGTTAAACTTGAGCGAAGGTGTGGTCTCTTACTAAGTGAAGGGAAGTTGTATTTATACAACGCAGTTTCGGGAGAAGAGGCCTCCTTCCGCTCGACCTTAACCACTCCCCCCTCCTTATCAATCACTCCTCCTTCCTTATCAAACCCACCTGCCTTCCATTATCTCCTGGCCAATCCTGCCACAATCACCACAGTATAAATACACCTGTGCGCCGTCAACTACCTGTTCTCACTGCCTACGTGGTCGAGAACAATCCCTCCATCCACCCCTTCCACCTCCATCTCCAATTCTCCATAATCACACTTCTCTCCTTCTCTTTCAGGAACCCGGGCAATACCGGAGCAGAGACGTCCGCTCTCCGAGCGCGCATACACGGCGTCCTCTCCAGACACTACTCCCCTACCCTGAGTCTCACCCATCCCGGGTTCCCCTCCTCCCCCCATTTATCATTCAATAAACTGTTAAACTTGAGCGAAGGTGTGGTCTCTTACTAAGTGAATGTTTTGATAATCAGCGCTTTGCCATATAGATGATACATACACTGTGCCATATTGGAGAGGCCACTGTGTGCGCAGTGCTTTGTTTGACATGCTCCGTATTTGAGCGCGCGCACCTCCACCCGCCCCTGTTAAAGTCCCCCCCCGTTATAAAATGATGCATCAACTCAACTTCGACTTTACTGTCCGACAAGTCGACTTTGAAAAATGTCATTAGCACGCTCGCTAATTCTATTCCTCACTGCAACCAAATCTGGACACTGCAGAGCATTCTTCATTGTGCATGAAGGACAGACACTCACCTACGACATGAAGAACACACACTCACCTACGACATGAAGGACAGACACTCACCTACGACTGGGGTCCCACAGGGATCTGTACTTGGTCCCCTCCTTTTCTCACTATACACCAAATCCCTTGGCACTATCATCTCTGCTCACAATATATCCTATCACTGCTATGCCGATGACACACAACTGTTTCTATCCTTCCCCCCCTCTGCCACTCAGGTGGAAGAGCGCATCACTGCATGCCTGGCTGACGTCTCACAGTGGATGTCCTCCAACCACCTCAAGCTGAACCCAGACAAGACTGAGCTTCTCTTCTTCCCAGCTAAGTCCTGCCCTATGCGGGAGCTAACTATTTCCGTAGACAACGCCCTGGTAACGTCTGTCCCAACAGCCATGAACCTTGGTGTTGTCCTGGACAGTCAGCTCTCGTTTAAAACTCACATCACAGCTGTCACTCGATCCTGTAGGTTCACACTCTATAACTTACAACGAATTAGACCGTTCCTCACCCAGGAATCAGCCCAGCTCCTAATCCAGACAACAGTCTTGTCAAAACTTGACTATTGTAATTCGCTCCTTACTGGCCTACCGGCATGTGCACTTAAGCCTCTCCAAATGATCCAAAATGCCGCAGCTCGTCTGGTCTTCAACCAGCCAAAATTCTCACATGTCTCCCCCCTGCTCCGCTCCCTGCACTGGCTCCCAGTCGCTGCCCGCACAGAATACAAAACTCTGATGCTGGCATTCAAAGCAACCAAAGGTATGGCTCCCCCATATCTTGCAAGCATGATTGAACCCTACAAACCCTCCCGCGCACTCAGATCAGCCAACGCAGGAAAGCTGGAAGTACCCTCACTAAAAACGCCAGGCCAACGCTCCACACGTCCCAAACTCTTCTCCCTTCTGGCCCCAAAAATGTGGAATGCACTCCCCGTTGCAGTCAGAACTGCGGCATCACTCCCAATCTTCCGCCGTAGTCTGAAGACCCACCTTTTCCGACATGAAGGACACACACTCACCTACGACATGAAGGACAAACACTCACCTACGACATGAAGGACACACACTCACCTACGACATGAAGGACAGACACTCACCTACGACATGAAGGACAGACACTCACCTACGACCAGCTTCGTCTCGGCTTCTGACAGCTTCACTTTGAGGAAGAAAGACACACGGCTGGCCCTCGTTTCCCCTGCGTGTGTGCGTGTGTGTGTGTGTGTGTGTGTGTGTGTGTGTGTGTGTGTGTGTGTGTGTGTGTGTGTGTGTGTGTGTGTGTGTGTGTGTGCGTGCGTGCGTGCGTGCGTGCGTGCGTGCGTGCGTGCGTGCGTGCGTGCGACAGACAGACAGACAGACAGACAGACAGACAGAAGTCAACCAATCAGTGTTAAGCAAACAGCAAAAGATCAACAAAACATGTATTTTGACTCCACCTTGACGGCGTCGTAATGTCTGAATTTACACTTGGTCACATGGTCAAAACAGCCAAACTACAAGCACAATCGAACATAGAATGACTTTTAGCTCTTCTGGATCTCTTCTCCACTAGTCTGTCCCTAACATTTGTTATGTTGACAAAGTATATTATATCGCAGTCTGTCACCATAGCTTAGTTTTTATTTAGTTGTCATTTAGTTTCCGTCAGTGAAAAAAAGTAGTCGACATTAGTTATCACACGAATACATGAACACACGATTCAACACCCACACACGTACACAGTACCTGTTGAGCTGCTTTGACACACCGCTGGCTCTGGGTCCAAGAGCGCCTGTCTGCGTGGCTCTGGGTCCACGAGTGCCTGTCTGCGTGGCTCTGGGTCCACGAGCGCCTGTCTGCATGGCTCTGGGTTCACTAGCGCCTGTCTGCGTGGCTCTGGGTCCACGAGCGCCTGTCTGCGTGACTCTGGGTCCACTAGCGCCTGTCTGCGTGGCTCTGGGTCCACGAGCGCCTGTCTGCATGGCTCTGGGTTCACTAGCGCCTGTCTGCGTGGCTCTGGGTCCACGAACGCCTGTCTGCGTGGATCTGGGTCCACGAGCGCCTGTCTGCGTGGCTCTGGGTCCACGAGCGCCTGTCTGCGTGGCTCTGGGTCCACTAGCGCCTGTCTGCGTGGCTCTGGGTCCACGAGCGCCTGTCTGCGTGGCTCTGGGTCCATGAGCATCTGTCTGCGTGGCTCTGGGTCCACGAGCGCCTGTCTGCGTGGCTCTGGGTCCACTAGCGCCTGTCTGCGTGGCTCTGGGTCCACGAGCGCCTGTTTGCGTGGCTCTGGGTCCACGAGCGCCTGTCTGCGTGGCTCTGGGTCCACGAGCGCCTGTCTGCGTGGCTCTGGGTCCACGAGCGCCTGTTTGCGTGGCTCTGGGTCCATGGGCGCCTGTCTGCGTGGTGGACACACCACTGGCATCTGTGTTCCCTCTGCTTTGATGCTTCTCTGGACCCTGGGATCTTCTGGGGTCTGGGTCCTGGTACCACCACCACCACCGGGTATGGTTCCTCTGGAACTCGGTTCTCCTGGCTCCTGGCTCCTGTGCCTGGGTTCTCCTGGCTCCTGGGGTCTGTGCCTGGGTTCTCCTGGCTCCTGGGGTCCACCACAGGGCTCTAGAGATGCTGCCTGGTACCAGGGTGGTGCTGAGGAGAGCTGAGGAGCCAGCTGCCATGTACTTAGGGCTAAGAATAATCGTATTGCAGAGATGTTAATTTATCGTGACATTGTCCTCAGTCAGACATTAGGAATTATGTACTAGCTTTAGTTGAGCTGCTAATTCAGTACCGCTTAAACCCATTTTGACCCGGGAACGATTCTACAAATGTCTTCTAAATCCTGACAGTTTTCTGAAAAACCCTATATTTCTATATCAGTGCAACCCCTCAGTACTTGATAAAACAGACGTGTATAAAGAGTGCATTTGGTACCGCTCTTATTTCACTCGATTCGCCAAAAATAGCAGATTTACAAGCTCACAACGCGCTGTGTTGCAATGCGTTGTGAGCTTGTAGATCGGCTATTTTTTTGCAGAACGTTGCCCCAATATCGTTAACCGCAATTGTTTTTGCCACAATAATCGTGACATGTCACTTTCATATGTTCCCTCTTGCATCGCTACATGAAGGTGACGATTAATTGGACACACTAATAATTGGAAATTAACGATTTACGATTAGACAATTATGTGATAATTGTGACAGGCCTACCAGAGAGGTGAGGAGAACACGGATGCATCATCTGGTGATGGGGAGACCATGGCTGGGTCAAAAGGTCATGGGGAGCCCATGTCTGGGTCCAAAGGTGATGGGGAGACCATGGCTGGGTCACGGGATGATGGGGAGACCATGGCTGGGTCACGGGGTGATGGGGAGACCATGGCTGGGTCACGGGGTAATGGGGAGACCATGGCTGGGTCACGGGATGATGAGGAGACCATGGCTGGGTCACGGGGTGATGGGGAGACAATGGCTGGTTTCTGGGGTCCTCGGAACTCCCTAGCTGAACATCACAGCTCGGTGGACCTTCTGTCTGGGCGTCAGGGGCTAAGGTGAGCGTTGGGGAGGATTCTGAGCCTTGATTTGGGCTTTGGTTCATTCCATTAGCTGTAGTATGGATAGAGGGCAGGGCAGGGCAGGGCAGGGAAGTGATAGTTGGTGGATGAGTGCAAAATGAACAGTGATGGTCAGAAACTGATGTTAGTGGATGGATATGAATATGAATTAAGGCATATGCATAATTAATAAGGTCTTCTTCATTTGCTTTTTCATACATTGACATATTTGTTAAAGACCTAGTGCTACAAGCCTTTTCTTTCATAATATTACTGTGCAATGATGTTTGAAATCAGCTGAAGTGCATAAAAGGGCTGCCTGTCTTACAGTTGAAAATTCTAACACACTTAGAATATATAATGCATATATGATGCAACGCAAAAATACATATGTAATAGTCCACCGGCAAATGACATTTCAGTACTTCTTGTGATACTAAATGTTATTTCTGTTTAAAAGCATGTGTGTGTAAAATTCGAATCAAATAATATTTCATAAGGATGCCGTCCATCTAACCAGTTTGTGCAACATATCCTGTTAAGATGTTCATACTTTCCTTCAGAAGAAGGAAAGTATGTAAGTAAGTAAGAGGTTTTCTCTAGGTTTTTATTCATAACAAGGTGGACAGTGTGAACATTCCCTTACTCTGTGTTTTCAACTCACGAATGAAGACTTTTGTCATAAGTTATGCCTACATGTGTTCGTATTAAAAGATTATATCAATGTCAATGTTTTGAAATGTGTTGCATATTATCGTCTCTGTCTGGTGGAAACCTCATATGTCCAAAATGGTTACGTGTCAGGATTCAAATTCTAAAGTAGCAGATCGACAAGCTCAAAGCCCGTCACTTCGCACCACACTTCGAGCTCGTAGATCTGCCATTTCTCATTAGGTTTGTGTGACACTGTAGTACGATCACGTAGCCTTAGGGCGTCGATTTACAGAAGGAATATGGAGATAAGAGGCTTCTGCCCGACAACAACCAAAGGACCAATGTCTACAATAGATACACCACAGGTTAGGAAGCGCTTGTCGAAGTCACTGAGCGGCCCTGCGTACCACCTGTTTCGAATTTGCACATAATGCAGGAGGCAGCAGCACGACCCATTAATAAAAAACTAGTGCTTCCAAACTCCAACACTTGGACAAAATATCACGGCACGGAATTTCTTGACAGAAAGTAGCTCATAACATGTCTACGGTGGATTTTTATGAAACAAACGCTTAGGATAATTCAAGCTTGCCCTACAGCGGCAATGTTGGTGAGTTTAATGGAGTTGGAACAACTGATGTTCGGGAGGTTTGACCAAGCAAAAGACAACCAACCACCACCACCCTCCTGCCAACGTCTACTCCACCCTGTGCCACCCGTGCCAACCACTCACCCACCTCCAACCCGGCCAACCACTCCTACCTCACCAATCACCCCCGGCGGCGTGCATAGTTTCCAGTAAACCCTGCTACACAAGAGGATTAATAGCCTTAAATTAATACTCGTAGCTTCCAGTTCATCAGCATCAGCCTCAGAATGGCCTCTCTGCCCAACATCTACCACTCAGACGGCGAGGCTCCATCCACCGGCCCCGTCGCCGCCGAACCCGGTACTCACCGCACCGACGCCGTCGCCCTGCTGAACATCCATGCCTCGGACGACGAGGCTCTATTCATCGGCGCCGCCACCGAACCCGCCGCCGAACCCGTGGCCGCCGGTACCATTACTCACCGAGCCATCGCCGCCGCCGATCTTGACGTCGTGCCCGACACTCCGGAGCAGCGGCGCGGTAGACCCAGGCCAGTCGTTACTGTACCTCCCGGTTCCGCCGCGTCCAACATGAACCGGACACCCCGGGAGTTCCGCGAGGGTCCACGTTCCTCCCCTCGCCACGATCACCAGCAGAACCCGGTACTAGCCCAGCAGCTCAAATCATCCCGCACTTCTTCGTCCCGTCTCCCCGGTCACCAAGCTCCAGCAGCAGCTTCCCCAACCAGCCATCCCGTTGCCTCTCCGCGCGGCTCCACCAGTACCAACCCTCGCTTCAGACTGGACCGTGGTCGGCCTACAAAGAGCCCTCATCGCCAAAGGCATTCCGTTCACCCGTTCAGCAAACAAACAAGCTTTATTTACAATTCTCATGTCCACCCGCGTCGCGCAGTGCAGTAACAGCTACAGCGGAACAATAACAGCAGCCTCGCCAGCCAACGTGGATCCGTCGCACAGCCATGACGTCACGCGTCATCCTCCCAGCCCAGGAGACGCTCCACGGGTGTCCGCTCGGCCAAGTGGCGACGTCGTCGCGCGGCAGGCGGCCCTGTCGCGTCGCGGAAATGCCTCGCGTCGAGCTGCCACGTCCCGCTCCGGTGACGTCACGCAGCATCCCGCTGCCACAGTGACGTTCCAGAGACGTTCATTCTCCCCAGACGTCCACCATCTCCACTCCCACCGCTCATCCAATGGAGCTCCAGCCACTTCCCATCCTGCAAACGGCCAGTATCCTCCCTCCACCACACACTACACCACTAATCCAAATTCCACCTGGTTTTCTCCCTTCTGCCCTACCTGTCCCTCCCTCCCACCTCCAGCAGGCAGCAGCACCCCCCCTCCCCCCCACCTCCTCCCTCTTTCAGTACAACCAAACTCTTCCCTTTCAGGCTCCATCTTTCCTAGGAGGTCCCGCAGCCGCCCTAGGATGTCCCCCAGCCACCCTAGGATGTCCCCCAGCAGCGCCCAGCGCCCCACTATTTAACCTGTCTTCTCTCCCTCCCTACCCAGTGTTCCCCAACCCCCCACCCCCTCCTTCCTTCTCCCTCACTACAGCCACGCCGGCACCCATTCCACTATCAGCCATCACCCTCAACGCCCCCATGGTCTCCCCATCCCTCCGAAAAGAAGGCAACCCCCTCCTCAACACCAACCCCTCACAGCTAAATCAGCCACATCTGCATCTCCCGCACTGACTACTCAGACCCCCACACCATGCCACGCTCAAAGCCGTATTTCTCCCGGTTCTTTTTGGGGAGGCTTCCCTTCATCCGTCCACAACCCAACACCTTCCTCAGCCCATATGAGCCCCGTAACCACCCACTCTCCCGACACGCCCAGCACGCACGCCATCGGGTCCCCCCTTCGTAACAACAGCGGTTCAGTCGCCTACCGCACCCGGCACCATTCTCACCTCGCCCGACGGTCTTCCCAGGCCCATCACAGCTACATCCGCACCAACGCCCCGACCTCCACAACGCCCACCGCTCCAGGGTCTGGTAAATTCTGGTAAGATACTTTTGGGGTTTCTACACATTTCGCACAGGCGCACGCCTCGACCCCCAAGCCAAAGTATCTGGGTCCACAACCCCTCGAACCCATCAGTACCACTACCGCCCACGTCCCGTGCTCTTGACCATCTAAGCCGCACGCTATCACACCTGCACCTCCCGATGTAATTCGTGCCCCTGAGTATCTAAGCCGCACGCTACACGCTCGCGTGTAGTGATGACTTTAGACCACGCCGGCACCTCTAATGGCATCCTCCCACGGCCAGACCATCTAAGCTGCATGCTACACGCCCATGTGTAGTGATGCCCTTAGATGTTCTCGTCAGCGCCCCACACGTCGTTCGTGCCCCTGACTATCTAAGCCGCACGCTGCACGATCGCATGTAGCGATGACCTTAGATGTTCATGCCGGCACTTCTAATGGCATCCCCCGCCCCTGGCCATCCAAGCCGCACGCTACACGCTTGCGTGTGGCGATGACCTTAGATGACCATGCTGGCTCCCCTAACGTCCTTCCATGCCGTGGCCGTTTATGCCGCACGTTCCATGCTTCGCATGTGACGTGCCCATAAACGACCATACTCTCTGTCTATTCAATAAACCACCCTAAAGGTTCTTATGTCTGATGCTTGGTCTTTCCTAGTGAAACGTTGTTTAATACAAGCAGATCGCAAATGCAATTTGGATGAATGGGCTGTCACTGGAGGGTATTTGCAACTCTAGATGGTGGTGCTCAATATTTCATGTCAAGGACCCCACAAATTATATGCAATTGGCCACCGTCCCCCATCTGAAAATATGTTGTTCCAGGGACCCCTCCAAGTCTTGTCTCTCGCGGTCAGCGCGCTCCTACCTCTTTGTGTGCAAATTGCGGCTCTACGCCACAGCGTTCAGTACTTTTACTTCTACTCCACTACATCTCAGAGACAACATTTGTACTTTTACTTCACAACAATTATTTGAAAACTTGAGTTACTAGTTACTTTGTAGATTTTAATTTTGATAGAGAACATACATTAACCACTTCAACCCTATACATTTTGGCCATTTGAAAATACTATTTTTAATAGATTTTCTACACATTTTGAACTTGTGAAATGGGACATTCTGCAATATGAGTACTTTTACTTTTAGTACTTTAAGTACATTTTGATGCAGATACTTTTGTACTTTTACTCAAGTACATTTTCAATTCCGTACTTTTACCTGTAACGAAGTAGTTCTAAATTGCAGTATTGTTAATTTTACTGAAGTAAAACAAAGTACTTTTTCCAACACTGGTTCTTGGGTTGGTTGGAGTTCCACTGGAGGTAGTCAGGGGACTCGGGGCATCAGAGGTCGTCGCTCTTTCAGCATCGCTGTGAGACATCGCCGTGGCTTCTGCGACAGCGTTGCCTTCGTGAACAGTCGGGGCCTCGTCTTCACTCAGGCAGCTCTTGGAGAGCTCGGTCAATTCGGCCACGATCTTGGATACGAGAATCATTCTGAGGTCTTCGTTCATTTTAAGAGACATGTCCGTCGTTTGGCTTGAAGTTGTGACAGCGCACGCTTTCACAGGGAGGAGGTTGGCACTAGCTTTCACACTGTTCTCAGGGAGGTTGGCACTAGCTTTCACAGGGAGGAGGTTGGCACTAACTTTCACACTGTTCACAGGGAGGAGGTTGGCACTAACTTTGTTCTGGGACTGGCTCGTGCAGGATGACTTCCTCACCTTCACCTTTAAAACAGCACACAACATTAAAAGTCAGTCACTGCTTATTTTATTAACACCTTTCAAATGGCCCCGCACAGGTTGGAACGTGATGACTCCAGAGGACATGAATTGATGGTTATGTCCACAATTGCCATTTCAAAACAGTTTTAAGGACATGTCACACCAATGCAACTCCTCGCAACAAAACAGTTTAAGGACATGTCACGCCAATGCAACTCCTTGCAACAAAACCGTTTTAAGGACATGTCACGCCATTGCAACTCCTTGCAACTGCCATTGGGGATAATGGTTGCATGACAGTATTCATGCAACTATACTCACAACCTAGCCGCAATTTGCAACTCTAGATTTTTTTATAATGTGATGAATCTAGAGTTCCAATACCCTCCATTGACTGCCCACTCATCCAATTTGCGTTTGCGATCTGCTTGTCTTAAACGACGTTAAACTCACCAACATTGCAGCTGTAGTCCAAGCTTGAATTACCTTAGAGCTGTTGTGTGGAAATAATAAAAAAGTTCCGCCATTTTGTGTTTCCTAGAACTGTAATTATGGAAAAAATCATTAACATGGTGAAACACATCTTGATGCCATCATCAAGATGTGTTTCACCATGTTAAGGATTTTTTTCAGACCTCCAGTTCTAGGAAACACAGAATGGGGGAACTTTTTTATTATTTCCACACAACAGCTCTAAGGTACATTAATGACATAGTAAAATGTTGAAAATGAGTGGAATGCCCCTTTAAAAACGTTTGCTCTGAAAGAATATATATTCAAAGATTTGCGCCGCATTCTCACGATCAAAAATAGCAGACCTACAAGCTCGTAGTGCCGCGCTATGAGCTTGTAGATCTGCTATTTTTCAATAGCTAAAGTATAACATAATGCTTAAAACACCAAAAGGGGTTCCCGTATTAAATAAAGGAAACCCCAATATACAAATATCCTACCTAATAAAAAACAGAAGCCAGAACAAATGAATAAACAAAAAGAGTTCACGCACCCCTAGACTCCAAAGGCGCATTACTTTAACCAGAACTGTAGCAGTCCTTTAGCATAGTTTTAACACAAGACATTACATTATCCAGAACTGCAGCAGTCCTTTAGGTAGTTTTAACACAAGACAGACGGAACGCTGTTGTTTGGATGCAAACATCTGAGCCACTGCAGGCAGGAAGCCTTTATAGTTCAGTCCATGACGACAGGAGCCAATCACATGCAAGACCATGCAGACAGGAGCCAATCACCTGCCAGTCCATGCAGACGGGAGCCAATCGCCTGCCACGTTCAACCTACTAGTCACCAGCTGGTAGTCAATCAGCCACTCACCACCACCACCACTCAATCAATCACATCAGTGATGACATCACAGACCAATGAGGGCAGAGGACAGGGATGGGGATAAACAGCACAGCACCATAAACAATGCACTCACAATGTGACACATCATCATCATCATTCCATAAACAATGAACTCACAATGTGATACATCATCATCATAATTTTTCGACCGCGGTCGAGATCATGGATTTCACAATGCCACGCCAGACTTTCCGGTCCTTCATTGCCACCCCCAGTTCCTGCTTACTGACAAGGAAGCTCTGAGAAGGAAGGGAAGTGGTCACGTGACTGGGCTGCGCCATGACACTTTCATGGACACTTTCCCTAGCGATGACATCATGTGTCCCTAGCGATGGCATCATGTGTCCCTAGCGATGACATCAGGGGACGACAGTTTTCTACCTCTGGTCTGCTTTGAGGCAGGACTCCAGAGAAGAAGGGAAGATATAACCTCATTGTCAGCTCTGTAGCAGTGGCCGGCAAACTGTGTTCTTCTGGATCGGACTAGTGAAGAAACACGGGGAAGGTTGCCGTATGTTAGATTAGTCGATGGGTGGCTCTTCCAAGAGAGATTTTGCGCTCTCATTAGAAGGCGGGTGTAAGTGCCATCCAACCGTTTCTCTAGTTGTGCGACACATTATGTGACACATTGTAGGCTTGTAGATTGGCCATTTTCTGCATGCAAAGCCTTTCCTTAAAGATGGAGTGCCACGATTTTTTTCCACCCAAAACATGATCATCAGGTATCATTATAATATAAGGAGGAAGAACTTTTTCCAAAAAGTGTATAAAATCATGCTTTTACGTGAATACGCCCACCAGTTCATTAAAGTATGCCTGGTTTGCCTGGTGGGTGGTGATGGGTGGTGATCCACCTGAACTGAAGCCACACCCACAGCTGTAGTTGTATGATAAAGGGGGAGGGGTTAGGGTTTGGTCTGATAGTGTGATGTCACTATATTACTGTTTATTTCATTGGCCCGTTTTACTGTCAAGGGTTCAGCCTCCAGGAAGGAACCCTAAATACAAAGTTAATACACCATTGCACATAAAAACGACTCCAGGGTGTCTAATGAAGTACTGTCACCTCATAGACACATGAAAAAGTGGAAAAATACAAAAATTGTGGCACTCCATCTTTAACGAAAATGGTAAATGGTGCGTTTATGCTCCTCCTCTTGTCCACATGTGGAAGTGTCCTTGGGTAAGACACCGTTGCCTCAAGTGAGTCGGTCGGTGTGAGCTCACCACCGTCGGTGTGTGAATGTGGGAAGTGAGGACGCTGGCGTCGACTGTTCGCCGCTTCACCTCCCAATGTATGAATGAATGAACCATTGTAAAGATTCATTCCCTGATGAAGGCTTAACCGCCGAAACGTTGGATTATTTTTTGTTTTACCTGCTGTCCTAATAAATATTGGCACTCTGGCTATTGGCGTGTGCGGCCTTATGGCCGATTCATACTCCTATTTTACCGCTGTAGTGCCGAAATGATTTCGGCTCGTCAGACATTTTCAGTAGCACCGAAGAGCCGACTTTAGGACGAAATGGCGGGCGAAAGGGCGACTGTGGCTATGGAGGTAGAGCAGGTCATCCAATGATCCCTCGATCGGTGGTTCGAATCCCTGCTCCTCCTGTCCACATGTGGAAGTGTCCTTGCGGGCAAGACACTGAACCCTACATGGCCTCCAATGAGTCGGTCGGTGTGAGCTTGCCACCATTGGTGTGTGACTGTGGGAAGTGAGGACGCTGGCGCCGACTGTTCGCCGTTTCACCTCCCAATGTATACATTAATGAACCATTGTTAAGCGCTTTGAACACTTGGACAAGCGCTATAAAAATGCAATTTATTAAAAATGCAATTCACATCATCATCATCATTCCATAAACAATGAACTCACAATGTGATACATCATCATCATAATTTTTCGACCGCGGTCGAGATCATGGATTTCACAATGCCACGCCAGACTTTCCGGTCCTTCATTGCCACCCCCAGTTCCTGCTTACTGACAAGGAAGCTCTGAGAAGGAAGGGAAGTGGTCACGTGACTGGGCTGCGCCATGACACTTTCATGGACACTTTCCCTAGCGATGACATGTGTCCCTAGCGATGGCATCATGTGTCCCTAGCGATGACATCAGGGGACGACAGTTTTCTACCTCTGGTCTGCTTTGAGGCAGGACTCCAGAGAAGAAGGGAAGATATAACCTCATTGTCAGCTCTGTAGCAGTGGCCGGCAAACTGTGTTCTTCTGGATCGGACTAGTGAAGAAACACGGGGAAGGTTGCCGTATGTTAGATTAGTCGATGGGTGGCTCTTCCAAGAGAGATTTTGCGCTCTCATTAGAAGGCGGGTGTAAGTGCCATCCAACCGTTTCTCTAGTTGTGCGACACATTATGTGACACATTGTAGGCTTGTAGATTGGCCATTTTCTGCATGCAAAGCCTTTCCTTAAAGATGGAGTGCCACGATTTTTTTCCACCCAAAACATGATCATCAGGTATCATTATAATATAAGGAGGAAGAACTTTTTCCAAAAAGTGTATAAAATCATGCTTTTACGTGAATACGCCCACCAGTTCATTAAAGTATGCCTGGTTTGCCTGGTGGGTGGTGATGGGTGGTGATCCACCTGAACTGAAGCCACACCCACAGCTGTAGTTGTATGATAAAGGGGGAGGGGTTAGGGTTTGGTCTGATAGTGTGATGTCACTATATTACTGTTTATTTCATTGGCCCGTTTTACTGTCAAGGGTTCAGCCTCCAGGAAGGAACCCTAAATACAAAGTTAATACACCATTGCACATAAAAACGACTCCAGGGTGTCTAATGAAGTACTGTCACCTCATAGACACATGAAAAAGTGGAAAAATACAAAAATTGTGGCACTCCATCTTTAACGAAAATGGTAAATGGTGCGTTTATGCTCCTCCTCTTGTCCACATGTGGAAGTGTCCTTGGGTAAGACACCGTTGCCTCAAGTGAGTCGGTCGGTGTGAGCTCACCACCGTCGGTGTGTGAATGTGGGAAGTGAGGACGCTGGCGTCGACTGTTCGCCGCTTCACCTCCCAATGTATGAATGAATGAACCATTGTAAAGATTCATTCCCTGATGAAGGCTTAACCGCCGAAACGTTGGATTATTTTTTGTTTTACCTGCTGTCCTAATAAATATTGGCACTCTGGCTATTGGCGTGTGCGGCCTTATGGCCGATTCATACTCCTATTTTACCGCTGTAGTGCCGAAATGATTTCGGCTCGTCAGACATTTTCAGTAGCACCGAAGAGCCGACTTTAGGACGAAATGGCGGGCGAAAGGGCGACTGTGGCTATGGAGGTAGAGCAGGTCATCCAATGATCCCTCGATCGGTGGTTCGAATCCCTGCTCCTCCTGTCCACATGTGGAAGTGTCCTTGCGGGCAAGACACTGAACCCTACATGGCCTCCAATGAGTCGGTCGGTGTGAGCTTGCCACCATTGGTGTGTGACTGTGGGAAGTGAGGACGCTGGCGCCGACTGTTCGCCGTTTCACCTCCCAATGTATACATTAATGAACCATTGTTAAGCGCTTTGAACACTTGGACAAGCGCTATAAAAATGCAATTTATTAAAAATGCAATTCATTATTAACCGAGGGGGGTTTAGACCCTGCAGGTCGACTCGATGAGAGCCTTTATCACATATGCTGATGGGAATTCACTAACCTCTCCACTTCTCACTAAATGAGCAATGAATAGCATTACAACTCAAAGACTTGATTGAAGTATTTATTAAAAGTTTGCAGAATTACAGTACATTTCAAGCACAACTCAAAACAAAAACTGTTAACTGTGGACGACACCATAAAGCATTACACTTGTAATATTGCCCACCATTTTCAATTCATCATAACATTTAGAGACGTAAAATATACACTTCTATATAGCAAAAAACAGGAAATCATCATAATGGAGGGAAAAAGGGAAAAAAGGCCTACAGTGAGGGGAAAAGGGGGTGGGTTGGGGTTTCAGATTTTACCGGGGCCAGTTTCAAATTGCAGTCGTCCGTAGGTGCCCTTTGAGAGCGGTTTTGAAGGAGTCAAGGGAATTGCATGTCTTAATTGCGAACGCAGTGATTGCGAACGCAGTGAGCATTTACTATGAGACCCAGCAGATCATGTCTGTCTGTCTGTCTGTGTGTGTGTGTCACGCTGTAACACCACCTGCCCGCCACCAGAGGGCGCAGCTGTATCACAAAAACACACGTGCACGCACACACGCACACACGCACACACACACACACACACACACACACACACACACACACACACAAACAACTTAACTTAAAAAAAACTTAACTTAAAAAAAAAACTTAAAGAAAAAACTTTTACAAAAATCTTAAAAAGAAAAAACTTAAAAAAAAAACTTAACTTAAAATAAATCTTAAAAAAAAAGAACAAAAAAAAACCTTAAAAAAGTTCGTCATTTATTCTAATTGTTGTTATTGCAAACACACGTGCACACACGCACATACACACACACACAAACAACTTAACTTAAAAAAAAACTTAACTTCAAAAAAACTTAACTTCAAAAAAAACTTAAAAAGAAAACTTAAATAGAAAAAACTTAAAAAAAAAACTTAACTTAAAACAAACAAAAAAAAAACCTTAAAAAGGTACCCGCGTTCGCGCGTCTTACTTGTGACTGTTGGTATCGGTATGGCGTTCCACATTTTGGTGGCAAAAGACTGTTGGTAGGGCGTTCCACATATTGGTGGCAAATGACTGTTGGTAGGGCCTTCCACATTTTGGTGGCAACACTTTGCCGTGATGCTATTACCTCAGGGAGTCAGGGGTTCTTCCAAGCATGGCAGCTCCCTTCAAAACAGCCTGCTGGGGCAACCATGGGCAAATAACTTTGCACTGAGCACCAAACTGCTCTGTAATGTGTTTGCGTAGAATCTCACTTGAGGCAAAATTCCCCACTAACAAGAGGTAGTCAATGCTGAGATCCTTTTTAAAGATTTCTTTGAGACCTTTAGTGATGCCACTCAGACTTTCATTGAAGAAAGATCTCTTCTTTGCTCTTGAGATTGTGATCACCCCATCGTCCCAGCTGACACCTTGCACATTCTTGAAGTGCTTCTCTATTGGTTGCTTCTTATGAGCTAGGTAAGCTAAGTTGTAAGGACAGCGGATCTCTATATCATCATCCACATCCTTAAAGACTAAGAAGTCATCGATCATGTTGAGTTTCTTTAGAGCTCTACTTTCATACTTTACATACCAACGTTCATACTCATTCCAGAGATCACAAGAGAATATTTACTTTAGGCAACTTTTAAAGTTTTTTGCAACCTGCTCCTCTCCCATACCATTAGCAGAGGCCTTGTGCAGCATTTTCAGGACTCCTCCAACACATACTTCATATACCGTGATGTCAATGGTACCATCTGCAAGACAACAATGCTAGGCATTCAAATATGAAACAGAGTAAAAATGTAGTGACGTTGCATACATTTAAAGATAAGGATTTAGCAGTATACTGTAAATACAGTGAATGTGTACAGCTTGCATCCACACACACACACACACACACACACACACACACACACACACACACACACACACACACACACACACACACACACACACACACACACACACACACACACAGTATATATGAGTCATTGAATAAGTCTGCATGAATAAAATATAGCACAACATACCTCCAAAACAGACAACAATGTATTGTGTTCCAGGTTGTTCCAGTAGTAGGGTACTACTTGTCGTGTTGTCATCAACAAAACCATCAAAACCATGCCCCAAACGTTAGGCAACTTTTAAAGTTTTTTGCAACCTGCTCCTCTCCCATACCATTAGCAGAGGCCTTGTGCAGCATTTTCAGGACTCCTCCAACACATACTTCATATACCGTGATGTCAATGGTACCATCTGCAAGACAACAATGTTAGGCATTAAAATATGAAACAGAGTAAAAATGTAGTGACGTTGCATACATTTAAAGATAAGGATTTAGCAGTATACTGTAAATACAGTGAATGTGTACAGCTTGCATGCACGCACACACACACACACACACACACACACACACACACACACACACACACACACACACACACACACACACACACACACACACATTATATATGAGTCATTGAATAAGTGACTCATAATAAATGAATAAAATATAGCACAACATACCTCCAAAACAGACAACAATGTATTGTGTTCCAGGTTGTTCCAGTAGTAGGGTACTACTTGTCGTGTTGTCATCAACAAAACCATCTGAGGGCAGCTGCCTACACCAGATGAGGGCTGCTTCTGGCTCCGATGCCATGACCAACTTGTCCGGTTGACTTTCTCTCACAATGCCAGCCTGAAAAGAAAGAAAGAAAGAAAGAAAGAAAGAAAGAAAGAAAGAAAGAAAGAAAGAAAGAAAGAAAGAACAAAAATACTATTTAATTTCACACATTTTCATGCGGAGAAGATATCATATAGAAGATAATAATCATTTTGATAATGTCATGCAATTACATGACATTATCAAAATTAGGTAATTACCTCTGATGTATATTTTATGCACCAAGTGACTATGGTCACAAGCTGAATGTAAGTGCTGAGTCCTCATTCTTTTCCTCCGTTATGTTTGTTTAGTCCGACTAGCTCCAGGCAATCTAGACTCTTCCTTATCGCTGTAATGGCAGCTCTGCTAACACAAGTATCTGGTATTTTTGTAACCTCGAAAAGAAATGCTAAAAACAAGAAAATTATATTATGAGACCTTTATTAATTAAATAAAATAACATTTTACAGAAATTATACAATATTCAAAATTGGCCAAATTGTCACCTATCTAAGAAAGGATTAGAAATAAATTTTCACAATATGGAACAGTGTCAAACAAAATGTAATGACTCAAATCCTACTGCTTGGCGGGGTGGGGGCGGCGGGGGGGGGGGGGGGGGGGCATTTTAAATATATATATATTATTTCTCGGGGGGTCCCTAGTTCAAACATGATTTTTTGGGGGTGTCTCCAGTTCAGTTATTAAGGGGCCAAGCTAAATGGCCTATGGTCCCTTATTGTAGTTGTCTGTCTTTAAGGGGCCGCGCCCAAAGTGCCTGGCCCCTTAAAAACAAAATGCATTTCTGGCTTAACCGTGCAGTCGGGTTTTGTTAAACTTGGCAATATGGTATGCCAAACGGTGAGAACGCAAAGCCCACGGCCATTGGCCAAAGGGTGGCGCTATAGCACTCAATCGAAAATGCAAACTTTGAACAGGCATAGCTCATGAACCGTTTGACCGAGCCAACAATAAAACTTCGATAGACATATGCGTCTCCTGATGTCGAACAACTTTTGTGTTCTGACTTTTGACCTCTGACCCTGGCTAATGCTACAATCACATGGAATCAGGCAAGCAGTAGATGGCAAACTGGAAGTCATTTTAGTGGACGGGAGCAGGACGGTAAACGGAACAGGACGGCACGGCAGCCTGGCAGCCAGATCCGGCGACGGTAGCGGCAGACGGCATCAATGTTAAAATATTTAATCTTTTTACCGTGCCGTCCAGCAGGTTTTGCCGTTTGCCGTCTACCGCTTGCCTGATTCCATGTGAATGCAGCATTAGATCACCCACTATTTTTAATTATACATATTTTCTTATGTCAGCGCTCCAGGCCAAACCATGCAGTTGTTTTTCACGAAATGTGGCAATATGTTAGAGGGCTATGTCACCCTGCTTAGACACAAAGCCCACAACCATTGGACAAAGGGTGGCACTGTAGCACTCGATTGAAAATCAGGCATAGCTCATGAACCACCAGCTGATGAACCACCAGTAATAATTACTAGTACTAATACATAGATAATAATTTAGACTCCCTGATATTGGTGTCCAGTTATCGGTGGTGGACAAAGTAGCGTACGTATGCTCAAGTATTCCTTTTAATGACAAATTAGTGAAATTACAAAGTACTTTTTCCTTTTATTATCAATGCATCATGGATTCATCTATCTATCTATCTATCTATCTATCTATCTATCTATCTATCTATCTATCTATCTATCTATCTATCTATCTATCTATCTATCTATCTATCTATCTATCTTTGACAGTTACACACATCCACCACCAGGGGGCGAAATGCATTAAGGCATCAGTGCCTGGATTCTTTATTGCGCATGCGTGAAAACTTTGACCCGGTCAGAAGTACTTGTTTGCATCACGTGGCTACGCCAGTTTTCCACGGTAATGTTGTTGAACAAACATGTTGTCGTGCCTCTCGGGAATTGTTGATGTTTGTGCGTTTATTACACATTCTATATTACAGTAGGAACAGAAAGCTTGGTGGAAATGTCTCCCAAAGGAGGTCAAAAGCGTCAAATGGAGTCTGTACGGCTGAAGATAAATGAACAGCTAGCGTCGGTGGGAGAGGAGATATTGTTTGTTGTGGACAAACAGCAGCGTGGCGCTGCTGATGTTTGTAGTGTGGAGCTTAGCGTCAGAGTGTTTGTGTTGGAGCGCCTCAGCGCGGTGGGAGAGTTCATGGTCAACCTCTTCCAGAGAGAGATGGAGACACTAGAAACTCTGCTGGAGACACAAAACAAACGGCTGGACATTGATTTTGATATGGACATCGATCTACACACTGCAGGTTAGTAGACTCTGAACAACACCAGCTTAGCTACAAGTAGCATTAAGCTAGCTGAACTGAACTACATTTACCAGTAGTTATACTAGCCCTAGAATGTCTGTGATCATACATAAATTACATATATTCCTGTAAACACAGCCATAGATCGGATGCCTCCGCTCCCAGTGAGCAAGGAGACATCGGCGGCATAAATGTGCTCCACGCTCTGTTTGTACTCACCCAATACATAATTCCAAAGACGTGGAGTGAGATATTGTCCTCTAGTTTCACATCCATGTAAACGTTCAGGCAGAAAACGGTTGTTTATTCAAATATGTGATCTTTTCAAACATCTCTCATATATTTTCCCGGGCTGCAAACGGACGACATTTTCTCAGGGCGAGGGGTCCGGAATGACAGCTGGACTTCCATTTATGACAGTCACTCGCAGGGCAGGGTTTTCTGCTGCACCCTAGGCTCCAGAGTCACAGGCACAGCGCGCACAGTGCCTTTTAAATCCATTCTCTGCAGCTGCAAGACATTTATATCAAACCAAAATAGCGTGTTTCATAAGGGCGTATTACATTCTAAAAGACAAGTGTAGGTTACATTAATGAAAAACTTCGGCCACATCAGTGAAATAATGTCCGATGTTGGGCATCGGTGCCAAAAATTACGGATACATCGGTGAGACCGATGTCAGGCTCTACTCACAACGCCTTGCTCTGCCAGGCGTTGTGAAGAGACTCAAGACACTTCTTTTTTAAACGATGGTTATCCTGACAAAACAAATAGGTGAATAAATGTCATCTTTGAGTTGACAAAAGCACTTTGAGTTCCTCTGCTGATGCTACCTTATCTCTCCTCCTTCTGTCTGTGTGTAAAGAGGTGTCATCTGAATATGAGGAGAGGAGATCCAGTCTGATCCAGGAGGAACAACAACCTCCACAGATTAAAGATGAACAGGAAGAGGAGACTGGTGAGTCAACTTTGACATTACTACGTAGGAAGATGTGGTGCAATACTCTCTCAGGTAAAACACAATGCTGTTTTATTAGTATTATTCTAACAAGACTAAAGGGTTATCCAGCAACTGTAACGATAAAAACGCAAGTTACGAATGTAACTATGGTTATGTGAATTCCTGGTTGACTGCCAGTAGGCAGTAAACAATAGTGAATATACCTCTCGCGCTCCGCGTAGGTCGAGTCTTAATATAAACAAAGTCATGTGACGTGTAGGCTGACCGTGCGTCCCGGTAGGCTATATAAGCACGTGACAGCCCACACCCGGCCTCTTAAGAATCTTCTCGCCCTGAAAGATTCCGAGTGACCGTTATTACTGGCAGTCATCCAGGAATTCACATAACCATAGTTACATTCATAACTTGCGTTATGTTTCATTCCTTACTGACTGCCAGTAGGCAGTAAACAATAGTGGATGACTCATACCAGAAGTGTCACGAGGAATCGAACCAACCTACTAAACTGCCGTAGCAGCCAGTGGCAGGATCGCTGACGTCAGTGAGGATCCAGAGGCCACATCAAGGTGATAGAACCTCGAGAACGTGCAAGGGGCTGTCCAAGACGCCGCCGCACAGACGTCCGCCAGTGACACCCCTCTCATCGCCGCCCAGGACGTGGCAACGCCCCTGGTAGAATGGCAGATGACCTCGGAGGGGGCAGGTTTACCAGATGCTTCATAAGCCTTCTTAATCGCATCCACTGCCCAGTGGGATAGCCGCTGTTTCAGCTCACTCACACGCTTAGCTGTCGTAACTGCTAACAGAAAGGCAGTTTTGATCGATAAAGAGCTCAAGGACGACCCATCCATAGGCTCAAAGGGCGCCCTGTTCAATGCCTGCATGACCAGAGGCAGGTCCCAAGCTGCAGTACACCTCACTTCTTATGTCAGCGCTCCAGGCGTTGCCCGTTGACCCCAGTCCTCTGAGGCCTGCCTTGACTGCTGCCTACGCTGCAGTGCCTCGTTTGCCTCCGGGCCAAACAACTGGCCCGGCACCACCGGAAGCTTCCGTAGCGCCTGTCTGCAACTGTCAGACATAGGCGCCTGAGCAAGCCACACCTGACGTCGTGTCACAACCAAGGTGGACATCACATGGCCAAGTTCGCTTGACATTAAGGCGAAGGACTCAAGAGCCACATCACTGGGCGAGGAGGAGCACAGAGAGAGAGTTTCCCCAAACGGGCCATTGTGGCAGCAGAAGCATATGCCTTTGTCAGCAGGTCGCCAGTGACTGCACACTGCGCACTGGGACAGTGGGTTCTTGCCTTCAGTGCCTCATCTGGAGAGAGAACCAGCGCCGCAATGCACTGGTCTACAGGAGGCATGCAAACCAGTCCATGCACTTCTGCCATATCCATGGAGGCCAGGGTCCTTGCATCCTTGCCTCGGTGGGCAGATGCACCCGGCTCAGCCCAGCACTCCTTCAGCTGACTTAGGTAGTGAGGCGAGGGTGGGACAGCAAAGGGTGGTATTTTAGCGGCGGCAGCCCGTTTGAAGAACGGGTTACTCGCCCCACGAGCAGCTGACAGGTCGTCCAGCTCAATCTTAGCCAGGGCAGCACGCAGCGTTGAACGGAATGTGCAGGGCCCGATCCCCAGCTCAGTGCTTCCCCAGCTTCTGCGTGAAGTCTCTGAGCCATCCTCAGCCTGCACACTATCCACCTGGGGATCACCCTGAAACTCCCGTTCGGGGGAGGGGCCCCCCTGGGGATATCATCCTCGTCATGGAACATAGAGTCTGAAGCTCTAGTTGACATGGCGTCATCATCATCATAACCGTAATCTAATTCTAGATCATCATCGCCCTCCGGCTCCTGGACCGCCTGTGGCAGAGGAGGCGGTGGCTGCTGGACCGCCTGTGGCGGGGGAGGAGGTGGCCGTACTATTGCCTTAAGGCGCTCTATTTCAGCCCTCAAATCGTCCATTTCATGGCGATATGGAGCAGTCGTGACAGCCGCCGTTGAACTCTTCCGGGCCAGGTGACCGCGCTCGGCGCGAGACCCGCGTTTTGAGCTTCACCCTCCCACCAGAAGGGACCCCAGAAGGTGGGAGGTTTCCTTTGAACAGGAGGTTCTCCACCTCACGCAGCCTAGCCTCTCTCACAGAGAGTGGTAGAGTGCCACAGTTCATACATGGGTCAATCAGGGCTTCCCTGAGATGACCGACACCCAAGCATGTCGGACACAAGTCATGTCCATCGTCGACTTGGAGCTGAGCGCTACAGGACGTACGCGCCATAGCTCAGTAGTCTCAAGCCAGTTGTATAGCCAGGCAATACCAGCGAGAACTGTGCGATCACAGAACGCGTCAGTAACCTCCAGCAAACAGAGTAGCTAACCGGTCAGGTTAAGATGGCCTGCTGTTAGCTTAATGTCAATTTGACACTTAACTATATTCAATTTGACACTTAACTATATTCTCCATACAACACATGCTTAGTATTAGAGGTGATATTCCATCCTAAGGTTAGCAAGGAATATCACCTCTAATACTAAGCATGTGTTGTATGGAGAATATAGGTTGCTACCTTCAGGAAGGAGATATGGTGTACCAGCATACAATAAGGTCAGACTAAAGAGGTCCTTTGTCCACCAGTCGACCTTGAGGCTTAATCAAGAGTCGTAGTAGCCACAGGATAATCTAAGCGGTGGATATTGCTCTTGTCTTCATGTCTTTATGTATGTAAATTGTCTTGTTCTTTGTGTTATGTCAAATGTGTGTACGTATATGTGTTCTGCATACTTGGCTGCTGTGTCGCAAGACAAATTTCAGTGTGAACTGACAATAAAGTACTATATCATATCATATCAACTGGGCAATCCCCGCGAGAGCTGTGCAGCCACAGAATGCGTGGGAACCTCCAGTTTTTTTTCTTTATTTTTTTAAGTTATTTTGATTGATTAATTAATTAATTAGATTAATCAAACAAGAATGTCAGATATTTAACTTGGCAATCCCAGCGAGGACTGTGCAGGCACAGACCATGTGGGAACCTGCAGTCATCTGAATTTGTTTTAAACAAATTAAGTTATTTAGATTAACTAATTCATTACATTAATCATCAAACAAAAATGTCAATCAGATATTTAACTAGGCAATCCCAGCGAGGACTGTGCAGGCACAGACCATGTGGGAACCTCCAGTAATCTGAATTTGTTTTAAACAAATTAAGTTATTTAGATTAACTAATGAATTAGATTAATCATCAAACAAAAATGTCAATCAGATATTTAACTAGGCAATCCCAGCGAGGACTGTGCAGGCACAGACCATGTGGGAACCTCCAGTAATCTGAAATTTTTAAACAAATTAAGTTATTTAGATGAATGAATTGATTAGATTAATCATCAAACAAAAATGTCAATCAGATATTTAACTAGGCAATCCCAGCGAGGACTGTGCAGGCACAGACCATGTGGGAACCTCCAGTAATCTTAGGCGAGTGCTGTGGGAAACCGGCAGCACGCGGCCAACACCCAGTGTGTGGAGGAAGCCCTTTAACAACAATACATGAGAGTGTTTGTAGCTAGGGATCCTCAAGACAAACAAAGAGAAATGGTGATAATTTGACAACCACAGCCTTGAGAGGACAACAATTTGCGCTCTCGGCAATAGCCACAGGCAGGATGTCAACACCACGACACATATAGTGTCTTAACAACTCTTTGGACCTGCAATACAGAACTGATGTACAGATTCTAGGAGCTACACTTACCTACGATACTCACGTCAGGTAGCGAGAAGAAAAAAGAGGCCGGGTGTGGGCTGTCACGTGCTTATATAGCCTACCGGGACGCACGGTCAGCCTACACGTCACATGACTTTGTTTATATTAAGACTCGACCTACGCAGAGCGCGAGAGGTATATTCACTATTGTTTACTGCCTACTGGCAGTCAGTAAGGAATGAAACATAAATATAGTTTGGTAACTCATGGTCCCCTAAAAGACAGACAGACACACATCATGTTGTTTCCGCTTGTGCTGCTACATAAGTATAGCACGACAAGTTTAAACCCATAATCATGTTTAGCTATTAAGATATTTGGCATAAATGGTGAGAGTCACATAAATGGTCAGAGTCACAGGCACGGCACACGCAGTGGCTTTTAAAAAATCACACCCGTGTGAACTGAGTGGTGCAAGGTCTTATATAGACTGATCAGCTGTGGTCTGACGTAATGCCTGACGTAATGAAATAACACCCGTGTGAACTTAGTGACCATAACAACCATGCTCATTTTTGAGTGGTGTAAACCACTCCTACAACTGGCTTTGTTAGTTTACGTGTCTGTTCGTACCAAAACATGAGCATGGTTGCTATGGTCACCCAGTTCACCCGGGTGTGATTTCAGCTTTGTTAGTTTACGTGTCTGTTCGTACCAAAAGATGAGCATGGTGCATTGTGATTGGCCGGAATGAGACATTACGTCAGTGACCACAGCTGATCAGGTACGAACAAACACGTGGACACGTACACTAACAAAGCCAGTTGTTGGAGTGGTTTGCACCACTCAAAAACAGTTTGCAGAATTACAGTACATTTCAAGCACAACTCAATACAAAAACTGTTAACTGTGAGTGGACGACCCAATAAAAGCATTACACTTGTTTACCAGAGGGTCCATCTTGTTCAATTCATCAAAACATTTAGAGATGTACAAATATACACTTCTATTTTTCCAAAGAACACAACAGGAATTCATCATAAAGGAGGTAAAAAGGGAAATATACATTGAGGGGGAAAAGGGGTGGTTGGGGGTAGATTACATTAATGATGATTAAAAAAATGTTTTGGCCACATCGGTGAAATAATGTCCGATGTCGGGCATCGGCGCCAACAATGACGGATACATCGCTGAGACCGATGTCGGGCTCTACTCAACACCTTGCTCTGCGAGGCATTGTGAAGAGACTCGAGACACTCATTTTTTAAACGATCCTGACAAAACGAATAGGAGAATAATCTTTGAGTTGACAAAAGCACTTTGAGTTGCTCTGCTGATGCTACCGTCTCTCCCCTCCTCCTGTCTGTGTGTAAAGAGGTTTCATCTGAATATGAGGAGAGGAGAGGAGGTCTGGTCCTGGAGGAACCACAACCTCCACAGATTAAAGAGGAACAGGAAGAGGAGACTGGTGAGTCAACTTTGACATTACTACGTAGGAAGATGTGGTGCAATATACTCTATCAGGTAAAACACAATGATGTTTTTATTAGTATTATTCTAACAAGACTAAAGGGTTATTCAGAAACTGTAAGGATAAAAATATAGTTTGGTAACTCATGGTCCCCTAAAAGACACAGACACACAGCATGTTTCCGCTTGTGCCACTACATAAGTATAGAACAACAAGTTTGTACCCATAATCATGTTTAGCTATTAAGATATTTGTGCGTGAGACTTTTAAGATTTTAAGCACGAGACATGGTACTGGTCCACTCAAAGGGTTAAGTGATCTGTCCAGGAAGGTTCTAATCATCAATCAGCACCAGACACTTCATTCAGGAGTGGTGGATTCTTGAGCCACAATGGTTCTGCAGGCTCCACCTGGGCAACGGTGGTGCTGCAGGCTCCACCTGGGCAACGGTGGTGCTGCAGACTCCGCTTGCAGCTTGAATTCCCCTCCTAAAGGCCTCACCATGGGTGTGTTGGGCTTCCTCCTCACGGAAGACACAGGCTGGGGCGCCAACCCATACTGCTCCCGGGTGCCGTCTACATTCCGGCTTTCACCCGTCTATCCGGTGGTCACCAGACTACTCCTGGTTGTTCAGTAAACCCTTATTGAATGATAAGTACAAGTTGTTTTTACTGGTGATTTCCACAGAGCACCACAGGGAGAGGTCTACAGTATCTAGAGAGATGGCCTCCAAAAGACATTCAACGTTGTCAGAGGAACAGCCAGAGGTGGACCAGAGACGTGGACTGTTTGATGCAAAGATGCAACCTGTAGTAAAGTTGTACCGTATAGGTATGTGCTGTTTTGTTTACTTACTTACATAAAGGGATATTTCACTTTCAAAATAATTGTGGGTATTGTTATCGTCTACTATATTTATTTTTATCAGACAAGCCCATTGTAACTTCAAACTCCATTTTAACCATCGTAGATACACAGAAAACACCCATCCCTGGTTCTAGTGAATGATATTGTCCTTCCCCTCGGGGGGTCGCCAAATTATTAAAAAAATTATAATAATCTTTTTTTTGCAACTGAATGGCTGGAAAATGGAAATGAAGAGTTGACATGGTACACATGCATACACCTCCCTAATGATTATATCTGGTTTCAGTATTTATTTATGGTGGTATTGTCTCTATTATTAAGGTTATTGTAGCAGTCAATTTATATTGGGGGTCGGGAGGAGGCGGGGCGGTGGTCCCGAGACATTGCCAAAGCATTTCCCGGGGTCCCCGGCCAAAAACGTTGAGTACCCCTGCCTTAGAGGGGGACAGCCATAGCTGAATGGGTAGAGAGCCTGTCTAGGAAACAGAATGTACCACAGTGATGTTGTTAGGTCTGCAGTGGGTCCCAGGACCCACGGGTGGGAGTCCTAGTAAAAATGGTATATATATATATTTTTTTTTAGAAATTGTAATTTTTTGATATTATTGCATTTATACAAATCATGCATCAATTCAAGATTGAGACCTGGAGTCACCACTACACACTATATGTATGACACACTCAAAAATCATTGTATTATTGGAACATGTTTGTTGAAACTTCCAACAACCAGTTTGAGTTTGTGTCAATTGTTTCAGTTGTCTTTTCTTTTTTTCTTGTAGTGTAATTTTGTCATAACCTTCTGTTGAACACGTATTACTTATTTGTAACTATTTAAATGCAACATTATAATCTTGTATTGATTATAATGTTGCATTTAAATAGTTACAAATAAGTAATACGTGTTCAACAGAAGGTTATGACAAAATTACACTACAAGAAAAAAAGAAAAGACAACTGAAACAATTGACACAAACTCAAACTGGTTGTTGGAAGTTTCAACAAACATGTTCCAATAATACAATGATTTTTGAGTGTGTCATACATATAGTGTGTAGTGGTGACTCCAGGTCTCAATCTTGAATTGATGCATGATTTGTATAAATGCAAAATATGTCTTCTAAAATCTTTACATGGACAAGTAAGTAAATGTTCTTGTCCCAATGAGAAGTGGCTCAAACATGTAATGTCAAGCCCTGAAAACTATCTTTGATTAGAAATGGAAAAGATGATGTTCCTCCAAAAATGCAAACATTAAATGTTTTTCTCTCTTTGTGTCTTTTTTCTAGCCGTCCCGCACCTCCCTGTGTGTAAAGAGGAGGTTTTCACTAAACAACCGGAGAGGAGCTCAAGTCTGGTCCAGGAGGAACCACAACCACCACAGATTAAAGAGGAGCTACTTCAAAGACCAATGGAGGCTGATGGGTCAACGTTGACATTACTAGCAGTGAAAAGTGAAGATGATCATGATGATGAAAACAGAGAGACAGAGCCTGTAGCCGGAACCTCAACCGAACACATGAAAACACAAGCTGATGTAGAGGACTGTGGAACATCACAACCAACTAGTGACAACCAGCTCCTCTCTTCACACTGTTCTGTATCTGACACTGAAGACAGTGATGAGTGGCAGGAGCCCAGTGAAGGTCAGTCAACTTTAAACACACTGAAGTCACACAAGACACATGTGGAAGGACAAGGATTGTCTTTGAGCAGCAAGCTGTCCAAGGACTTAAAATCATCAAAACATATTCACTCCATGAGGAGCCACACAGGGAAGAAACGCTTTAGTTGTACAGACTGTGGCAAATGTTTTAATCGTAAGGCAAATCTGATTAAGCACTCAATGATTCATACAGGGGAAAAGCCCTTCACTTGTAGAGTTTGTGGTAAAGGCTTTATTCATAGTGGTGATCTAAAAAACCACATGAGGACTCATACAGGTGAAAAGCCCTTTACTTGTAACGTGTGTGGTAAAGGCTTTGCTCTGGGTATTAATCTAAAAACACACATGAGGACTCATACAGGGGAAAAACCATTTACTTGTAAAGTGTGTGGCAAAGGCTTTGCTATGAGTGGTCATCTAAAAACACACATGATGACTCATACAGGGGAAAAGCCCTTTACTTGTAACGTGTGTGGTAAAGGCTGTCTTCACATCGGTAATCTAAAAACACACATGAGGACTCATACAGGAGAAAAACCCTTTACTTGTAACGTGTGTGGTAAAGGCTTTTCTCAAAGTGTTACTCTAAAATTACACATGAGGACTCATACAGGTGAAAAGCCCTTTACTTGTAACGTGTGTGGTAAAGCCTTTGCTCTGGGTATTAATCTAAAAACACACATGAGGACTCATACAGGGGAAAAGCCCTTTACTTGTAACGTGTGTGGTAAAGGCTTTGCTAGGAGTGGTCATCTAAAAAGACACATGAGGACTCATACAGGTGAAAAGCCCTTTACTTGTAACGTGTGAAGTAAAGCCTTTGCTATGAGTGGTCATCTAAAAACACACATGAGGACTCATACAGGGGAAAAGCCCTTTACTTGTAACGTGTGTGGTAAATGCTTTGCTACGAGTGGTCATCTAAAAAGACACATGAGGACTCATACAGGGGAAAAGCCCTTTACTTGTAACGTGTGTGGTAAAGCCTTTATTCAGAGTGTTCATCTAAAAAGACACATGAGGACTCATGAAAGGGGAAAGCCCATAGACACATGAGGACTCATACAGGGAGGAAACCCTTTAGTTGCAGTTGGTGCCAAATGCTTGGGTCAAAATGCACATCTGAGGATAATGAGGAGGAATCATACAGGGAAGAAGTGGTTAGTTGTAATAGTAATAAATGCACATTTTCCCCATGAACCCATTTGAGTTGACACATGATATAACATCATTCATTCTATTCCAGGATGACAATGACAGATGATAGATACTAAAGCAGTGGAATCACATAATCTGACAATAGATTGTCAAAGTCCCGCCCCTTTCAGAACGAAGACGGCACCAGAAGAGAAGTTCCTATTCATTTCCCCATAGACATATCAACACATATTTATTTAAAGACCTTTTAAGCCTCGGAAAAAGCCAACTCAGATTGTGACAAATCATGACAATGACAAAAAATGTTGGTCCGGACAAATCATTATAAATAAGAAAAACTCAAAGTGTTACTCTCCCCTTTTTTTCTTCTAATTTGTTTGGCCCAATTATTTTTAGTTTATTGTTATTGTTATTTGTCACCATCCGAATTTAAAGACCACCACAATTTAGTTTCTTGTTATCTTTTTGTATGTAAAACCTATATAAACATGGCAGATAAAGTTTTTGTCTTTGGTAGATTATTTCTCTATGGTAACACTGTTTAATTATACCGTTGGATGTTTCAGTCGTTATACCTTTATACGTTTGGAAACTCAAAACAATTCAATGGCAACAGAAGGTTTGGCATTGGCAGAGATTTGTCACATTTGTTGTGGGTGTATCCCACACATACTAGCATGTTCATTGTCAGCGTGTAGATTCATAAACCAAGTGTGATGCTATGTTAACACATTTTCCTGCACATTAGATTTGTTTCTTCAGTATTTTGTTTCTTTCTGTTTTCTTTTTTTTCAGGATTTGGAAAGTGAAAGTGGTTAAATGTGTCTGTGTTTTATAAATATTGAACCAATGTTAAAAGTACTAACATTGGTTGACTAAATAATTAACTAGTTTGCGTCTGTTGGAATGAAGGTTCTTTCATATTCTGCAAACTGCCTACAACTGCTAGTTTCTCATTTTTATTTTATTTTTTTCTTTAACCTGTACTACCTATACTCAAGGTATTAATATTATTATTATTATTATTATTATTTTAATTACATCCATTATTATTATTTGTTATTATTATTGTTATAATTATTTGGGGTCAAGTCCGATGGGGAAGATCCCTTATTGTTCGTACAGCAACGCAGATCGGCTGAGGCTGCCAAAACTTGCAGTTCTGGCTTAACTGTGCAGTCGTTTTTTGCAAAACTTGGCAATATGGTAGAGGGCTATGCTACTTTAAACGGTGAGGCCCACAACCATTGGCCAAAGGGTGGCACTTTAGCACTCAAGTGAAAATTCGAATATAAAAAAGGTATAGCTCATGAACCTGACAGTCAGCGGACTCCCTCTTTACCAAGCGTTTCCACCTTGTAGGTTCTGCCTTGCGTAGAACATACACGCCTGTTTAATCTAACGTGATGATGTTTATGGTCGCTATCGGAACACGTTACTAACATGTTTCAAATGGACAGATCTACAAGATAACAGCGTGTCTGTTGTGCACCGCGTTACACTTGTAGATCAGCTTATTTTGGCAAGCAAGCCCCTATACAATGGATCCACTTGTTAATAAAGTAGCAATCTGTAGGATATCCTTTTCTCACGTATAATGAGAAAGAAGTTAATTGATTTAAGTTTGACCTCAAGACTAAAGGCTAATACAACTTGGCAAGAATATTATAAAAGCCATTTATATTGAACAATTGCTCACTCATTCCCCTTTGCAGATGTAGTGTTTTGCAGGTAGCGGGGATTGAACCCCAGTCTCCCACTCGCCAGACCGACACACAACCTGTCGTGCCAACAGAGCTGAGCCTGATTGTCAGGGCTGTTGTGGGCCGGGTCTTGATATCTTTCATCAGAGCATATGATTATTATTTGATTAATATAATATCACTGTCGTATGTCGGAATGACTGGGGAAATGGATCAAATCTGGACACACGACACAGCTATAATGTATTTCAGATGATAAGTCTTGTCATGAAATATTAAACTAAACAAAATACATACATACATGGATGCACCTGGGACGTATCCTCAGTGATGTATCCTAAGGTCATCGGGGTTTCGGGTCTCCCAACATCATACCCCTCACTCAGTTGACCCAGCCGGGGTGATCAAGTCCCGACTTACGTCCCAGTAGCTACCCTTGATCAGTCCCATTAGGGAAAAACCAGGGCCACACAATCCGTTCTTCCTGAACTACTCTGCCGGGACTGGGAGGTACCATTCTGGCACGTGGAAGGACTAGGCTCTGTGGGTTGACTCCTGTCCGGGCCCCTCCTACGTCTCACCAGGTCCACTCCTGCTCTCACCAGGTCAGGCCCTGTGCGTTGCACCAGACTCCCAGCACCAGGCACTTTATTCAGGAATGGTGGATTCTCGAGCCGCAACAGTTCCGCAGGCTCCACCTTGCCCTTGGTGGTGCCGCAGGCTCCGCTTGAGGCTTGAATGGCCCTCCTAAAGGCCTCACCATGGGTTTGTTGGGCTTCTTCCTCACGGAAGACACAGGCTGGGGCGCCAACCCATACTGCTCCCGGGTGCCGTCTAATTTCCGGCTGCCACCCGTCTCTCCGGTGGTCACCAGACTATTCCTGGTTGTCACATAGTCTATTCCTATGAGTCACTATAAATAGAGCAACTAAACAAAATACATACATACATGGATGCACCTGGGACGTATCCTCAGTGATGTATCCTAAGGTCATCGGGGTTTCGGGTCTCCCAACATCATACCCCTCACTCAGGTTACCCAGCCGGGGTGATCAAGTCCCAACTTACGTCCCAGTAGCTACCCTTGATCAGTCCCATTAGGGAAAAACCAGGGCCACACAATCCGTTCTTCCTGAACTACTCTGCCGGGACTGGGAGGTACCATTCTGGCACGTGGAAGGACTAGGCTCTGTGGGTTGACTCCTGTCCGGGCCCCTCCTACGTCTCACCAGGTCCACTCCTGCTCTCACCAGGTCAGGCCCTGTGCGTTGCACCAGACTCCCAGCACCAGGCACTTTATTCAGGAATGGTGGATTCTCGAGCCGCAACAGTTCCGCAGGCTCCACCTTGCCCTTGGTGGTGCCGCAGGCTCCGCTTGAGGCTTGAATGGCCCTCCTAAAGGCCTCACCATGGGTTGGTTGGGCTTCTTCCTCACGGAAGACACAGGCTGGGGCGCCAACCCATACTGCTCCCGGGTGCCGTCTAATTTCCGGCTGCCACCCGTCTCTCCGGTGGTCACCAGACTATTCCTGGTTGTCACATAGTCTATTCCTATGAGTCACTATAAATAGAGCAACTAAACAAAATACATACATACATGGATGCACCTGGGACGTATCCTCAGTGATGTATCCTAAGGTCATCGGGGTTTCGGGTCTCCCAACATCATACCCCTCACTCAGGTTACCCAGCCGGGGTGATCAAGTCCCAACTTACGTCCCAGTAGCTACCCTTGATCAGTCCCATTAGGGAAAAACCAGGGCCACACAATCCGTTCTTCCTGAACTACTCTGCCGGGACTGGGAGGTACCATTCTGGCACGTGGAAGGACTAGGCTCTGTGGGTTGACTCCTGTCCGGGCCCCTCCTACGTCTCACCAGGTCCACTCCTGCTCTCACCAGGTCAGGCCCTGTGCGTTGCACCAGACTCCCAGCACCAGGCACTTTATTCAGGAATGGTGGATTCTCGAGCCGCAACAGTTCCGCAGGCTCCACCTTGCCCTTGGTGGTGCCGCAGGCTCCGCTTGAGGCTTGAATGGCCCTCCTAAAGGCCTCACCATGGGTTTGTTGGGCTTCTTCCTCACGGAAGACACAGGCTGGGGCGCCAACCCATACTGCTCCCGGGTGCCGTCTAATTTCCGGCTGCCACCCGTCTCTCCGGTGGTCACCAGACTATTCCTGGTTGTCACATAGTCTATTCCTATGAGTCACTATAAATAGAATAACTAAACAAAATACATACATACATGGATGCACCTGGGACGTATCCTCAGTGATGTATCCTAAGGTCAAATGATTCACGGGACATTTGTAGTTACCGAGGCATGCATGTCTGGCGTTCATGTTGTGATCAATATACAGTAGCATTATAGCCCTATTGGCCCCACAGCTGATCAGCCTAAGTATTAAGCCATGCTCTGCAAGCCAGCTCTCCTCCAAAGGTGAGATATGAGCAGGCTGCCTCGTTGGGAACAGATGCACGACCATTTTGTCGTGGTATTTATATAAGTCACACATTCAACAAGCTTTGAACTGAGCAGATTGGGCAGATTGGCCAAAACATCTTTAAAACGGCCACCTTTTGCATTTATTTCACCATAGTAATGGTGAAGAGGGCAGTTTTTTATAGACGGGTAAAGGGGCAGGGGCTGAAGCCTATGCACGTGTCTGCCTTTTCTTAACGGTCACCAGTGGACCTAGAATACAGTGTTTTGGGGGTCTTCTCCTGGCTGGCAGGCCGGCCGGCCGGAGGATTGACATTAAAGATGTGGATTGATCCATCATGTCATGCTGTGGTCTCACTCTTTCTACCAAAACCTCTTAGTGCGGCGACACATTCCCATGATGACAGTCTGTTAAGAGAGCCCACGCAAAACTGCCCAAAAATCACTTTCACCTAGAAAATCCATTCACATTTTTTATAATTCAGCTGACTGTGGAGACACATGCTGGAACTTTTTACTTTGAAATGTTTTATAGTTTCTGAGTTATTTAATTTAAACGCCAAATGCATACTCAATGGCGAAAACACAAACTTTGGCACCACGTATTAAAAAAAGAAAAAAAACATTGTTTAGATTTTTTAGATTTTTTTTAATTAAAAAAATAATAATATATATATATATATATATATTTTTTTTTTTCAAAGACGTCCACAGACGTCTTGGGCTATGCACGTGCGGTAATACCCAAGACGTCCACAGACGTCTTGGGCACAAAATGTGTTAAGATGTGATCTTTATTGTCTGTATATATATAAATGATAAACCCTTATTCTGAAGTGCCACACCGGAAGTACCGGATATGCCTGTTACCCAATGTGTTTATAATGACGCTGCTAATAAAGATGTTCGAGTTATTATGGTCACCTCATTCTTTTCCTCCGTTTTGTTTGTTTAGTCCGACTAGCTCCAGGCTATCTAGACTCGTCCTTATCGCTGTAATGGCAGCTCTGCTAACACAGTCTATACAGAGTATCTGGTATTTTTGTAACCTCCAAAAGAAAAACTAAAAACAAGAAAAAATTATATTATGAGACCATCACTGCGTCAAATGTAATTCAAAAAATCTAAAATGTTACAGAAAATATACAATATTCAAAATTGGCCAAATCGTCACCTATCTAAGAAAGGATTAGAAATAATTTTTCACAATATGGAACAGTGTCAAACAAGATGTAATGACTCAAATCCTACTGCTTGGCAGGGTGGGGGCGGGGGCGGGTGCCCCATTTTAAATATATATATTCTTTTGGGGGGTGTCCCTAGTTCAAACATGATTTTTTGGGGGTGTCTCCAGTTCAGTTATTAAGGGGTCCAGCTAAATGGCCTATGGTCCCTTATTGTAGTTGTCTGTTTTTAAGGGGCCGCGCCCGAAGTGCCTGGCCCCTTAAAACAAAATTGCATTTCTGGCTTAACCGTGCAGTCGGTTTTCGTGAAACTTGGCAATATGGTAGAGGGGTATGCTAAACGGTGAGAATGCAAAGCCCACGGCCATTGGCCAAAGGGTGGCGCTATAGCACTCAATCAATAGCACTCAAATGCAACATTTGAACAGGTATAGCTCCGTTTGACCGTCAACAATAAAACTTGGATAGACATATGCGTCTCCTCATGTCGAACAACCTTCGTGTTCTGACTTTTGACCTCTGACCCTGGCTAATGCTGCATTCACATGGAATCAGGCAAGCAGAAGATGACAAACCGTAAGTCATTTTAGTGGACGGGAGCAGGACGGTAAACGGAACAGGACGGCACAGCAGCCTGGCAGCCAGATCCGGTGACGGTAACGGCAGGCGGCATCAATGGTAAAATATTTAATCTTTTTACCGTGCCGTCCAGCAGGTTTTGCCGTTTGCCGTCTACCGCTTGCCCGATTCCATGTGAATGCAGCATTAGTTCACCCACTATTTTGAATTATACATATTTTCTTATGTCAGCGCTCCAGGCCAAACCATGCAGTTGTTTTTCACGAAATGTGGCAATATGTTAGAGGGCTATGTCACCCTGCTTAGACACAAAGACCACAACCATTGGACAAAGGGTGGCACTGTAGCACTCGATTGAAAATCAGGCATAGCTCATGAACCACCAGCTGATGAACCACCAGTAATAATTACTAGGTAATTAGTACTAATACATAGATAATAATTTAGACTACCTGATGTTGGTGTCCAGTTATCGGTGGTGGACAAAGTAGCCTACGTGTGCTCAAGTATTCCTTTTAATGACAAATTAGTGAAATTACAAAGTACTTTTTCCATTTAATATCAATGCATCATGGATTCAAATTGTCAAAAGTGTGAAAAAAACTTATCTATCTGTCTGTCTGTCTGTCTGTCTGTCTGTTGTCACAGCCCCTGTAGTTGGCCTACTAGGGCCTGTGTGTATTCATATAGGCCTAGGTCTTTGCTTCCCACAGGTCCTGAGCAATTGCCAATCAATTGCCTGGCCAGTGGTCCCAGTATGTTCTATATCTGTTGTATTGTGTTTTTATATGGACATAGTGTTGGGTGCTGGCACATATGCACACATGGCATCAACGCATGGTGCTGTGTTCTGGCACACTATACACTCTGTCTTTCATTGTATTGTACTGTATGTGTCATTGTATGTTTAGTTTTACTACCATTTTAAGAGCCTGCTCAGGGACTACAGATGTAAATTAGCTTATGGCTAACTCTGGCACATTTACATGGAAGTGAAAACTGAAATGTTGATTAATGAGCATTGTCCCTGTCAAATAAATAAATAAATAAATGGCTGGGAGTTGGCCGGCCTAACTCAATTAAATTAAATTCATAGGAGCTTTATTGGCATGAGAAAACATAAACACAAACGTTTACATTGCCAAAGCAAAAGTGGAACAAAACAATCAAGATAAAACAATACAATAAACATGTAAACAGAGCTGTGTTATATTAACACTTTGAGTAATACTATCAGAGATAGTTAGCGTATACATCCGAGACGTTTTATACTTTTGAAAGTTAACAGCAGTATTTCAATGTTTTAAACATGTTATAGGCCTAAACATTTGGTGGTTTTCAAACTCTCCTTGGGTGATTGTAATCCGTGCAGGGAAGTACATGTCTCTGATGTCTTGGTACAGTGGACAGACGGTTAGGAAGTGTAGCTCAGTCTCTACCTCGTTTTGTGTGCAGTGTGTGCATAGTCTGTCTTCTCTTGGGAGCCAGGTCTCTCTCTCTCTCCTTCCATGAGAGCAGCAGCATTTGTTTGCAGTGCACCATACAACACCCTACATTACATTTACCACACATCCACTCACTTACACTACTGATCTACTGATTAACACAAGCCACTTAATACTTTAGTATTGTTTGATGCATATGTTTATTATATTGTAAATAAATATTGGTTTGTGCACTTTTAAACAGCTGTGTGTCTTCCTCCTTTGTTATGGCACAAGAGCCAGGTCATAACACTATCTATCTATCTATCTATCTATCTATCTATCTATCTATCTATCTATCTATCTATCTATCTATCTATCTATCTATCTATCTATCTATCTAGGGGTGGCGGTGGCTCAGGGGTAGAGTGCCTGGATGGTAACCGAAAGGTTGCCAGTTCGAACCCGGGCTCCCCCAGAGTTACTGTCAAAGTGTCCTTGAGCAAGACACTGAACCCCTAACTGCTCCCGATGTGCTAGTTGGTGCCTTGCATGGTTTCTGCTGCCATCGGTGTATGAATGTGTGTGTGAATGGGTGAATGTAATGCACAATCTCTGTAAAGCGCCTTGGATAAAGGCGCTATATAAATGCACCATTTACCATTTACCATTTATCTATCTATCTATCTATCTATCTATCTATCTATCTATCTATCTATCTGACAGTTACACACCTCCACCACCAGGGGGCGAAAGGCATTAAGGCAACAGTGCCTGGATTATTTATTGCGCATGCGTGACAACTTTGACCCGGTCGGAAGTACTTGTTTGCATCACGTGGCCACGCTAGTTGTTTTCCACGGTAATGTTGTTGAACAAACATGTTGTCGTGCCTCTCGGGAATTGTTGATATTTCTGCCTTTATTACACATTCTATATTACAGTAGGAACAGAAAGCTTGGTGGAAATGTCTCCTAAAGGAGGTGAAAAGCGTCAAATGGAGTCTGTACGGCTGAAGATAAATGAACAGCTAGCGTCGGTGGGAGAGGAGATATTGTTTGTTGTGGACAAACAGCAGCGTGGCGCTGCTGATGTTTGTAGTGTGGAGCTTAGCGTCAGAGTGTTTGTGTTGGAGCGCCTCAGCGCGGTGGGAGAGTTCATGGTCAAACTCTTCCAGAGAGAGATGGAGACACTACAAACTCTGCTGGAGACACAAAACAAACTGCTGGACATTGATTTTGATATGGACATCGATCTACACACTGCAGGTTAGTAGACTCTGAACAACACCAGCTTAGCTACAAGTAGCATTAAGCTAGCTGAACTGAACTACATTTACCAGTAGTTATACTAGCCCTAGAATGTCTGTGAACATACATAAATTACATATATTCCTGTATAAACAGCCAAAGATCGGATGCCTCCGCTCCCAGTGAGCAAGGAGACATGGGTGGCATAAATGTGCTCTGCACTCCGTTTGTACTCACCCAATAAATAATTCCAAAGACGTGGAGTGAGATATTGTCAGCTGGACTTCCATTTATGACAGTCACTGGCAGGGCAGGGTTTTTTGCTGCAGCCTAGGCTCCAGAGTCAGAGGCACGGCGCGCAGAGTGCCTTTTTAAATGCATTCTCCGCAGCTGTAATAAATGTATTAATATCAAACCGAAAGAGCGCGTTTCATAAGGGCGTATTACATTCTAAAAGACAAGTGTAGGTTACATTAATGAAAAACACATCAGTAAAATAATGTCGGCATCGGTGCCAAAAATGACGGATACATCGGTGAGACCGATGTCGTGCTCTACTCACAACACCTTGCTCTGCGAGGCGTTGTGAAGAGACTCGAGACATCTTTTAAACGATGGTTATCCTGACAAAACGAATGGGAGAATAAATGTCATCTTTGAGTTGACAAAAGAGAATCCCGCACACTGTCTTCACTTAGGTTGGTTTTTATTGCAACGTTTCTGTCGTCAGACCTTCATCAGGCATAAAGCAGTACTGACAAACAGTCAGCATAAATACATCTCTGAGATCAGCGGGGGCCAATCGAATGACACACACCAATCCGTTACCATGGAGAGGGACTGATTTCCCGCTGTCATTGTGTGTGATGTCTAGTTAGTGTATTTTGGAGTACAGACCCTTATACCTGTAATTTATTAGGTCTGACCCCCAGTACATGTATTGGACATTATGCCCTCCAGGGACATGTTTTATTTCAATATAATTGTCCAATATTCATTCCGCAGTCGGTACATTTAAAAAGGTTTTCAATTTTTATTGTATATTGCCTTTACTATACTGATTGATTTATTCTATTGTAGCTATCTTATTCTATTTTGTGTATATTTATAAATGTTCCTTTTATCATGGAAAAAATATACCACCTGTACTCACCTGTGGGCAGTCCCTCTCCATGGTAACGGATTGGTGTGTGTCATTCGATTGGCCCCCGCTGATCTCAGAGATGTATTTATGCTGACTGTTTGTCAGTACTGCTTTATGCCTGATGAAGGTCTGACGACCGAAACGTTGCAATAAAAACCAACCTAAGTGAAGACAGTGTGCGGGATTCTCTTTTTTCTACCTATAAGTTTCCTGTTATCCGACGCACCTGTCCTTTGTAGGTGTGCAGAAGGACTTTTTCGTATATCTTTGAGTTGACAAAAGCACTTTGAGTTCCTCTGCTGATGCTACCTTCTCTCTCCTCCTTCTGTCAGAATAAATGTCATCTTTGAGTTGACAAAAGCACTTTGAGTTCATCTGCTGATGCTACCTTCTCTCTCCTCCTTCTGTCTGTGTGTAAAGAGGTTTCATCTGAATATGAGGAGAGGAGATCCAGTCTGGTCCAGGAGGAACAACAACATCCACAGATTAAAGATGAACAGGAAGAGGAGACTGGTGAGTCAACTTTGACATTACTATGTAGGAAGATGTGGTGCTATACTCTTAGGTAAAACACAATGATGTTTTATTAGTATTATTCTAACAAGACTAAAGGGTTATCCAGCAACTGTAACGATATAGTTTGGTAACTCATGGTCCCCTAAAAGACAGACAGACACACAGCATGTTGTTTCCGCTTGTGCCGCTACATAAGTATAGCACAACAAGTTTGAACCCATAATCATGTTTAGCTATTAAGATGCTTGGCATAAATGGTGAGAGTCACATAAATGGTCAGAGTCACAGGCACGGCACGCGCAGTGGCTTTTCATAAAACAGTTTGCAGAATTACAGTACATTTCAAGCACAACTCAATACAAAAACTGTTAACTGTGAGTGGACGACCCAATAAAAGCATTACACTTGTTTACCAGAGGGTCCATCTTGTTCAATTCATCAAAACATTTAGAGATGTACAAATATACACTTACCCAGGGGGCAAACCACCCTTTTTTTAGGAAACCTGCATTTGTCATAACATACAAAGTTGTCCACCAGAAATAATATCTATGACCCCATAGGATCAAAACCTATATGGACAACTCGGTAAATTTTGTTGCGAAAGTCCAATAAGGCCGCCCCCAATATTAGCCCCTATTAGTTCACTCATTCTTGAGATGAGGGACAAAAGTGGAAAAAACATGTCCCACACATAAGAGCCTTATTTATGTTAAAAATAAATTAATTCATTAAAATAAAAGCACTTGCAAAGTTAAATGTAATACAGTTGTGTATTCTTATGCCATTAATTTCATTATATATTTTTTCATATGCCATCTGAATTAGTTAAAAGCAGGCACTGTACCCAAAAAGGCCTGTATTTAGCCTGTCCCCAGCAAGTTGTCACAATTTCAAACTGCCAAAAAAGTGTCTAATACTGTCACAATCACATAAATATACATACTAAATGAAAGTAGATTGTCAACAACATAGCAAACAATATACACATTTAATTTTAATTTAATTTTTAAATTAAATATCTCATATTAAATGTGTGTCCCACGTCTCCGTCAACTCCGTCAGGTTTTTTAAAAGTCTTAAATTAATCAGAAAATATTGTCGACAGATTTAGCCTGAATGCTCCTTTTCCAAGTCCTGTTTATATTTGTTGCAACAGTGGAGCACCTGGTCTGACAAGCATTCAATTGTTTGATATTTTAAACAAACAATGTTGATATCAATGTGGTCACAGCTTTTACATGTCAACTCCGTCAGGACATTATTATGATTCCAAAATAATGTTTAGGGTTAGGTTTAGCTAACAACTGAAGAAAAAACTAAATGGCTAAATTGTACTACAGAGGGTTAAGATGAAAACAAATGCCCTTTTGTCAACTCCGTCAGGTTTTGTGTCTGACGGAGTTGACATGTATCTGACGGAGTTGACAAAAGTGTTCCCAAAACAATAAAATTATAGTTTTTGAATAATGGGAAGTATTCTAATTTGGCAGACAGTTAGAGCATGCCTTAAGGAACATTTTTGGCTATAGGGCCATCACAGATTTGTCTCGTGGTGACCATGGCAGCCATTTTCCAAAATGGCCGCCACCTGATGTTATTTTACAATAACTCAAGTTCTACACCACCTAGGATCTTGATTCTGGTGACTAATATTACATTTTCAAGGATGAGGGATACAGTGGTACAATTTAGATTTTCCCTGTGACCATGGCAGCCATTTTTCAAAATGGCCGCCACCTTCTGTTATTTTACAATAACTCAAGTTTTAGACCACCTAGGATCTTGATTCTGGTGACTAATCATACATTTTAAAAGATGAGGAATACAGTGGTACTATTTAGATTGGTCCTGTGACCATGGCAGCCATTGTTTTTCAAAATGGCCACCAACCTGCTGTTATTTTACCAATAATTCAAGTTATAGACCACCTAGGATCTTGATTCTGGTGACTAATCAATGTAATCATACATTTTAAAAGATGAGGAATACAGTGGTACTATTTAGATTTGTCCTGTGACCATGGCAGCCATTGTTTTTCAAAATGGCCACCAACCTGCTGTTATTTTACCAATAACTCAACCACCAAGGATCTTGGATCTGGCGACTAATCATTACATTTTCAAGGATGAACTTTCTCTGGGAGGGGTCAGGGCTTATTTCAGGTGCAGGTTGAGTTGCTACTGACAGGACATTACAGGAGGTGGGCTTTATGGCCTTTGACTTGTCCCTTTCAGGCACAGACGCACAGTTTGACTTCACTGGCCACTGCAGGGAACTGTGGGGGAGAAACTTTGGTCTCTTGACACCCCGATTAGGTTCAGGTTTTTTTTGGTAGAGACTTGCCTTTCATGACATCGTTGCTGCAGCAGTTGATCTCCTTACTGCAAGCGGTGGCACACTCTGGGTCTCTTGGGCGTTGTATCTTGGTGGCCTCATGCCAGTGTTTCTCCGTCCTCATGAGCTCTGTGTTCGGGGGCTCTTACATTGTCTTGGCTGGAGATTGCTTTCCTGCGGGGTCCAGCCCAGTCTTGTGCAGATGGCTGCTGGCCCACCTGGAGGCCCCAACCTCACTTGTTCGGTTGGTGTGATTAGGTGGGGTGGTCTTCCCCAATCAGGATGAGGGGTTTGACCCTTTCAAACCGTTGTAGCGGCAGTCTGGCCAAGTGTCTGTATTTAGTTGTGAGGCTAGATACAGGATACGATTGCTCACCCAGCCCCAGGTGACTTGAGGTGAAGGCTCCTTTGATTTGGTAACATTGCTTTGGTTGACATGCTGGGGACACAGAGAACGACACTGATGCCTTCAGTGTCTGCACATCCTGCCTGATAGTTCTGAATGCAGATCTTCAGGTTTTCCGTTGAGGCAGAGTCTTTCGCTCACTGTTCGCCTTTGCACAGGCTATATGGCTAGGACTCGTGCTTCAACCACTCCGAGAACTCCAACAGGGTATTGGTTGCTCCTGGGCCGCAGAGCATTGTGCGGCGGAATTCAACTCTTATCTCTGGTGGCAGCTTGTTGAGGAGTCGTGCAACTTGTGAGCCGCCTCTAAGTTCTGTGTCTCCCTCTGGGCCTAGGGTTGTTAGCATGCCTACCAGCGACTGTACTTGAAGCGCAAACTTCTCAAAGGCCACCCCATCGCCTCAACAGATGTCGGCTGCCTCCAAGACACTTGCTATTTTCCGTAACACTAATTGGTGGGGCTGTCCAAACTTGTTATTTAGGTGTCACCCGGGTCTCTGTTGGTGAAGTCGGGTCTATAGGTGGTCTAGAACATGAGTTATTTAGTATGGGGATATTAATAAAATCTGGTAATAAAATCCTTACCAAGAATTTTCTTCACCGATGTGTTTGGAAGGGTGTCTACTAACATATCCCATTGCTTTATATTCAACCACCCTAGGGGAACTTTTGACAGCTGCTGAAAGTTGGGGTACCATCAACAACCAATATAAGGCAAAATGTTCATTATGCTTATAGCATGTGACATGTCAAACTAGGGGGTTTTCATGATTCTGAATGCATTCCAAGCATTAGCTATGCACGAAAAACACTCATTGGGCTGAAAACGGCCATAGCCGTCATCACAAATGTGATTAGGTCAGCACATTTGGGCACATTTGGGCAAGTGGATATGGCCGAATTTAGCCACTTGCCCAAATGTGCCCAAATGTGCTGACCTCATCACATCTGTGATGATGGCTATGGCCGTTTTTAGCTCAAGGAGTGTTTTTCGTGCAAAACTAATGCTTGGAATGGATTCAGAATCATGAAAACCCCCTCGTTTGACATGCCACATGCTACTTAAAGCATAATGAAATTTAGAATATTTAGCCTTATATTGGTTGTTGATGGTACCCAACTTTCAGCAGCTGTCAAAAATTCCCCTAGGGTGGTTCAATAGAAACCAATGTGGGATATGTTAGTAGACACCTTTACAAACAAGAACATTCTTGGTAAGAAATGTATTCCCAGATTTTACATTATTCTGATAATATTCCCTGACTAATTGGTAAAATAATAGAAGGTCCGCCATTTTTGAAAATGGCTTCCATTGTCACAGGATAAATCTAAATAGTACTACTGTATTCCTCATCCTTGACAATGTAGTATTAGTCACCAGAATCAAGATCCTAGGTGGTGTAGAACTTGAGTTATTGGGAAATAACAAAGTTGGCGGCCATTTTGAAAAATGTCTACCATGGTCACAGGACAAATCTAAATAGTACCAATGTATCCCACATCCTTGAAAATGTATGATTAGTCACCAGAATCAGGATCCTAGGTGGTGTAGAACTTGAGTTATTGTAAAGTAACAGCAGGTGGCGGCCATTTTGAAAAATGGCTGCCATGGTCACAGGGAAAATCTAAATAGTACCACTGTATTCCTCATCCTTGAAAATGTGGGATTAGTTACCAGAATCAAGATCCTAGGTGGTCTAGAACCTAAATCAGTTCAACTTGTCAACTCCGTCAGATGTTCGTCAACTCCGTCAGACGTTGGTCACATGATGTTTTTGTTAATTTCCAAAGAAATAGATGATTCAATGTCAAATATTTTGTGCTTATGTATTGAAACACCAACTGAAATACTACCTAATGATGCTTTTTATTTTTTTTAACATGTTTTTTATGTTATAATATTGAAAGTAAAGGTTGAAAATGAAGGATTTGAGAAATGGGATATTTCATAATAGTTTGATATTGGAATAAAACAATATTAAAGTAATTGTATTACTTAACTTGACTACTAAAAGCCATTATAAGATAACTGAGGACTTTATAGTATTGTTGAAATTATCAAATTAAAATAAAAGGGATTTTAGTGTGTCCGACGGAGTTGACATAAATCAGTTATAAAGTGCATAAATGTCCCATTTTAGAAAAATGTTATGCGAAAAACCTGTTCCTTCTCAAGATTGGTAGTTGAGACCTGTGTCTACAAATACATCCATTTCATTTTAATGGTTCTTAAAAAAAAAAAAAAATCTGATTTGAAAAAGGTTTTGTCCCTTATCTCAAGAATGAGTGAGTTATAATGGGGGGTGAATAGGGATATTTTAGAGATATTTCCACGAAACTTCTCCGGTTGATCAATGATATGAATACGAACATGTTTTGTATTGCAAGTTTCCATGAAATCCAATATGGCCACCACAATATGGCCGCCACATTATTAGCACCAAAAAAATAGGTTTTGCCTCTAACTTCTGAACCAGATAAGCTAGAAATGCAAACTTGGTGTCTATTTCATGGTTTCTGACCTTGAGAGACTCAATGGAATACCTATTTTCATTATTGGGTGTGTCTGGACCCTTATTGTGCATATTTACAAGATGGTGGCTACCCAAAATAGTGCTTTTACATGATTGTTGACTGTTTTGGCAAACACAAAACACAATTAATCCATTGGCTAAGATTCATGGTACAGAAGTAATATATTTTCTTGAGCTTGCATATTGTCAAAATGGCTGCAAACATGAAAAAGAAAAGACATTACATTTCCTGTCAGATCCTATTACCCAGGGGGGCAAACCACTCCTTTTTTGGATACCTGCATTTGCCATAACATCAAAGGTTGTCCACCAGAAATATCTATGACCCAATAGAATCACAACCTATGTGGACACACCGGTCAATTTATTTGCTGGAAATCCAATATGGCCACCACAATATTAGCCCCCATTAGCCTATAGGCTAATGCGGGTGAATAGGGCAACATTTTTAACTGAGGGATATTTCCACAAAACTTCACAGGTTGATCAATGATATGAATACCATAATGGTTTGTATTGGAAGTTTCCATGATATCCAATATGGCCACCACAATACTAGCACCCAGATGAGAAAATAGGTTTGGCTCTAAATTCTGAACCAGATGAGCTAGAAATACAAACTCATGGTTTTTAACCACAAAAGATATTATTGTTCTGGGGTGTTTCTTTGCAGAAAGACATCCCTCTGGCTGTATTTTGGTTTTGTTCTACTGTTTGTTGGCATTTCCTCTGTTTATGTTGACAATCATCCCTGGCAGGGACGTGCATCGCCAAGCCGGACATCCCTTCCTTCACTGAGTATGGATGGTCTCTCAGTGACGGGAATGCAGTCCCCTGTCCATCTACAGAGCCAGCCTGGCCTATGTCAATGAACAAGACAATATCATGTAGCTATATCAAAGACTGCCAGACAATCTGTTCATGTGCCAGGGACTGGAGACAAGATGCAGCAGGAGCTTCACTCCATTCCTGACTGGGAATGTCTCAGATGCATGCATCATTCTGTGTGCTCTTTATGGGCCCAAAACCACTGGCTCAACTCCAGTCCGCTCCTCTGACAAGTGTCCTGCTCACTGACAAGAGTGACATCCTAGCACGCTGGGAAGAGCACTTCAGTGAGGTCTTAAACAGAGAGTCTTCAATTTCCGAAGAGGATATTGCCACGATACCCCAGCTGCCAATCAAAGCTGATCTGGCTGACCCTCCCCACCAGTGCAGAGACATTGAAAGCACTCCAATGGAGGCATGGCACCTGTACCAGGTAATCTGGATAGGGGGAAGTCCCTCAAGACTTCAAGGACGCATCCATAGTGCATGTTTACAAGAGGAAAGGGGACAGGGCATACTGAGATAACCATCATGGTATAGCCCTCCTGAGTCATGAACATCACAGGAAAGATCTTAGCAAGAATCATCCTCAACCGACTAATCAGCCATGCTGAGAATGTTGTCCCTGGATCCCAATGTGGTTTCCACGGAGGCAGAGGTACCTGTAACATGATCTTTTCCATTTGCCAGCTGCAAGAAAAGTGCAGAAGGGTCTCTATATGGTGTTTGTCGACCTCACCAAGGCCTTTCACACAGTCAATCGTGAGGGCCTGTGGCAGATCCCTGGCAAGTTTGGCTGTCCAGGGACATTGATCTCTCTCATCGCGTCCTTTCATGACAGGATGCCAGCCAGAGTCCAAGATAATGGTGATGCATCCCCAGTCAGGAATGGAGTGAAGCTCCTGCTGCATCTTGTCTCCAGTCCCTGGCACATGAACAGATTTTCTGGCATAGGCCAGGCTGGCTCTAGATGGACAGGGGACCATCACTGAGAGACCATCCATACTCAGTGAAGGGATGTCCGGCTTGGCGATGCACGTCCCTGCCAGGGATGATCGTCAACATAAACAGAGGAAATGCCAACAAAAACAGTAGAACAAAACCAAAATACAGCCAGAGGGATGTCTTTCTGCAAAGAAACACCCCAGAACAATAATACTTAATAGAGGGAAATTATGGCTAAAATATTTATATATCTCTCGTGGTTAGAAACCATGAGTTTGTATTTATAGCTCATCTGGTTCAGAATTGAGAGCCAAGCCTATTTTCTGGGTGCTAGTATTGTGGTGGCCATATTGGATATCATGGAAACTTCCAATACAAACCATTAACCTGTGAAGTTTCGTGGAAATATCCCTCAGTTAAAAATGTTGCCCTATTCACCCGCATTATAGGCTAATTGGGGCTAATATTGTGGTGGCCATATTGGATTTCCAGCAAAGAAATTGACCGGTGTGTCCATATAGGTTGTGATTCTATTGGGTCATAGATATTTCTGCTGCACAACCTTTTTTGATGTTATGGCAAATGCAGGTATCCAAAAAGGGGTGGTTTGCCCCCCTGGGTAATAGGATCTGACAGGAAATGTAATGTCTCTTTTCTTTTTCATGTTTGCAGCCATTTTGACAATATGCAAGCTCAAGAAAATATGTTCCTTCTGTGCCATGAATCTTAGCCAATGGATTAATATTGCTTGTGTTTGCCAAAACAGTCAACAATCATGGTAGAGATCTTGGTAAAGCACTATTTTGGGTAGCCACCATCTTGTAAATATGCACAATAAGGGTCCAGACACACCCAATAATAAAAATAGGTATTCCATTGAGTCTCTCATGGTCAGAAACCATGAAAAAGACACCAAGTTTGCATTTCTAGCTCATCTGGTTCAGAACTTAGAGCCAAAACCTATTTTCTTGGTGCTAATATTTTGGCGGCCATATTGTGGCGGCAATATTGGATTTCATGGAAACTTGCAATACAAAAAATGTTCGTATTCATATCACTGATCAACCTGAGAAGTTTTGTGGAAATATCTCTCAGTTTAAAATTTTGCCCTATTCACCGCCCATTATAACTAATAGGGGCTAATATTGGGGGCGGCCATATTGGACTTTCGCAACAAAATTGAGTTGTCCATATAGGTTGTGATCCTATGGGGTCATAGATATTATTTCTGGTGGACAACTTTGTATGTTATGACAAATGCAGGTCAACCCCCTTTGCCCCCTGGGTACACTTCTATTTTTCCAAAGAACACAACAGGAATTCATACAGTGAGGGGGAAAAGGGGTGGTTGGGGGTAGATTACATTAATGATGATTAAAACATTTTTTTGGCCACATCGGTGAAATAATGTCCGATGTCGGGCATCGGCGCCAACAATGACGGATACATCGTTGAGACCGATGTCGGGCTCTACTCAACACGTTGCTCTGCGAGGCATTGTGAAGAGACTCGAGACACTCATTTTTTAAACGATCCTGACAAAACGAATAGGAGAATAATCTTTGAGTTGACAAAAGCACTTTGAGTTGCTCTGCTGATGCTACCGTCTCTCCCCTCCTCCTGTCTGTGTGTAAAGAGGTTTCATCTGAATATGAGGAAAGGAGATCCAGTCTGGTCCTGGAGGAACCACACCCTCCACAGATTAAAGAGGAACAACATGAGAGGAGATCCAGTCTGGTCCTGGAGGAACCACAACCTCCACAGATTAAAGAGGAACAGGAAGAGGAGACTGGTGAGTCAACTTTGACATTACTACGTAGGAAGATGTGGTGCAATACTCTCTCAGGTAAAACACAATGATGTTTTATTAGTATTATTCTAACAAGACTAAAGGGTTATCCAGCAACTGTAACGATAAAAATATAGTTTGGTAACTCATGGTCCCCTAAAAGACAGACAGACACACAGCATGTTGTTTCCGCTTGTGCCGCTACATAAGTATAGCACAACAAGTTTGAACCCATAATCATGTTTAGCTATTAAGATGTTTGGCATAAATGATGAGAGTCACATAAATGGTCAGAGTCACAGGCACGGCACACGCAGTGGCTTTTAAAAAAACAGTTTTACAGAATGACAGTACATTTCAAGCACAACTCAATACTGTGACGGCCAGAGTCACAATTGACTCTTAATTGACTCTTAATTGACTAATTGACAAGCCATCACCACTCAACGATGATTGACACCTGGCAATCTCCCAGCTCACCACTGAAATTGCCACAGGTGTGTGTGAATCAGGGTGGAAGAAGTTTGTTGTATGCTGGCAGCAGCTCTTCATGACAGTTGTCCAGCACTCTACTCAACATTCTTTACCCATTATACATTTTATTTTATCCTTGAAGTGGCTCAAGTTGGAGCAACCTACCTAAACAATATATAATTCACTAACTGGAGAAGCCGGCCTGTAGATCTTTAAGCTCCACTGCGTTTGGAATCCAGGGAGAATTGGAGCTGAGGAGTGAATTCAATTGTTTGGAGCAGGAGTTGTCCTTCAGGATTTTCTTGGATTTGCCTGTTTTGAGTTAACAATATTCATAAGGAACATACAGGTAACCCAACTCCATACATGGAAAGTAGGCCTACTTAACTGAGAGCAAGAGGAGTTTGCTCCCCATTGCCTAAACAGCAAGAGGATATTTCCCATTAACATTAAAAATTGAAGAGCATCGTTTATTTTGTTTTATTTGAATTGGACTGGTTTATTTCCTGAAGACTAATTTTGCTTTATTTTAAGGTTGAATTATTCCAATTTGGAAGGTTTTTGAGTTGAACATTGAGAGTGAAAACTTTATGTTTTCACTCTCTGTTTATGATTGGCTCTGGAAGTGAATTGAGACAGAATTTTGAATGCTATTTATGTTTGATGATTTTGTTATTTTCTTTGAAATGCCAATGTAACCTAACCCACCCCTGGTTTCAATACAAAGAGGGTTCTTTATCTTTTATTGAGTCCTTTGTTTGTTTCCTTGACACCACCTGGCTACACAAAAAAGGAGAGACTAAGTTCCTCTCTGGTAGGTACACGCCTGCCTGGCACCCCAAATAAGCTACTGAGGAAACCGTTACATAAAAATGGCACCCCAGGTGGGACACAATGGAACAGTGAATGAATATTGAATGAACTTGATCAATTTTTCCAGTGTTTGAAAATAATCTCACAAAATGGCAGCAAGCCATGGGACAGGGGTCCCAGCACCACCTGTTACAGCAGCGGCCGCCCTTGGCCCAGTACCTAACCAGGCAGATGATTTACTCTCACTTGATGTGGTGCATGATCTTGTGGACTTGGCTGCGCTTCCCACAAGGATTTTGGGAAGGAGTGAGGGGAGAACTACTCACTCCGTCTTGGACATGGACCTTGAGGAACCAGGTTTGAATTCGACCAGGGCTCAGGGCAATGTGGATCTCTTGGCTATGCAAGGAGACCTTCTGGAACTCAGAAGAGCTCAGCAAGAGCTTTGCACACTTCTTCTGCATAAACTGGAAACAATCAGTAGGCAGCAAGCCCATAATACTGAGCATGTGGTGAAAGCGTTGACCCATGTGCAGGAAACAGAAACCCAAAAAGTCACCAACACACTTACAAAGCAAATTGACTATGTGACATCCCAGCTTACAGGCACCTTGACCTGGCATTTACAACAACATCACACAAACCTACTGAAAGACTTCCATTCTGCTGTTTCCCCCCTTGCCATATCGGTGAACCACCTCCAAACAGAGGTTTCCCAATCTACAAAGCAGCTGGACTCACTTGCTACCAGTGTAGCCTCTGTCCTCGAGCCTTCCTTTCACTTGAATTCTCTGGTGACTCCTCCCACTCAGAGTCAGACCACCGCCCGACTACCTGACCCAGCCCCTCAAGAACCTAGGGCCCAGTCTACCATGCACCCTGATGCTGTCAACAAGGTCTCGGCCCCGTCTTCTCTCTTTCACACTGTCATACCATCTTCTACAAACCCATTTCATACCACTCTTCCCCAGAGCTCATCTTTATCCAGTGAGCAAACCAGACGGCAAAGCAGATCCATGCCCATTAAGTTTGATTTTCCCACTTTTGGCAGGAAAGATGATAGCCCTGATCCTCTCTTGTTTTTGGAGAAATGTGTTGATTTCTTGACTCTCAATCCCTTGAACAGTGAAGAACTTATGGCCACACTGAGAAATGTATTGCACGGCACAGCTCGTGATTGGTGGGATGTAGCCCGGTTAAATGTCAATACTTGGGAGGAGTTTGACCAGAGGTTCATTACAGCTTTCCTGTCAGAGGATTATGCAGAGGAACTGGCAGACAGAGTGCGGAATCGTGCCCAAGGGGCAAATGAAAGTGTACGAGACTTTGTGTACAGTTTTCACTCTTTGTGCCGTAGGTGGAGGCCTGAAATTGAGGAGGAAGTGATCAAACTAACCCTGAAAAACATTAATCCTTGGCTTGCTAGCCAGCTACGAGGAAGAGCCACCACTGTGGAGGCCCTGGTGAGACTGGGCCAACAGTTTGAAAAGGATCGGGAGAGCCAGCAGCAATACAGGCAAAAACAAAAGGGCACAGGCAAGCAAACACACAAGCCAGACCTTCCCTCACAACGTGAGGCCCCGCCCCAAAAGGATTCCCAAGTGTACTGCTGGAAATGTAAACAAGCTGGCCATTCACCTTCTAACTGTTACAGCAATAAGCACTCTGACTCAAAGTCTTCCCACCCTCCCCATGCGTCAGACCCACCTCGTCCAACTTTGGGAACCCTAACCCTTACAGAGCCTAATGAAAACATCATACACACCCATCCATACCTACCTTCCGCTGCTCCCACTTATTCCTCAGGAATCCCACACCAGTTGGTGTTGCCTTTGTCCATTGGTTCATGGAGAGGGAGAGCGATTCTTGATACCGGTGCTTCTTACACCCTGCTAAATGAACAGTTGTGGAAAGAAGTGAAGACCCCGCAAAATCATCTGAAACCTTGGACGGAAGGACCCCTGTATCTGGCTGACGGGGCAGCTAAGCAGCCTTTGGGATGGAGCCAGATGAATGTTCACTTGTCAGGCCATAATTACATGATACCTTGTGTTATCTTGGCTGTGCAGACTCTGGCCTTCCCTGTTGTTCTGGGGTTGGATTTCATGTTCTGCAGCGGAATCCAGATAAACGTGGTCCACAAGCAATACTGGTTCATGTCAGACCCAAGCCAGAGGTTCAAGTTCCTGCAGGAGGGGTCAAAACTGCCAGAGAGTCCCCCTACTCTTGCTTTCTTCTCTGCAGTTCCGCCCTTGTCCCTGCCTCCTTTGGCGGTCCCTGATGATCTCTTGCTAAAGGCTGTTAAATAATCTCAGATGGAGAACAGTGAACGGGAGCAGCTGTACCAACTTCTCCACTCCAATCATGATGTCTGTACCACTCGAGTGGGACATACTACTGTCCTGAAACACAAAATCCATCTCACCCATGACATGCCTCTGAAACAAAAACCCTACCGACTTTCACCCACCAAACAAGCCGTAGTCAAAGAGCTGGTCGAGGAGATGCTTGAAAATGACATCATAGAGCCTTCCTCTTCACCTTATGCTGCTCCTGTGGTAATCATTCCCAGGAAGATAGGAAAGCCCAGATTCTGTGTGGACTATCGGAAACTTAACACCATCACCTTTTCTGACGCCTATACTATTCCCACTATCCAAGAGATTCTTGAATCCTTGGCAGGAGCAACCATCTTTTCCACTATAGATCTAAATAGTGGATATTGGCAAGTGGCGATGGACGAGGATAGCCGGCTTAAGACTGCTTTTGTGTGTGCCCAAGGCCTGTTCCACTTTAAGGTTATGCCTTTCGGCTTGAAAAACACCCCAGCCACATTCCAGCGCCTAATGGAAACCACCTTGGGAAACCTTAAAGAGCAAATCTGCTTTGTTTATCTTGATGACATAATCATCTATTCCACCAACCAACAGCAGCACCTTAAGGACATTCAAGCAGTTCTTGACCACCAAATTATGGCGTGTGGAAGGACTAGGCTCTGTGGGTTGACTCCTGTCCGGGCCCCTCCTACGTCTCGCCAGGTCCACTCCTGCTCTCACCAGGCCCAGGACCTGTGCGTTGCACCAGACTCCCAGCACCAGGCACTTCATTCAGGAGTGGTGGATTATAATGGCCCTCCTAAAGGCCTCACCAAGGTTTGTTGGGCTTCCTCCTCACAGAGGACACAGGCTGGGGCGCTAAACTGTACTGCTCACCCAGGTGACGTCTACATTCCGGCTGTCACCCGTCTCTCCGGTGGTCACCAGACTATACCCGGTTGTCACAGTCTATTCCTATGAGTCACTATAAATAGAATACCTCCCAGCACCAGGCACTTCATTCAGGAGTGGTGGATTATATATCATAAACTTCTGTTGAACACTTGTTACTTAACTGTAACTATTCAAATGCAACATTATATTCAATACAAACAAAATGTGCAAGACAAGTACAATAATGACTAATCTTTACTTGGACAAGTGAGTAAATGTTCTTGTCCAAATGTGGCTCAAATGTCAAGCCCTGAAAACTATCTGTGATGATGTTCCACCAAAAATGAAAAGTTGAAACATTAAATGTTTTTCTCTCTTTGTGTCTTTTTTCTAGCCGTCCCGCACCTCCCTGTGTGTAAAGAGGAAGTTGTCACTGAACAACAGGAGAGGAGCTCCAGTCTGGTCCAGGAGGAACCACAACCACCACAGATTAAAGATGAACAAGAGGAGCTACTTCAAAGACCAATGGAGGCTGATGGGTCAACGTTGACATTACAAGCAGTGAAAAGTGAAGATGATGATGAAAACAGAGAGACAGAGCCTGTAGCCGGCACCTCAACTGAACACATGAAAACACAAGCTGATGTAGATGACTGTGGAACATCACAACCAACTAGTGACGACCAGCTCCTCTCTTCACACTGTTCTGAATCTGACACTGAAGACAGTGATGAGTGGCAGGAGACCAGTGAAGACCAGTCAACTCTAAACATACTGAAATCACACAAGAAACATGTGGAAGGACAAAGATTGTCGTTGAGCAGCAAGCTGTCCAAGGACCTGAAATCATCAAAACAAACTCACTCCATGAGGAGCCACACAGGGAAGAAACGCTTTAGTTGTACAGACTGTGGCAAATGTTTTAATCGTAAGGCAAATCTGACGAGGCACACAAGGACTCATACAGGGGAAAAGCCCTTCACTTGTACAGTTTGTGGTAAAGGCTTTACACAAAGTTATAATCTAAAAACACACATGAGGACTCATACAGGGGAAAAGCCCTTTACTTGTAACGTGTGTGGTAAAGGCTTTATTCAGAGTGGTGATCTAAAAACACACATGAGGACTCATACAGGGGAAAAGCCCTTTACTTGTAATGTGTGTGGTAAAGGCTTTATTCAGAGTGGTGATCTAAAATCACACATGAGGACTCATACAGGGGAAAAGCCCTTTACTTGTAACGTGTGTGGTAAAGGCTTTGCTCTGAGTGTTACTCTAAAAAAACACATGAGGACTCACACAGGGGAAAAGCCCTTTACTTGTAACGTCTGTGGTAAAGGCTTTGCTCAGAGTGTTCATTTAAAATCACACATGAGGACTCATACAGGGGAAAAGCCCTTCACTTGTACAGTTTGTGGTAAAGGCTTTATTTCTAGTGGTGAGCTAAAAACACACATGAGGACTCATACAGGGGAAAATCCCTTTACTTGTTACGTGTGTGGTAAAGGCTGTCTTCGTAATCTAAAAAGACACATGAGGACTCATACAGGGGAAAAGCCCTTTACTTGTAACGGCTGTGGTAAAGGCTTTGCTCAGAGTGGTGATCTAACAACACACATGAGGACTCATACAGGGGAAAAGCCCTTTACTTGTAACGTGTGTGGTAAATGCTTTGCTCAGAGTGTTAATCTAAAATCACACATGAAGACTCATACAGGGGAAAAGCCCTTCACTTGTACAGTTTGTGGTAAAGGCTTTATTCGGAGTGGTGAGCTAAAAACACACATGAGGACTCATACAGGGGAAAAGCCCTTGACTTGTAACGTCTGTGGTAAAGGCTTTGCTCAGAGTGTTCATTTAAAATCACACATGAGGACTCATACAGAGGAAAAGCCCATAGACGAATGAGGACTCATACAGGGGAGGGGGGGGGGGGGGGGGGGGGGGGGGGCTGTTATTGGCAAATGCTTCGGTCAAAATGCACATCTGAGGATAATGAGGAGGAATCATACAGGGAAGAAGTGGTTAGTTGTATGGTAATAAATCCACATTTTCCCCATTTGAGTTGACACATGATATAACATACAATCGAATGATCATTCATTCTGTTCCAGGATGACAATGACAAGTGGTAGATACTAAAGTCGTGGAATCACATAATCTGACACTATCAACCTGACTGGTTAAAGACCACCACAATTTAGTTTCTTAAGTATCTTTTGTATGTAAAACCTATATAAACATGGCACAAAAAGTTTTATTTCTCTATTGTAACTCTGTTTAATTATACCGTCGGATGTTTCAGACATTAACCCATTTTGGGGCGGGAACCCTGTTTGGTGTTGTAAGCATTATGTTATACTTTAGCCATTGAAAAATAGAAGATCTACAAGCTCATAGCGCGGCACCAAGTGCCGCGCTACGAGCTTGTAGGTCTGCTATTTTTTTTAAATCGTGAAAATGTGGCGCAAATCTAATGAATATATATTCTTTAACTCAAATCTTTGCTTCTCCGCAATCTTTGCGTCCCTGCATACATATTTCAGATGGGGGTCGGCGGCCAATTACATATAATCTTGGGGTTCCTTGACGTGAAAATGTTTTGAGAACGACTGACATTGAAACATAGGGTTAACCATGGGTTAACCTTTTATACGTTTCGGGAAGCTCGGGTAGGGAATAGGGGTGTAAAAAAAAATCGATTGGAAATAGAATCGCGATTCCTGTTATGAACGATTCCAAATCGATTCATAATTATTCTTTTTTTAGATTTGTTTTTCTGTCTTGTTCACGAGTGAGGGGAGGACGGAGAAGGAGATCAGCCAGAGAATCGGAGCGGCAGGGGCGGTATTGCAGTCGCTGTACCGCACTGTTGTGACGAAAAGAGAGTTAAGCCAGCAGGAAAAGCTCTGTTGTCTACAGAGCAATCTTCGTTCCTACTCTCACCTCTATGGTCATGAAGTGTGGGTGATGACCGGAAGAATAAGGTCGCGAATACATTTTTTTGTCTTAGTTTTAGTCGACAAAAACAACACTGCCGGTACCACTACTTTATCGTAGGGGTGGCACGATTATGAAATTATGACCGTTAGCCCACCTCTGATTATTTGCAGGGTCACATCTGCCGATACCGATTATTTTATTCCGATATTTTACAGAGGAACCACAATGGAAACAAGCCTATAGGCCCTGTAGGGCCTTGGCCCAAAGTATGTTAATAAAGTATTCAATCAATCAATAAATAGCCTATACTCTTTTCCAAGTGTCTGTTTTCACAACTGAATGACTACTGAATGAGATGAGTGCACAAATTAAATGTAGAAAAAAAGTTTACTTTTACTTAAGATTTGACATATTTGCTTTTTACACCCTTTAATTTATTTAATTTCTTTGCTGGTGAACACCGATTCAATAATTAAGCAATATTACACGAGAGGGGGTGGTTTAACATCATTAATGCACGCCTGCGATGCTGCAGGAACGAGCCCGCAGGGCGAGTTCCGAAAGCAACGCAGAAGTGTAATATTGCAGTACCCTCGAGTGTAATATTGCAGTACCCTCGAGTGTAATATTGCAATTATACAACAGTTACCCTTAAAAATAAGAATCGCTGAAAAAAATATTTTGTTATTTGTGTTGCAAATACAGTGGTTTTGAGGTCATAACTAACCTGGAATACAGGACACAAGAATGAACAACAGAAACGTGTCGTCTCTGCAAGATCCATCAGATAATGGCGTCTTGCAGGAAATCACGTCAGTACACTGTGGTTCCCCCAGCATGTCCAACAGACGGACACTGCCCCCTACTGTCCATAGTGGCTGTGATTCAAAACATGTATGTCACAGTATCTTGTTCACATGAATCACCACTCATGAATATATATAAAAATAAAACGAATTACACATATAAACAATAACTTGTTGTGGGTGCCACATTAATGTGCGTGGAAACACAAACTTTATCCTAACGCAAACATTGAATGCCATTGATGAATGACCATTTTTACATCATAGTGTAAACACATTAAAAGCTGGTCTTGGATGTGAATGGCCAGAATGAGATAGGAGTGCCCCTCACTTAACACAGGTGTGACTTTAATTTAAAACAAGTTTGAAGTTAGCCTGAATCTGATGCCCCATGGGGAATTTGTCAGGCCTGTCTAGCAAAAGCGAAAATTGTATCTAGTTTTGGAAAATGCACTCACAAATGGCAGATCATGATCAGTATAGCATTTGGCACTTTAAAGGACCTCGATTGTACACATATCTGGGCACATCCTTTCACATGGCTCTTAAAGGAGCATTCAGTGATTTGGGTGATTTGGAAAAAAACCCGGTCCACCCGGTAACAAGATGTGCACATGCACACGCTCTACAGTGGGGGAAGTACAACTGACCAACAGCACGTGCACCAATGCCCGCCCCACTCGATCATGATTGGAGGAAGTCCCCTCTCATCCTGATTGGATGAAGGCTTTGCCACCCAAAGCCCAAACCGAAACTAGGGTTTTTTGACCCCAGGGCCTCACTGGGGACATGGAGGAACTCCTTATATGGTCAGCACACTTTATAGTAGGGAGGATTAACCAAAAAATAAGAAAGAATAAGTGATATTTGAATTAAGTGAAAACACTGAATATACCTTTAACATCAATGGCAATTAATACACTTTCCAGATCCTGTATTAAGGACATGTCACACAAGGGTTCCTGCAATCATTTTTTAATAAATGTCTTGGCCCAGATTAGAAAACGGAATAAATTAAATAAACATTACTGGGCATTACTCTGTCTACACACACACACACACACACACACACACACACACCATTCATGAATCCACTTGCTGACCGGCTGTCGGTATTGAGCAAATTTGTTTGATAGGGGTTTATATGTGACCATACATTGACATCCTATAAGGCAAGATTTTGTGTATGGTCACATATAAACCCCTATCAAACAAATGTGCTCAATACCGACAGCCAGTCAGCAAGTGGATTCATGAATGCATGTATAGACAATATTCTAGGCAAATAATAATAATACAAAACTATATATCAAATTTCCCACTTAACAAAGAAACATTTTAATAAGGCTACATCTTATCCACCATCTTTTCAAAAGTGTCGACGAATCGTTTCATCTCTCCCATCAGCTCCTCGTGCCTTTTCTCCTCCTTCTCTGCCTCCTGGATCAGGACCTCCGGGACAGCATCAACTGACTTTTTTGTCTTTGCAGGTGGGGGGGAGAGGTCAACGGAGGATGGTGTTTCAGATGGTACAGGTGTTGCTGGCGGTGTCGTGGGGGTCGCTGGACCAGGGGGAGCTGACTTGGACCAGCATGATGCAATAACAACCGTTGGGCTCACGGATGGTTTTGACCCTATTGCATCATGCATGTCCTCCCAAAATAGCCATGTTGATGGGGTTTGTTCCCCCTGGTCCGTCCCAGAGCCGGCCGGGGGGGCCTTCAGGTTCTACAACAAACACTGACATGAGATCTCTGCAACATCTTCTAGGCCGGGGCTATATTTATGTTGTGTTATTTGTTAACTCAAGCGTTCAAGTTGAATAAAGGTCAATATAGAAAGTAAATGTTATGTATAAACTTTACCTTGTATTTAGTTTTTAGATTCTCCCATTTTTTCGCAGCCTGTTTGGATGTTGGAAGTGGCACCCCCTCCATTTGTTTAATGATGAAGCTTTTAGGAAATATGCCATGGGTTAGTTGAAACGTTTAGCTCAGAATAAATCAATACACGTGGTATGCTACTCCGTGGACCAGTAGCTATTGGCCTAAATACATCATGTCAAGAAGACCTAGAAGCAATAAGCCTAAAATAGGTGACATTTTGGTGTGGTAGGCCCATTTACTAAACAGCATTTGTTTTATTCATCTCCTTAACACTAGCACATCGGTGCGGTCTTTCTGACCGATTTTGGATTTTCTTTGCCCATGAAGTCCTGAGAAAGTTCCCCTTGCATGACTTTTTCTAAATGTTCGATTCAAATCATCTCTGTTTTTTTTTCCATCTGAAACGTTTTGTAAATATGATTTTAGACATGCTTATACCTACTATGACTACTACTATGACTTTGACCTACTAACTTTTTCGGTCACATTGACCATCCTCAGACTCCTCACCCTTTCTCCCCCCGCAAGCAGTGAAGTTTCACACCTCCCGACAGCTGGAGACGGCATTGTTCAAGCCAATGGTTCATTTGCATTTCAACTGCCACATGTAGGCAAACTTACATTACGAATGTACTCACAGCATAGACTAAATGTTGTTTTAGAGGTTATATTAAAAAATAAATCAATTATCCTGGAATAATAAAGTTTATAGCATGGTCTGTTTGACCCGACCGACATTTCCTTTCCTTGGAGCGAGAATGCTTGCCGATGCGCGATTCCAAATAAAAATGACAGTGTTTGAAATCAGTCCAACCCGATAGACGTCCCGAACCTCTACATTTTTTGTCAGTGAAAAGATAACAGTTCTGCCCGTCCTTCTTTGCCTGTAAACTTTTCTGCACACGACCAGTGGAACTGATTTTCACGCATCACGGCTCTCTTTTTTTTCTCTCTCCCTCTCTCGTGGAGAGGGAGAGAATATGTTCATGGATCCAAGTAACTGACGGTGAGGTATGCGGAAGTGCATTTTAGATAACGCTGTAGCACTATTTGAGGTGGTGATGCGTCACATGACTTGATCTATCCCAGTGGTTCTCAACCTGTGGTACGCGTACCACCGGTGGTACTTGAGCCCCCCCTGGTGGTACGCGGAATAATCTTCCCAAAAAAGAAAAAAGGGGGGGTGAAAAAAAATAAATATATATAAATATATAAAAACATAATAAAACTATTTAAATGCTACTTTGAATGGAAATAACATTACCATAATATCACTCAAATTGAATTTAAAAAATGTTTTGTTGAACACTTTGTCAGCGTGGGAACAGCGCATTTCCTGGCTTTTAATGCGCCGGTACTGGTAGTAGCCACGATCAAAACAAACAACGCTAAGGAAGAGAAGAGAACAGGAGGATTTGAGCAGCATGGATTTAGAGGTGGATTTAGAGGTGGATCTGCACATGAACCAGGGCGAGCAGGAGCCTCAGGTACCGAGCACAGTGGGCCCCGCGAGCGGCAGCAATGAAACCGGTCCCCGCTGCAGCAAAAGTGTGTTTGTGCGTTTGTGTCTGTGTGTGTGTACACGTGCAGAGTTTGTTTACTATAGAGTCTGTGCAACAGGTACAAATGTTGGGTTTCACTTTGTGTTCCATTGAAAATGAATAGTACACTGGAGCTTCGTGGTGCATTATTGACAATGTCTGCTAGTCGTTCCTGAGGTTCTATGTTGTCTTCTTCCAGGCTACAACAAACTTCTTTCCAAGACATGAACTAAGGCAAGGGATGGTGAAGTGCAGTGTCAACCGTAGGGCTCGTCCGGCATTTGAACCCGGGACCTCTCGCACCCAAAGCGAGAATCAT